>NC_048223.1:95576119-95625188 GCF_002007445.2 Ailuropoda melanoleuca
ATCTCTCACTACAGTCTTTAGTTTAAAATCTAATCTGTCTGATATAAGAATTGCTACCCCAGCTTTCTTTTGAGGTCCATTGGCATGAAAAATGGTTTTCCATCCCTTCACTTTCAGTCTGGATGTATCTTTAGGTTCAAAATGAGTCTCTTGTAGACAGCAAATGGATGGGTCATGTCTTTTTATCCAATCTGCAACCCTGTGGCGTTTTATGGGAGCATTTAGGCCATTTACATTGAGAGTGATTATTGAGAGATAGGATGTTAATGATGTCATGTTGCTTGTGAAGTCTTTGTTTCTATAGATTGTAAATTTCTGTTCTGTATCACTCTTGGGGCCTTTTTACTTTTACAGAACCCCCCCTAAATATCTCCTGTAAGGCTGGTTTGGTGGTTACGAATTCCTTCAGTTTCTGCTGATCCTGGAAGGTCCTTATCTCTCCATCAATTCTGAATAACAGCCTTGCTGGATAAAGGATCCTTGGCTGCATGTTCTTCTCAGCTAGAGCTTTGAAAATACCCTGCCAACCCTTCCTGGCCTGCCAGGTCTCTGTAGACAGGTCTGACGTTATTCTGATATTTTTCCCTCTGTTCGTAAGGATTTTCTTCCGCCTGACCGCTTTCAATACTGTATCCTTGGATCTAATATTTGTGAATTGCACTATGACGTGACGTGGTATAGGCCTGTTCTCATTGATCTTGGGAGGGGTCCTTTCTGCCTCTTGGACACAAATGCTTGTTTCCTTTGCCAGATTAGGGAAGTTCTCAGGTACAATTTGTTCAAATATCTCTTCTAGACCTCTCTCTTTCTCCACCCCCTCGGGGATGCCGATGATTCTGACATTGGAACGTTTCATTGAGTCAGTAATCTCCCATAATCTACATTCTTGAGATTGGATTTTTTTGAGGCAAGTTTCTGTTTTAACTTTCTCTTCTACCATCCCATCCTCCAATTCACTAATTCGTTCTTCTGCCTCATTTACCCTGGATGTCAGAGCGTCTAGTTTAGACTGCATTTGATTCATAGCATTTTTAATTTCTGCCAGACTCGCTCTCTTTTCTGTCCTTAGAGATTCTATATTCTCGTTAATATTTTCATTGTTTTTTCAAGCCTACACATCATCTTGACCATTGTTGCTCTGAAGTCCATTTCTGACAATTTGGTTATATCCATATCCATCAGTTCTGTGGTAGAGGCCACAGACTCATTATCTTTTCTTTGCTGGGGGGGATTTCTCCTCCTCGTCATTCTCAGGAGAGGTTGTGGGGATGCCCAGAGCCCAAGTTATTGACCAGGACACAGGCAGTGTGCACTTGTTTTATAGGGACCTTAGGGATGTCGGCTTCCTGATTTTTCAGCCTGCCTTCTGGGCGAGGGGCCTGCCGCGCTGATATTCAGGCAACCCTGTTTGGGTAGAGTTGCCCCGTCCCCTGTGAGGGGGGATGGGGATGGGCACGGGCACAATGTGAGCCGGTGTTTCTGGGCTTTTGTTCTCTGGCAGCTTACCCTGGCGGTTTTCTGTGCCTCTTCTGAGAGAGCAGCAGTGGATGTATCCTAGCCTCTGTCTCAGAGCAGAGAGATCGCAGTCCGCTTTCCACTGAGCTCTCTTGGCCACTTTAACTCTGTTTCTGTTGGTGCTGCTCAACCCTGCAGCGTCCCGGGATGTGCCCCCCACACCTGGTGTCCCAGTCCTCACTTCCAGGGCCGGTGCATCTCTGTCCTTTGTGTTTCTAACATCGCCAGCCGCCCCCACTTCCTGCGCGCGCTCCCAAGCTCCCTGTTTCAGTGTGGTTCCCGTGCGTTCTGGAGCTCCGGTTTTCAGTCTGGTTGCACATGCACTCCTGAGCTCTCAGTTTCAGTCTAGTTCGAGTGTGTGCTCCAGAGCTCCGGTTTTCGGTTTGGACACGCACACGCTCCGGAGCTCCTGGTTTTAGTCCAGTTCCTGCGAGCGCTCCGGAGCTCTGGTTTTCAGTCTGGTTGTGCGCGTTCCCAGGCTCACGGTCTCAGTCTGCTTTCTCATGGGTGCCAGTCCACGAGTCTGACCCGCTCCCCAGGGCAGGTGGCTACTGCTTCCCAGTACCCGAGCACAGAGGCTCCCTCCCTCTTCTGTTTATTTTCCTATATCTGTGCACGGATTCACAACTCCCCGTTTTGTACCTCAATACTCAGTGCTGGAGATGTTCGTTTGTAAGGATCCAGGTGTATCTTCCTGCATCTCAGGGTGATTTCCTGGGTTTTCAGGATGGTCTGGTAGATATCCAGCTCGGCTCGGGACCAGCTGAGAAAGGGTCTCCTACTCTTCTGCCATCTTTTCTCCTTCTTGCAGAAAGTGGTCGCTTTTTTGTTCATAGAGTTTCTGCTACTCATTTCTTCATTCTCCAGTTGCGTTCATAGGTATTCAGAATGGTTTGGTAGCTCTCTCGCTGAATTCCTGGGACCAGACGAACTTTAGGTCTCCTGCTCCTCTGACATCTTGGAACGCCGAGCTGGAGCTCAACTCCTGTTTTAAACTGGGTTCCTTGCAGAAAGTGGTCGCTTTCCTGTTCATAGAGTTGCTGCTATTCTTTTCTTCATTCTCCAGTTGAGTTTGTAGGTGTTCAGAATGGTCCGATAGCTATCTAGCTGTGTTCCTGGGACCAGACGAAATTTAAGCCTCCTGCTCCTCCGCCATCTTGGACTCCTCCCTCTTTTTTTTTTAAGATTTTATTTCTTTATTTGAGAGAGAGTGTGTGCACAAGCAGGGGGGAGGGGTCTTCAACTTTATGATAATTTGCCCTAAGAAGACCCTGAAAGTTGGAAAGAAGGAGAGAAAGGATGTTTTGAACAAACTTCCTTGTAAAGATTGGGTATAGTGGTCCTAGTGGGTGTTAGATTTTTAGGTTAGATATAACCATAAATTATTTTCTGTAAGTTATTTTTTTTCTTGTAAGTTATTTTATAGTACATTTTAGAACACAGAACTACATTGTTCTTATATCTTTAGTAATTGGCATTTTCTTTTCTTCATAGGAAACACTGAGTACATTGGAATATGCTCATAGAGCAAAGAATATACTAAATAAGCCTGAAGTTAACCAGAAACTCACCAAAAGAGCTCTTATTAAGGTAACTGAATTTTGTGGAGGAATGTACTGTTTGACAAATGTGAAAATAAGGATCTGAAATAGATAATTGTTAAAAGATTTGTTCAATTCCTTGTGGTAAGGCTTTTCATCTAATGATTTTAATTAACTACCTAATATATTAAAATGTTTTTTCTAATGCTAATATGGTGACTTTACCAGCTCTATTAAGTCCGCAAAATTTGCAATTATTTACATTTAGAATATTTATTTCTAGCTTTAAGATATAATTACCATACATTAATGTGGTATAATTACTACACATTAGGGTATAATTTCCATAACACTCCATTGTAAGCCTACAATGCAATGATTTTTAGTACATTGATAGAGTTGTGCAACATCACTACAATCTACTTTAGAAATTTCTATCACTATAAAGTTCCCCTTTGCCCCTTTGCAAACAGTAAACCACTGATGTACTTTTTGTCTGTAGATTTGCCCTTTCCAGACATTGCTTAAATGTAATCATGCAATATTTAATCTTTTGCATCTGGCTTCTTTCACTTAGCATAACATAAGGACTTCATCTATGTTGTAGCATGTATCAACAGACTATTGCTTTTTATTGCTGAATGGCATTCCATTAAATGGATAATAACACATCATGTTTATCCATTCACCAGTCGATGGACATTTGGATTATTACCAATAATGCTGCTATGAACATTAGCATATAAATCTTTGTGTTGATGTATTTGCATTCCTCTTAGGTAGATACCTAGCAGTTTAATTTCTGTGTTGCACAATCAGTTTATGTTTAACTCTTTAAGAAACTGTTTTCCAAAGTGGCTGTACCACTTTAGATTTTCATTAGCAGCAAATGTGTGAGGGTTGCAGTTTCTCCACATCCTCTCCAACACTTGTTGTAGTCTGTCTTTTTTAAATGTTAGCCATTCTAATAAGTGTATAATTGTACCCTCAGCGTGGTTTTAATTAGCATTCCCCTAATGAATAATGATAATGAACTTCTTTTCACATGCTTATTATCCGTTTGTATATCTTTTTTGTGAAAGGTCTATCTAAATTCTTTGCCCAATTTTTAGTTGGTGTTCTTATTATTAAGTTGGTTTTTTTGGTTTTTTTTTTAAGATTTTATTTATTTGAGATAGAGCGGAGGCCAGGGGGAAAGAGAAAGGGAGAAGCAGGCTTCCTGCTCAGCAGGGAAGCCCCATGTGGGGCTCAATCTCAGGACCCTGGGATCATGACCGGAGCCAAAGGCAGACGTTTAACTGACTAAGCCACCCAGGCGTCCCTTATTATTAAGTTGTAAAGAGTTGTTCATATCTTTCAGGTACAAGCCTTTATGAGATGATTTGTAAGTATTTCCTCCCAGTCTGGCTTGTTTTCCTTTTCTTGATAGGGTTTTTTTTTTTAAATTGAAGTTTTCATCTAGATAATTGAGAGACATAATACAGAAAGGTCCTTAGCACATTTTGTCAAACTACAGTAGAGTATCACCACGGAGATATTGACATTAATAACAGTCCATTCATCTTATTCCTCAGTTTTCCTTGTACTCATTTATGCGTGTGTGTATTTAGTTCTGTACGATTCTGTCACGTGTAGGTTTGTGGATCAACCACCGTAGTTAAGACACTGAGCAGTTCCATCACCATAGGGGTCCCTCATATTGCCTTTTTATAATTACTTCCTTCCGACTCCCACTTCCTCTCCCTAATCTCTGGTATCCATTATTCTGTGCTCTATATCTAAACTCTTCCCATTTCAAAGTGTTATTGAATGGAATCACACAGTATGTAAACTTTAAAGATTGTATTTTTCACTACTACTCAGCAGAATTTTCTAGAGATTGACTTGAGTTACGCACATTGGTAAGTATTTCCTTTTGAGTGCTGAGTAGTATTCCATGGTATGTATATATCATACATATAGTTTGTGTAACCATTTACCTGTTGAATGACATATGGGCTGATTTCAGTTTTTCACAATTATAAGTAGAACTGCAAACATTTTGGTTATAGGTATCTGTGTAAACATAAATTTTCATTTTTCCTGGAATAATTGCCCAGGAGTGTAAGTTGTTGGGTATGGTAATTGAATATTTAGTTTTTTTTAAAGAACCGCCAAGCTGTTTTCCAGAGTGGCTGTACCATTTTATATTCCCACTAGCAATGTAGGAGTGATCTAGTTACTCCATATATTCACCAGCATTTGGTGTTATAACTATTTTTTATTTTAGGTATTCTGATGAGTATAATAGGTGCTAAATATCTCATTATGGTTTTAACTTGCATTTCTCTAATGGCTAATGGTGTTGAGCATATTTTCATGTACTTATTTGCTATTTGCATATCCTCTTTGATGAAATGTCTGTTCGTGTCTTTAGGCCCATTTTCTAATTGGGTTTTTAATACTTTTATTTAAAAAGTTTGGGGGGTGCCTGGGTGGCTCAGTTGGTTAAGCATCTGACTCTTGATTTTGGCTTAGTCATGATCTCAAGGTCCTGGGATTGAGCCTTACATAGGTCTGCTTCTCTCCCTCTCCTTCTGTGCTCTCTCTCTGTCTCTCTCTCAAATAAATAAATCTTTAAAAAAAAAAATTGGGGGGAGCCGCCTGGATGGCTTAGTCAGTTGGGTGTCTGACTTGATTTCGGCTCAAGTCGTGGTCTCAGCCTGAGGGTCGTGAGATCAAGCCCTGCTTTGGGCTCTGAGCTTGGTGTGGAGCCTGTTTAAGATCTCTCTCCTTCTCCCTCTGCCCCCCGCCTTAAAAAAAAAGGAATTAAAAAGAATTTTGTTTTTAAGTAATCTCTACACCCAACGTGGGGCTTGAACCCACAACCTGGAGATCAAAAATCACACGCTCCACTGGCTGAGCCCGCCAGGCTCCCTGCTATTTGGATTTTTAAAAATTATTGTGGTTTGAAAGTTCTTAATATGTTTTAGATACTAGTCCTTTGTCACAAATGTGGTTTGCAGTCATTTTCTCCCAGTCTGTAGTTTATGTTCTTTATATGGCTTTTTTTTTTTTTGGAAGAATTTATTTATTTAAGCTGTTGAAAGACTCTATTCTAAACAGATAAATATTGAATGAAAAGTATTATGACTTTTTATTCTTTTTCATGCTTTAAAAAACATGAAAGGGCTAAGTGCATGTTTTATTTGTTACATATCCTCCCCAAAATGAATGAAAAAAAAGTTAAATGCTAAATTGACACCTACAATGTTCTACAATGCTCTTCTTGTGTAGGAATATACAGAAGAGATAGAGCGACTGAAACGGGATCTTGCTGCAGCCCGTGAGAAAAATGGGGTATACATTTCTGAAGAAAATTTTAGGTAAGACCTTGGCTATGGAAATCAATTTCCAAGAATAATCATTTTCTGATAACAAGGTGTTTGAAATAAAATTTACTTATGTGACAGTAACTAAAATCTTTATATCTATTGCTTCCTATAAATGCTTCTTTTTCTTTTGACATTAACAGGTAGTTATCAAATAGTTAAAAATTTTTTATATAACTTTAATTTTTAAATAATTATAGATTCACATGAAGTTGCAAGAAAAATACAGAGAGGTCCCATGTTTTCCCCATTCATTACCTCTTGCATAACTTTAGTAAAACATCAGTGGTGGTGTGTGTTGGGGTGCATATTGGGGTATGTGTGCAGGGGGTAGGAGGTATAATTGCTTTGTACATATACTTTAACTCACTTCTCCATTTTAGCCCCTTATCTCACCCCTTCCTCCTGTGACACCTGATGCCTTCATGTCCCAAGCCTTTCTTGGATTCTGTGGGTCCTATTTATACTCCATATTCCTGATTGCAGACACTTAGGTTGTATCCCTCCCCATCTCTACGTTAGTTAGTTACAGTCCTTTGTCAGCTTTGTAGCTTCTCAAATTTTATATATACATATGCTTTTTTCCCTCATAAGTAGGGATTCTCAGTTTCAAAATGGAGGTCACGAGAAGAATAGTCCATTTATAAAACAAGGACAAGGAATACATTCGGTTTTGGTAATTTGTATTCGTTGCTTATTGACACTTAGGCATCATCATCATAGTGATAAATGGTAGAGATGATATGTAACTGCCACAGGTTTATTAGAATAAGTCTTAAAAGAATTAGAAAAAAATATTAACTGTTAACTTCATATTAACCTTTATTTTAGAGCCATGAGTGGAAAACTAACTGTTCAAGAGGAACAGATTGTAGAATTGATTGAAAAAATTGGTGCCGTTGAGGAGGAGCTAAGTAGGGTAAGCATTTAAAACAGTATTGAATGAACAAAACCCAAAACAAAACAGTACTACGTGTTACATGAAAAGCAAATATTAAAAGAAAATTTCAGAATTTGAGGGACCTGATTTTTTTTAAGATTTTTAATTTATTTTTATTTTTTAAAGATTTTATTATTTTTAAGTGATCTCTACACCCAACATGGGGATTGAATTTACAACCCTGAGATGAAGAGTTGCATGCTTCACTGGTTGAGCCAGCCAGGTGCCTCTAAAGATTTTTTATTTTTAAGTAATGTCTGTACCCATTGTGGGGCTTGAACTTAACATCCCCAAAATCCTGAGATCAAGAGTCTCATGCTCTACTTAGACTGAGCCAGCCAGGCACCCCTCCCCGCCTTTTTTTAACATTCTTTTAATTTGTACTAAGTCTTGAAATCTCATGTGTGCTTCATCTGTATATCTCAGTTCAGACAAGCCACTTTTTTTTTTTTTAAATAGGCTTCATGCCCAATGTGGGGCTTGAACTCACAAACCTGAGATCAAGAGTCATGTGCCCTACCGACTGAGCCAGCCAGCCCCCCCGCCCCAATATTTTTTAAGATTTTTTTTCTGGCTGACTCTTATACTAAAACTAAGTTGTATCCTAATTTTACTATAATTGATGATGAAGAAACTGTCTGTTTTGACACATTAAGGCAGCACTATAAGAAATTAACTGAACTGTGTGGTTTTATTGTTAAAGCTAAATAATGAATGCTGAGACATTCATTATTAATGACTAATTTCATTAACATGTGTATTAGATGAGGGAATGCAGATGTTAGGAGAAACCAGATGTTGAATAACTAAGGTGGCGAGACGTGATCTTTCTGTGCCACCCTCACATTGTCAGTGTTGAAAGGAACCTGAAGAGCTAACACCACTACACTAGACCTGTTATTTAATCTCAAAGTTTTTAATGAATTTACAGAAAGAGACCAGATACTATATAAAATGCACTAACGTACCTGGTAACTTGTTACAACTTGTCACAACTTTTGCATGGAAATAATTTGTTTGATTCTTGTCTTATTATATTACGAACTAGCCAGGTGTTTCAGCAACCAGTTCAGCATTTTGTAATTCTTAAAAAAATGTTTATATGTTATATGTAGGTTACAGAGTTGTTTATGGACAACAAAAATGAACTTGACCAGTGTAAATCTGACCTGCAAAATAAGACACAGGAACTTGAAACCACTCAGAAACATTTACAAGAAACTAAATTACAACTTGTTGAAGAAGAGTATATTACATCAGCTTTGGAAAGTACTGAGGAGAAACTTCATGATGCTGCCAGCAGGGTTTGTCTTTTGTTTTGATTTGTACTTGCATTGAAGAAATTAGAAGTTGGAGATTAGAGAAAATTAGAAATTACAGAATGTGTAGAAGTAGAAATTAAAGAATGGGTAGAAGTAACTTTTCTTCGCTTAAGCATTAACTGTGAAATTCTATCGATCCACCCCAAATGATATTTCTGCCAATTTAAAGAACATTATTTTACTATTTCATCTGAATTTTCCTCACTAGAGTTTCTGACTTAAGAAAAAACCACCATCCTGAAGTTTTGTATGTAGAAAATGATTTGAATGTACTTTAGGGACATTGAAAACAATGATGCAATATTTTCCCCTTTGGTCATGATTGCAACTAATCAGTCATAAAGAATTTAGCACCTTCTAATGATGGGAGATGTTGAAAGAATTGTTTATTAGGTTCATGTTGGAGGAAATAGTAACGCATAATAGAAGAATTTGTGAGGAAGCATAATTATTAGGTTGGCAAAATCACTTTCCTTGCCTAGATTGTTAGATGAGGAGAAATTTCTGGGCAACTGGATAAATGAGCATGAATTGAAAATGTGTTCTGATACAATGTCTAAAACTTACTAGTTCTCATCAGGAGAAATACTATGTAACACAGATATTTTCATTAGACTTTTTGTCATATCCCATCTTATCAACATTTATTTTTAAAAATCATATATAGTTGCTTACCACAGTTGAAGAAACTACAAAAGATGTATCTGGTCTCCATTCCAAACTGGATCGTAAGAAGGCAATTGATCAGCACAACGCAGAAGCTCAGGATATTTTTGGCAAAAACCTGAATAGTCTGTTTAGTAGAATGGAAGAATTAATTAAGGATAGCAGCTCAAAACAAAAGGCCATGCTAGAGGCTCACAAGACTTTGTTTGGTAAGCTCAAGCATTTGTAATTATTCTAGTCTTTGTGTGGTAAGTGTGAGACTAATTTCAAAACTGATCATTTAATATCTTAAAAAACTCAGGTGACCATGTCACTAGTCCCCTCCAATGCACACACTGTCTGTTCAGACTAGGGATTAATGCTTTTACTGCCTTTGAATTAAAACAAATCTTAATTGTTTTAAAAAAGTTTTTTCTTTTTTTTCCCTGTTTTTGATAAAGTAAGCTTTAACCATACCCATTGTTGTTATCTTCATTTAGAGGAAAAAACTCATTTTTTTTTTTGAAGATTTTATTTATTTATTTGAGAGAGAGAGAGAATGAGCAAGCACACGCAGGTGGCAGGACAGAGGGAAAGGGAGAAACAGACTCACTGCTGAGCAGGGAGCTTGATGCAGGGCTCGATCCTAGGAAGGCAGAGGCTTAACCAACTGAGCCACCTAGGCACCCAGGGATAAACTTTTAAGTATTAGTTTTTTAGTATGAAAGTATTATCTTCACTATAGAAAACTTATAAGATATAGAAATGTAAAAATTTGTAAAAATCACCTAGAGTCTAGTCACTCTAAGCCAACCACTCTAAGTTTGGTTTATTGATTTTATAACCTCTTTTACCTACTATACTACTGTGATTACCTGTAGCTGGAGATCACAGTAATTCTTGGTTTACTGTGAACTATAGAGATGGGTATGATAAACTGACAAATATGTCATGTGCTTGCAGAATACTCTAGAAAGTAATTTATATTTGAAATATTCCCTAGCTGATGTAATGAGCCAATTATTTTAAGTTCGTTGTTATAAATTTCCACAAGGATATAATTTTCTCAATCTATTTAAAGTACTTCTAACTGTATTAATATATTTATGTCAAAGTTTGTATCTTTTTTTTTTTTTTTTTTTTGGTGTAGGTAACCTGCTGTCTTCCAGTGTCTCTGCATTAGACACAATTACTACAACAGCACTTGGATCTCTCACATCTGTTCCAGAAAATGTGTCTATACGTGTTTCTCAGATATCTAATATGATATTTAAAGAACAATCATTAGCTGCAGAAAGTAAAACTGTACTTCAGACATTGATTGTTAGTAAATCTTTTAAAGTATTTTTCAAGTGTTACTCTGCTAAGTCTTCAAAAACAATGTTTTCTGCTCTTTCATTTTAAACTTTACAGGCATGGTTATAAACATCACTTTAAGAGTACATTTATGTATATATTTTAAGATTTTACTTATTTGAGAGTGAGTGAGAGAGAGCATGAGCTGGGTGAAGGGCAGAGAGAGAAGTAGGCTCCCTGCTGAGCAGGGAGCCCAATGCATAGTTCAGTCCCCGGACTCTGGGATCATGACCTGAGCCGAAGGCAGATGCTTAACTGACTGAGCCACCCAGGTGCCCCAGATTTATATCTATATATTTATATATAAATATATATATAATTTGTTTTTAAAGATTTTTATGTATTTATTTGAGAGAGAGTACGCATATGAGAGAGCACAGTGGGGAGGAGGGGCAGAGGGAGAGGGAGAAGCAGACTCCCTGCTGAGCAGGGAGCTCAATGCAGGGCACCATCCCAGGACCCTGGGATCATGACCTGAGCCAAAGGCAGACACTTAACCAACTAACTGAGCCACCCAGGCGCCCCCCAGATTTATATTTTTAAAAGCAAATCTCTCCACTGTTTTTTCTCTCCCAGAAAGATTAAGTCCTAAATGCATTTAACCAATATTTGAAACTCTTTTCACTTATATCTTGTAACATTAAGAGCAAGAATTAATAAGCCTAATAACTAGAAAGGGCAAGTTTAGCACCAGATCAATTCAGGGAACCCATGAGTTGTTAGTTCGCTCAGAAATTGGTAAATCATCTTTTCCGCAAGTGTTCTGGAATGGTTATACTGATGTTACAGTTGACCCAACCAGAGGGGATTATTAGATGTTTAATTTTAAAATTATGGTAATACGGAGAAGTGCAAGAAAAAGAACTGCTAGAATTCTGGGAACACATATGACAATTTATGGGGTCATATCTGTGTGATCAAGCCCTTCTTAACTGTAAGGCTCTTTTTCATAGTTCTATTGAAGCCACTCATCCAGTTATACTAGTATTATATCCTTCATAACTGATTTGGGTAATACTCTTTATTTTGTTAATTGTATGATTTGCCTAGGTAGTCCTTGGCCATATTTCTTGTTTTCTTCATTTAGTCTCTCTGCCTCCCCTTTTAAGTCTAATGATGTTTGTTGAACATTTTCCAAGTGAATAACTACAAATATTAGTTGACACTGCCTAGATTCAGTGCTTATATGACACTATTTGATAGATTTCATCAGTCACCCAAATTTGGCAAAGTTAACAGATGCTCAGTTGGTACTACCTTTTAGGAAATTGATACATGCACTAAATTCAAGACTGTATTTATTGATGTCTTACTACCAAGTTCTGTACCACCTTGTAAACACTTCTGGAGTCAAAAAGATGACTGAGGGATGACTGCTGCTCCCACAGCATGAGTTGAAATGATAGCTTTTCTTTCCGAAAGAATACCAGTTGCCTTTCCTTTCACTCTTCACTAATTGTTTCTCTTATAGTTCCTCACCCTGCCTGCGTGAAGGGAACTTAAGGTCAGAGTTTTTTCCCTTTTTGTAAAAATTACCAATCTAATAAAAAAAAAAAGTGCCCAATCTACCTTCTCAACTTTGTATATACCTTGACAAAAACCGGAACCTTAATAAGTTCTTCAGATACAATAGAATATGTCACCAGGTCTTCAAAGTTAAATACCTCCAGCTCAAAGCCTATCTTTGAAGGCTATTTGGTCTGAGCCTTTTTAACTAGTAACCTAAACTTGTTTGAAATTTATTTGTTAAAATGTACTTGTGCAGTTTTTTTTTTAAAACTCCCTTTATTTGCATGCTGAAACCTTATCAAATGATTGTCATTTTCCTCTCTTCTGAATTCTTTGGACTTCTGTTGCATTAGACTGTTAAGAATCTATCGTATGCTACATGACCATTTTCTTAATTACTATAAGTAGGATTAAGTAACTTGTTGATGAATAGAAACTCTAGAAACAAATAGGCTTTATACGCTATAAAGATTAGAGAATGGAAACTTAGAATTTCACTATGCATGGGTTAACAAAGTATTTAAGATACTGTCATTTAACCAGCCATGTTTATGGAAGTGAAAATATTCTTTTTAACCAGGATGTACTTAAGACTGACCTTCTAACTTCACTGGAAACAGTTTTATCCCCCACAATGGTGTCTATACTGAAAATCAACAGTCAACTAAAGCATATTTTCAAGACTTCATTGACAGTGGCTAGTAAGGTAACAAATATTATGTTCTTAATTTCTTAAAATCTAATTGTTGTTTAAGAAAAAAACTCAATCTGTGGCCAAATCTGTATACATGCAAAAGCCATGGGTTGTGATTTGGGAGGAGATAGGATGCTCGCTGCCATTGATGTGATCAACAGAATCATGGCTAGGAAAATTGAGAGAATGATCTTCATGAGAAGTGTGCGTTTACATAGTATCATATATAGCATGCTACCATGGGTGGGTGAAGAAGACACGCATATTCATGTATACACGCATTGCATGCACATATGCCTAAATATGCATAAAATATCTCTGGAAGTGTTTAAAAATGATGATAATTGTCTGTTGGAGTTGAGAGTGGAACTGGGGTTCCAGGGGCTGGAGAGGGAAGACTTTTCTCTGCATACCGTTTTCTAGCTTGTATGTATTCTGTTTTGTAAGTGTTCAAAAAAAAAACCAAAAACACAACATTAAATTAAAAAAACTAAAAAATGTTTTTTTAATTAAAAGAAAGAAACTAACTTTTTCCTTCAAAGATAGAAGATCAGAAAAAGGAAATGGATGGCTTTCTCAGTACACTGTGTAACAATCTACACGAACTACAAGAAAATACACTTTCTTCCTTGGCTGAATCACAGAAGCTATGTGAAAACTTAACTGAAGACCTGAAGACAATAAAAAAAATCCATTCACAGGTATCTCATTTAGGTGATTTGGGGAATGTAAAAAGGAAATTTTATAATCTTTAACTCGATAACCCCTGTTATGTAATCTGAATGCTGCAGAACTAATTTAGAAACCTGAAAAAACCATAACCACTCTTGCTTATAACAATAATTAATACAAAATAATTAAGAATATTTTTCTTGACCAATTAATATTTTAGGATTTGCTAGATTTAGAACCCTATGCTAAAGCTCTATAAGACAAACAAGAGGGGTGCCTGGGTGGCTCAGTCAGTTAAGCGTCCAACTCCTGATTTCCGTGCAAGTCATGGTCTCAGGATTGTGAGATTGAGCCCCAAGTCAGGCTCCGGACTCGTAGGGGAGTCTGCGTGAGATTCTCTGCCTCTCCCTCCCTCTCTGCCCCTCCCCTGCTCACACTCTCTCTTTCTCTCTCAAATAAATAATAAATCTTAAAAAAAAAAAAAAAAATCATCCTTTCATCGCACCAAGATGAAGCTAGAGAAAGATACCTTTGGGAGTGCAATTAGAAGAAAATGGTTATAGCATTTACAATGAATATATATCTACAGTTTAACTTGATAAATTATTATTTTTCTAGGATAACATGGATACTTACTATCTTTCATAAACTGTATCCTGTCACTAATTTCTGTCTTATTTGTCAGACATTTGAATTATAGCAAATTAATACAATTCTTTTCTTTTTTTTTTCTGAGAGAGAGCTAGCCAGAGACAGAGTGCATGGATGCGCATGGTGGGAGGAAGGGCAGAGGGAGAAGGGAAGAGAGAATCTTAAGCAGGCCATACTAGGCTCCATGTGAGAGCATGACCTGCGCTGAAACCAAGAGTCGGACGCTGAACCAACTGAGCCACCAAGGCACCCCAATTAATACAATTCTTAGTTTTTATTGATTGATTGTAAATGTAATTCACAACTTACCTTCCTCCATGGAAGCTGTTCCTTACTGCATTAGGCTTTAAACCTGAAACCAAACCTCCAAACCAGGGAAGTCATAATCTGTAAAGATCAGATATATGGAAAACAACTCCTGGTGTTCCTAAGGCCTGAGTAATAAATGTGTAAAGTTTTATTAAACAAGGCTAATTATTACGTGACAGAACCCTTTGGTCAATAAAACTATTGACATGATTTAGTGAGTAATAAAGATTTCTTTTTCTTTGGAAGTAAGGGAGATGGAATTCTTATCCATGTCATCCAAAATGAGAAAGGAAATAAATCCAAGATTTTTAGGCAAGAGTTAAAATAACTTTGAAGTCAGAGTATTCATTTCCCAAGTTGATAAGCCTTAAACTTTTTGGAGAAAGGATTAACAACAAATTAGTAAAAATAATCATTAACGTTTCTGGAGCCACTCACTATGTGCTTATCCTGTCTATTACTAGCCTAGTTTTCTAATGAGGAAACTGAGGCCTTGAAAGCACATAAGAGTATTTAGATCCTCTGAGAGTGGTAGTGGTGATTATAGTGCCTTCCGCTTTTGAGTAGCTCTGTTTCTAGAACATAATCTTGCAGTTTGAAATTATAGCAGTTTCTCATACCTCTGCATCAACCTGTCTATAACTTTTCAGGTATATGTTCTAGGTAGATCAACTTTTTATGTATTAGCTGTTTTGAAATGTTTAAAATTGATAAGCAGCTGTGTGTGTTTTTTTTTTAAAGATTTTAGTTATTTATTTATTTGACAGAGATAGAGACAGCCAGCGAGAGAGGGAACACAAGCAGGGGGAGTGGGAGAGGAAGAAGCAGGCTCATAGCAGAGGAGCCTGATGTGGGACTCGATCCCAGAACGCTGGGATCACGCCCTGAGCCGAAGGCAGACGCTTAACCGCTGTGCCACCCAGGTGCCCCTGATAAGCAGCTGTTTAAAAACAAGCAAAATACCTATTATCCAAAAAGTATTTTTTTTTTTTTAAGATTTTATTTATTTACGTGACAGAGATAGACAGCCAGCGAGAGAGGGAACACAGCAGGGGAGTGGGAGAGGAAGAAGCAGGCTCATAGCGGAGGAGCCTGATGTGGGACTCGATCCCGGAACGCCGGGATCACTCCCCGAGCCGAAGGCAGACGCTTAACGACTGCGCTACCCAGGCGCCCCCAAAAAGTATTTTAACATGAATGATTTGACTTCCCTGGCTTTACAGAAGTTAAATTTATTAAGTGAGCCGTTTCTCAGATATTCTAGAACTTGAAGTTAGCACTAACAAAACAATTACGTGAAACTCTGAACATCTGTCTACATGTAGATAAATCTAATAATATCTGCATTTTCCTCTACTTTGAGACTGGTAAAAATACTGACAGACTTTGTTCATAATCAGTCTTGGGAATGTATTGTCAGCTGATGTGTATTTTAGAGATGTTGGTCAAATAATAGACTGAACAGTAAGAATGCTGTGTGCGTGTTCAGCTCTTTCTTGGCCTTTAGTGTACCTTCTTCATTTTGTAAGTTTAAATCCCTGTCGTGTTCTGTGACTTGTTTTTGAAGATGCCAAGTATGAGCAAAGGTAAAATTTGCTCATAAGCAAAGTATGGTAAAATTATATTTTATTAATATGATCCAGCTAGATACTGTAAAATGTTTCAGCTTAAGTAATTAATACCATTTTTGGACTGCTTGACCCATCAGATTATCACCATTACTTTTCTCTTCTAGTAGTGTTATCAGTTAAGCAACTGGTGCTGTATACCTGTCAAAGTGGTTCTCAGAGCATAATGTGACATCTTGGTGTATTTGCTTAGTTTTGAGGTACACTGAAAGTAATTTGTTTCTAACAGTTAAGATAGCAAAGTTTGCCAATTGTTTACTTTTTGAAAAATTCCTTTAATATTATCCTTTTAATATCATTTACACTGCTTTCCTCTATGGGTGAGAAGTGGAATTAAAGTTCTCTTGTTAAGAATTTGTATAATACTCAGCTGTAGGAAAATACTTCATGTCAATATAGAAGAAAAGTTCAGGTGTCATAATTTCAACCTCTTCCTCTTCTGCACCTTTCTTATAGGAACTTTGCCAGTTAATCAATCTTTGGGCAGAGAGATTCTGTGCCTTGGAAGAAAAGTGTGAAAACATCCAGAAACCACTTAGTAACGTCCAAGGAAATACAGAACAGTAAGCACTTTTTAATTCTCTTCAACTTTTCTCTGCCTGAAACTATTTCAGAATAGAAGGCTTCAAACAGTACAAATACTATCAACCCGATTACTTGTTTAACATTTTATTATGTTTGCTTTCTCATTCTCATTCTCCCAGCCCCCTCTAATATTTTATATATAGATATCTTTACTGAACTAGCTGGAATAGGTTGCAGCCATAATGCTCACTTTCCCCTAAATACTTCAGTCTGAGGGTCGCCTGGGTGGCTCAGTCTTTAAGCATCTGCCTTCGGCTCAGGTTATGATCCCAGGGTCCTGGGATCGAGCCCCACATCAGGCTCCCTGCTCAACGGGAAGCCTGATTCTCCCTCTCCCACCCCCACTCCCCCTGCCAGCGTTCCCTCTCTCGCTCTGTCTCTCTCTGTCCAATAAATAAATAAAATATTTAATAAATGAATACATACATACTTCTGTCTGTATTTCCTAAAAATACTTTCTTATATTACCATAATATAATTATTTTAAATCAGAAAATTAATATTGATAACTCCTATTATCTAGTGTTACAGACTTAATTCAAATTTTGCCAATTGTCTCACTGATGTTCTTTATAGGAAAAGAAAAAGATTTTCCTCCTGCTCTGGGATTTAATCTAGGATCACACATTGCATTTGATTATCATGTCTCTTGAATCACCTTTAATCTGGAGTAGTTTCATAGTGTTTGTCTTTTATGACCTTTCCTTTTTCAACAGCATAGAATATTTATTTAGTACAGTGTCCCTCAGTTGGGATTGGTCTTCATGATTAATTGGAATTTCTCTGGAGCTCCTTTCAAGGTACTTTTCTTTGCCTTTAGTTTTTGGAGGTTTGATTATATTATGTTGTCTTATATATTTCTTTGAGGTTATCCTTTTTGGATTTAGTCAGATTCTTGAATCTGTACACTTAATGCCTGTCAGCAGTTGTGGAAATTTTCACCCATTATATGAACGTTTTTCAGCGCTATATTCTTTCTCCTCTGCTTCTAGGACTTTGATGACACAAATGTTAGATATTTTACTGTGGTCCCATAGGTCTCTGAAGCTATATATAGTTTATTTTCTCTTTGTTGTTCAGATTGAGTAAATTTTATGAACTGTCTTCATGGTCCTTTGTCATCTCTAACCTGTAGAACCCATTCAATGAGGTATTTTATTTCAGTTATTGGGTTTTTCAGTTTTATAATTTTCATTTCCTTCTTTTTTTAATCTCTATTTCTTTGCTAAGATTTTTTAATTTTTTCAAAAAGTGTTTTAATTGCTCATTGAAACATTTTTATATGGCTGCTTTAAAATCCTTGACAGATTATTCCAACATCTGAATTATCTCAGTGTTGGCACCTGTTGTCTTTTCTCATTCAAGTTGTGATTTTCTGGAATGGTTTTGATTGTATCTTGAACATTTTGGTTATTATGTTAGGAGACTCAGAATCGTATTTAAGTCTTCTTTTTTGGCAGGCATTCACTTTTGTTTCGGTTTAATGTGAAGGTCCTGGCCCAGTTCTGTGAGCTTTGGTTCCAAACACAATTTTATTTTCAGAGCTTCTGCATTCTGATATGCTTCGTTTGGTGCTACCTATATGAAAAAAATTTGTATTCTGCTTTTGATGGATGAAATGTTCTATACAAGTCAATTAGGTCTAGTTGATTGATAGTCTTAATTGGGTCCTCTGTATTCTTACTGAGTTTCTGCCTGTTTGTTCTTTCAAATACTAAGAGAAGGGTGTTGAAATCTCCAATTACAATTTTAGATTTGTCTGTTTCTCATCAGTTTTATGTTTTTGCTACATATATGCAATGATCTGTTGTTAGATGCATATGCAATTAGGGTTGATATGTCTTGGAGGACTGACTGCTTTATCCTCATGTGATATCCCATTTTATCCCTGATAATCTTCCTTGTTCTGAAGTCTACTTTGTCTGAAACTAATATTAAGTACTTAGCTTTCCTTTGCTATTTGCATATAATGTATTTCTATCCCTTTACTTTTGGCCTATGTCTTTATATTTAAAGTGGATTTCTTGCAGATAACATGTAATTGGGTCTTGCTTTTTCATCACATTGAACAATGTATGACTTTTAACTGATGTGTTTAGACCGTTCTCATTTAAAGTATTGGTATAGTTGGGGGGCACCTGGGTGGCTCAGTTGTTAAACATCTGCCTTCAGCTCAGGGCGTGATCCCAGAAGCCCTGCATCGGGCTCCATGCTCCACTGGGAGCCTGCTTCTTTCTCTCGCACTCCCCCTGCTTGTGTTCCCTCTCTCACTGGCTTTCTCTCTCTCTGTCAAATAAATAAATAAAATCTTAAAAAAAAAATAAAGTATCGGTATAGTTGGATTAAAATCTACCATTTTGCTGTTTTCTCTTTGTCGCATATTCTGTGCTTTGTTTCCTTTTATTCCTTTCCTAAGTGGAGTGTTTTTATGTTTTCATTTTATCTCTTCTATTGATTTATCATTTTTACTTTTTTTCTTTTTTTTTTTTTTTAAAGAGTGCACATGAGCACGGCAGTGGGGGGTTGGTAGGAGGATGGATGGTCAGAGGGAGAGAATCCTAAGCAGGCTCTGAGATCATGACCTGAGCTGAAGTCAAGAGTTAGACACTTAACCAACTGAGCTACCCAGGCACCTCTTATTGTTTATACTTTTAAATTACCTTTTTTTAAAGTAGTTTTTCTAGGATTAATGATACACATTTTTAAATAATGTTAATACACTTTCAAGTATTTGCTGTTCCATGTGTGATAAAAGGACCTTATAACAGTATATTCCTAATTTTTCTTTCCCATCTCTTACACATTGTTTTCATATATTTTGCTTTTGCGTATGCTATATACACCCAGGACATTGTTACTATGATTGCTTTCTTTTCTTTTTTAATGTGGCTACTAGATTTTTTTTTTTTTTTTTTTTTTTCTACTAAAAATTTTTTNGAAATTTTTTAATTATGTGGCTCATATTCTACTGAACAGTGCTGTTGTAGAATTCTGGCTGTCACCTATTTTACTAGGTTTTTCGATTCTATTGTTGATCCTATTCATTTTATCATGCCCCATTCTGAGCTCTTCTTTCTGGACTCTGAGTCTAGAAAGTGTCTCCCCATGTTTTTTCCCAGTGTCTAGACTTAAGGATTTCTGGCTTTTTCAATAGCTCTGAAGGGAATACTAGAATAGGATTGAAATGGCTAAGGAACTATGATATAATTATAAGCTGTCTGCAAGCCATTTTTCCTATCTTCCTGACGTTTACTGCCTTTACCAGTGGTTTTCAAAGTGTCGTCCAGGGACCGTGTAAAAGAATCAGCCAGGAGTAGGGCTCAGGAATCTAGGAGAGGTTTATGTATACTGAAGTTTGGGACCCACTCACTGCCTTTGGCACTTATTGTCATGGATTGTAGTCACTCATGAATAAATTTGATCTTCCGACTAGGTTGTGATTCCTTGAGAAGACTAGGTTTGTGTTGATAGTTTCCAAGCTTATCACTTGAATTTCTTGTCCTTTTTCAATCATTTCCATTTAACCTGTAGTCGAACTTTGGTTTTCAAACTTTTTGCTTACTCATTTGGTTTCCTCGCATGGTGTACCATCTAGTGGTAATGTAGGGTAACTTTCATTCACTGAAGAACTCTGAAGTCTTGAGAGGACTTTAGTTTTCTATCAGGGTTATATTGCAGTGTACAGTGTATGCTAGGTGTATAGTTTGTCACACCCCAATATAATCTTAATTATTAGAAAGCTTTATAATTGACTTTGTTTTATTTATTTATTTTTATTTTTAAAATTTTGTTTAAAAGATTTTATTAATTTATTTGACAGAGAGAGAGGCAGCCAGAGAGGGAACACAAGCAGGGGGAGTGGGAGAGGGAGAAGCAGGCTTCCTGCGGAGCAGGGAGCCCGATGTGGGGCTTGATCCCAGAATGCTGGGATCATGACCTGAACCGAGGCAGACGCTTAACGACTGAGCCACCCAGGAGCCCTAGTTAACTTGGTTTTATAACATTTATAATTTTTACCGTTTATTTAAGGTCACCAGCAAGGCAAAACTGCTTAAGAACAGAATGATAGATTGATTGTGGACAATTTAGGGACTAGACTAGAGGCTGCAGGTGATGCCCTTAAGTAACATAATCTAGTAGGAGGAATAAAACACAGGGGCAGATTTTATTTTAGTAACTATAGTCATTATTCTAAGAGGTACAAATTAAAGCATCATATCTGGAGGAGAGCTGGGAGAGGTTTTATGGAAAAGAGGTCATTTCCAAAGGTCATTTAATGGCAGATATGATGTCAGTCTGCAGTGAAAAGACACTGGCCAAAACATCCATTCTCAATGTAGAAGATTGATTAAGAACATGGGCTCTGGAGCCAGACTGCCTGGGTTCAAATATGCCTTTTTTTTTTTTTTTTAAGATTTTATTTATTTATGTGACAGAGAGCCAGCCAGCGAGAGAGGGAACAAAAGCAGGGGGAGTGGAGAGGAAGAAGCAGGCTCCCAGTGGAGAAGCCCGATGTGGGACTCGATCCCGGAACGCCAGGATCACGCCCTGGGCCGAAGGCAGCCACCTAACGACTGCACTACCCAGGCGCCCCCAAATATGCCATTTTTGCACTGTGTGATCTTGGGCAAGTTACAGGTCTTTTGAGTCTTAGTTTTCCATTTTAACAATGTTCTCTTTTTCTATAGGAAATCTAAGGATATTATCAGCAAAACAACCTCTTTCAGTACACAATTTTGTGCTGATTGTGATGGCTTATCACAGGAACTCAGACACTTTAACCAAGAAGGTACAAAATTGGTTGAAGGGTCTGTGAAACATTGTGATAAACTCAGCAGCAACTTTGAAGTAGTATCTCGAGAGACCGAACAGAGATGTGAGGCCCTGAACGCAAGCACGCTTTCTTTTTCTGAACAGTGGATATCTTGCTTAAATAAAAGGGAAGAAGAACTTCAGAACTTATTGGAGGTAATAACTTTAATTGGAACCTACTTTGGAGAGAGTAGTGATAATCGGAAAATTAAATATTCTTGGCGAAGAATTGGTTTCAAAACATAATATTTTTAAATAATGAATTAAGATTTTAAGCATAATAGTTGGTATGCTTTTGCATGATCTAGTTTCATGTACATATCTCTTAGAGCTTGAAATTATTTAACTCCTGTGTCCGATCTGCCCTGTCTATCCTTGGTTTTTGACTTGTTAGTTCTTTCAGTTAAGGGCACCCTTTTTTAAAAATATAATTCAAACCTCTTATTACTTTAAATATAGGATATTGTTCTGATTGCTCAAAGGATACTTGATAGGTTTGGTTTGTGTGTTTGCTTTATCTTAACACTTGATGAGCCCTTTGTGGCTTGGTTTTCTTTCTGTGTTATAAAAGGACTTTGCTAAAATTCTCAGGAACTAGGTAAAAAAATATAAGTTTAAAAAAAAGTAAGTAAGTATTTTAAGCTATATATAAGCTATTTTTACCAAAAGGAACCAGGACTAATGGAGAAATAGCTGAGGTTTAAACAGAAACTATAGCAGATAAACCTAGACATCCTGTCATACCAGAAAGTAAGGGAGCTATTGAAGATTAGTGGACTGTATCAAAGAAAACATAGGAGCCTACCTGATGACACTCCTTTGTTTAAAGATGGTATAATTTGAGTATCAAAAGGAATAATTGCTACAATAGATTAAAATACATTAAATATATTAAAGCTATGAATTCATAAAAATCTCGTAAGTCTCCTTTGGATCATGTTAGGGAAGCAGTGCATTATTCTGAAAACTGGTAAGTAACGGGAAACAGTTGAGCGTCCACATGTCTTTGCCAAAAGAATTCTGTCATGGTTTAGCAGGATAGTGGATGAAGAAAAGTGTTTCACAGAAGGATCCCAGCTAATGCAGAAGAAATGACAGAATTTGAAAACCATCATTTTGCAATCCTAGTGAGATAATCCCTGTGGACATTAATTACTGTGTATACCATTTGATAAAAACTGTTGGAGAACTGTGGGGGTTTTTTAATTTATTTTTTAAAAAGTTTCGTGGGGTTTTTTGTTTTGTTTTGTTTTTTAGTAATCTCTACACCCAACATGGGGCTCAAGCTCATGACCCTGAGATCAAGGGTCTCATGTTCTTCTGACTGAGCCAGCCAGGCACCCCTTGATAGAGAACTTTATAATTAGTATTGTGATTACATGCAAACTCACTGATTAATCTTTTTTTCCTTCCTTTCCTTTTTTTTTTAAATTTTATTTATTTTTTAAAGTAAACTCTACTTCCAACATGGGGCTTGAACTCAAAAACTTGAGATCAAGAGCCACATGCTCTACCAGCTTAGCCAGCTAGGTCCCCCAACTGATTAATCCTTTTTTTTTTTTTTAAGATTTTATTTTATTTATTTGACAGAGAGAGACAGTGAGAGAGGGAACACTAGCAGAGGGAGAGGGAGAAGCAGGCTTCCCGCTGAGCAGGGAGGCCGATGCGGGGCTCGATCCCAGGACCCTGAGATCATGACCTGAGCCGAAGGCAGATGCTTAGCGACTGAGCCACCCAGGCACCCCCCAACTGATTAATTTTAACATGAGAGACAGAATCAGGCATATGTGCTTTTAGCACCACCTACAAAATATTCTTGCCAAACAATTAAAAAAGTATGAGGAAAGATATCCTATATTAAAAGAGTAAAGACTAGAGGGTCTTAGGACCCAGTTTGCCTGGGATAGTCCTCATTTACATATCTTGTTTGGAGGTAATTGTTATTAAGAATGGCCCTTTGCACTCCGAAAAGTATCCCAGTTTGGGTGATAAATTATATGGTTATCTACTTAAGGTAGAGCAACCAAATCTAATGATAAATTCAAACAAATTGTGAAAAATATTTGAGATAATTGGTGAAGTTTGCATGCTGACTAGACCTTTGACATAAAGAAATCAGTGTTAAGTTTTTTAGAGTGAGAGTGGTCTTAAAAAGCTCTTAACTCTTAGAGATGTATGCTGAAATAAATGGAAGAAATGATACAGGATTTGCTTTAAAATAATTCTATGGGAGGAGGAGCAGTATTGGTTAATCTTGTTTGATCTATACCCCATGTGTTGATAAATGTTGAGACTGTGTAGTCAATGCAGGGGGGTTAATTATGCTATTCTCTCTACTTTTGCACGTGTTTTTAAAACTTTTTACTATGGAAAATTTCAATAGGAAATAATATGTTGACTAAAACACAACTTTGATTTTAATAAGGAAAGCTCATTTGCATCATTTACAGGTTGTAAACCAAGGTTGTGAGGCTGCAAGTTCAGAGATTACTGAAAAATTAAATGGACATAAAGCAACTAATGAGAACCAGCGTAACATTTTTTTTGGTCAGATAACTACTGATGAAGGAAAGTTAATGGCACAAAGTCTACAACTTAATGAAACCATAAAAATTGGTTTGACTAAGCTTAATTGCTTTCTACAACAGGATCTGAAACTGGATATCCCAACAGGTACTTTAAAGGGAAAGAGAATTGTTAATATTTTTGAAGTTGAAGTCAACCTTGTACTGTGCTAGATGTTCAGAAAAACCAGGTCCTGCCATTGCCTGATAGGAATTTACATCTCACTGTAGTCACCTCAGATGGAAAAGGTGGAACCCTAAAATATCTTCGATCAAGATTAGGTAACATGTACTTGTCATGAAGTTTGGGCATTACAATCAATAAAATTTTACAAATATTTAGGGAACTGGCTTTGTTAAGAAAAGATTTTTATTTATTTATTTATTTTTATTTTTAAGATATTTATTTATTTTAGAGTATGTGTGCAAGCGGGGTGGGAACAGAGGGGGAGGGACAAGCAGACTCCAGGCTGAGCAGAGCCCAAGGAGGGCTTGAGATCACGACCTGAGTTGAAATCAAGAGTCAGAAGCTTAACCAACTGGGCCACCCAGGCAGGCGCCCCTTTGTTTTTATTTTGTTAAGAGAGAGAGAGCACACAGAAGTGGAGGAGTAGGGATGGGTGGGGAGGGGCAGAGGGAGAGAATTTTTTTTTTTTAAGAAAAGGTATTTTATTTTATTTTTTTAAAGATTTTATTTATTTGAGAGAGTGTACAGGAGCCGGGGGGAAGGGGAGAGAAAGAGAGGGAGAAGCAGACTGCCCACTGAGCAGGGAGCCTGACATGGGGCTCTATCCCAGGACCCTGGGATCATGACCTGAGCTGAAGGCAGACGCTTAACCAACTGAGCCACCCAGGTGCCCCAAAGAGAAGATATTTTAAAAGCAAATAAAAAGAAAACCAGCAACCATCTATCTAGCACAGTTTGTAAAAAGGCATCTTAATACCAAAGATAGTAGAGGAAAGTAATTACATAAATCTAGTTTAATGGAAAAAGCTCATCATATTGTGCATTTTCTTATGTATACCTCTCATTTTGTCAGATGGCAAGATCATTTTAGGCTATAATGGTTTAGGGTAGCCTTCATGAAAGAAGGTATGCAAGCTATTTAACAGGGTGAGTAATCGAACTATTTGGATTGCATTTAGGGTTGCAGACCCTGTAAATTTACTAAAAATCACTGAATAGATTTTATGGTATGTAAATTATGCTTCAAAGCTTTAAAAAAAATATATATATATATATAGCAATTCTAAAAGGAGATGATGCTAAAGAATGTTCGTTTATTTTTTCTACAAGAGTCCCATAATATTTATTTCCACTTTTCAATGAAATTAGGAATATAAATGTTAAGGAAAAAGGCAAGTGCTTGTGTAAAATATGAGAGCATGAGTTCATTATAAAGAAATGTAATTGGAGGGTGCCTGGGTAGCTCAGTAGGTCGAGTATCTAATTTCATTTCATTATGATCTCAGGGTCCTGGGATCGAGCTCTGTGTTGGACTCTGTGCTCAGTGGGCACTCTGCTTGTCACTCTGCCCCTCTCCCTACTTGTTCTCTCTCCCTCTCTTTCAAATAAATAAATAAAATCATCAAAAAAAAAAAAAAGAAATGTAATTGGTTAATATTTAGCTGCCACCAAATTTACAGTGAAATGATTATCCTACTCAAGATCTTTTTGGGGAAAACTGTACTCTTATTCCAGGAATGCTGCCATTTCTCAGAACACTTCGATTCCTTTTAGAGCCTACAACACGTCTTTTGTACATCCTCAGAGATGGATAATTTCATGTTTGGGGGTAGGCTGAATCCTGAAAATAGTTGAGTCTATTTAAGATCATTTGTCAAGTTAGAAAATAGTAGTTGTAAGCAATCTATGCCTGACAAGTAACAAGACTGATTCCCATGTGCGGCAATGGTTAGATCTTTGGAAGACAGAGACTCATTGGGAAGTATACATTCTAATATAAAAAAAAAAATCTTACTCATAGCCCGCACTTCAATTTTTTCCCATTTATATAATGTCCACTAAAGGTACGACACCACAGAGGAAGAATTACTTCTACCCGTCAACATTGGTGAGAACCGAACCACGTGAACAGCTCCTTGATCAGTTGAAAAGGAAGCAGCCTGAACTGTTAATGATGCTAAACTGTTCGGAAAACAAGGAAGACATCAGTCAGGTAAAATTTTAAGCATCATAATTTTAGAACTCTTGCATAAACTCCTTAGGTCATCAACTTCTTGCATAAACTCTTGCATAAACTCCTTAGGTCATCAACTTCATATGAAGTTGTGCTTATTATGTGCCAGTCTGTTCTAAGTGCTAATTTTATTCTTTGCCCTTAAATATTTATTATGTGCTTATTATGTGCCAGTCTGTTCTAAGTGCTTTACGTATATATTTATTCAGTTAATATTCTCAGTAGCCCTATGAAGTGGGTGCTAGTACTATCCCCATTTTAGAGGTGAGGAAATTAAGAATTACCTTGTCCCAAGTCACGGATGGAGTTGGAATTGATACCTAGAAGACCTCCACAATCTGTGCTCTTAGCTGTGGTAATTATAGACAAGTTGGGAGTAGAAAATAAAAAATAAACTGTAATCCCCCTATTCTGAGATTACAACTTTTAACATTTTATTACAGGTACTTCTCTATGAGAAAACATATTTGGGATTATTTTCATTATTTTTTTTTCTTTTCAAAGTTTTTTTTTAATTTAAGTAATCTCTACATCCGACGTGGGGCTCAAATTTGTGACCCTGAGATCAAGAGTCCCATACTTTTCCAACTGAGCCAGCTAGGAACCCCTTATTATTTTTTACACTTCCTACTAATTTGGTTGAGGTTTAACTTTTTTTTTTAAGATTTTATTTATTTATTCGACAGAGATAGAGACAGCCAGCGAGAGAGGGAACACAAACAGGGGGAGTGGGAGAGGAAGAAGCAGGCTCATAGCGGAGGAGCCTGATGTGGGGCTCGATCCCGTAACGCCGGGATCACTCCCTGAGCCGAAGGCAGACGTTCAACCGCTGTGCCACCCAGGCGCCCCGGGGTTTAACTTTTATACAGTGGACATGGTGTTGTTTTCAAAGAAGAAAGCTGCGCTTACTTTTGTGAAGATTTTTAAGTCCTTGGACTTAATCACTCGCTCATCACCTTCTTATTTTAGGACCTGGATGAAGAAAAGTCAGTTCTTGGGCGCTCTCTTGAAGAACCTCCAAGCCAGGAGCCAGCTGTGGATGCTAGTGTGGATTGTTCATCAGGTGGTGGGGTTCCGTTTTTCCAGGTACGTGATCCACGTAACCCTTCGACATCTGATGGAAGTCAGTCACTGGCTACTGGATGTGAAGCCGTCACTCGACGGGTGGAACAGCAGAGTGGGTTGTCATTCCTTTGGGATAGCTTGTTAAGTTTTCTGATTTAAATTATTTACACAAATATGATAATTGATCAGGGGTTTTCTGTAGGAAAATTAAAGGCAAAGTTTAACTTACTCTCCGTCCTCAGATAGTGCTCTTTAGCCATTATAGTTATCCCCTGTCTGCTTCCTGCATATGCAGAACGGATACTGAGAGCAGTCATTTCTCTCTTCCCTCCGCCTTTGACACAAAGTCCTGGAGTCTATGTCTGCTCATACTCAGATTTGAAAGCCAAGAGGTTTAAAAGACAGAGATTGAAGGCCTCTCACGTTATAATAGTTTCTCCTACCTGAGGCTTTTCTCTTGTTAAGGATTCCCCCATGTTTCCTGAGCTCCTCACCTGCCTTGATGTTGTGCAGTTAAACCCTGTGACCTTTCCTAACTCCTTTCGACACTGTTGGGGGCATGGCACCATAAACTGCCCAGCATCTTTCCCTTTATTTTAAAGACCTGAGCCTAGACACACTGTGAAGGAAGGATTTTTTCACAAAGGACACTGATGTCTACATTTTACAGTCAAAGTGCTGTTTCTGATAAGTGTATGTTCTTGTACCTCATAGACTTAAAATCTTCCCACCAAGGCCTAACGACCCTCCATCTGTGATTTAAGCTGTTAAAACTTCTAGCTTAATTTCTGTTGAATTCCTCTCTCTTTGTCTCAAGGTACTTTTATCCCCAAATCCTTCCTACCTTTTGCTTTATTCTTTACTACAAGAGAACTCTAAATATATTTCTTTTCATTTTCAACCCTCTCTTCTATCTTTAAAGTTAAGGAAAGAAGGAAAGTTAAGAAAAGAGAACTCTAGTGACTACTTAATCCCCTAGCTGGAAATCCTTTTACTACTGTTTATGGCACTTTGAAGGCTAGACTTCGTGGTTCAGCTATGGCAGGGAAGGCCCTACAGTACCAGAAATGATTTGGGATTAGATTTTAGACCTTCAGCTAACGTCTGAAAATTATTTTTTCCCTGCTAGCAGCCTCATGTGGGGAAATTTTCTGGGTTTGAAATTCTGAAGCTGATTTATGATTTGTCTCAGCATGGATGATTGGTTCTGCAATGAATGTCATTAGTCTCCTAAAGCTCTCTGTGGGCTAATATGAGAATTCCAATGAAATATAATTCCTAAGTGAAAAATATGAAATAAGTTTAAGAGAAAAGGTAAAATACAGCTTAAAAAAATGTCTTGATGTAGCCATAGCTCAGATTCTCTCCCTAAAATAGAACTGCCTTTTTTGCATGATATCAGGTCTTCGTTTTCCTAGAGCAGGATTTCTCAGTAGCAGCTCTGTTGCCATTTGGAGCTGGATGATCCTTCGCTGCCGGTGGACGGTCTTGTTATTATATGATGTTTAGCAGCATCCCTGGCTTCCACCCACTAGAAGCCAATAGCACCTCCTAGTTTCAACAACCAAAAATGTCTCCAGATATTACCAAATGTCTTCTGGGGGGTAAAATTGCTCCCTGTTGAGAAACCCTGCCCTACAGTAAAATCTATAATTATGCCTTGGAAAATCATGCAGAAAATTAATAATTCTTTCACCTCACTCCTTCCATTGATGGTAAGATGAAGAAGGCATTCATTCCTACTTGCCCAACAAATTGTTGGCTCCAATTTTTGCTGAGCCTTTTCCACCCTTAATTTCTTGCCTGTAACCCAGAGAACTCTGAAAATAGAATGTAGCTACTATGTATCAAATGTTACTTAATATTGACTTAATTTCTCCCCTTATGTCCACAGCATAAAAAATCACATGGAAAAGACAAAGAAAACAGAGGCATTAATTCAGTGGAGAGGTCTAAAGTGGAAGAAACTACAGAGCATTCTGTTACAAGGAGCAGACTACCTCTACGAGCCCAGATAAATCTTTAGTTAACTTGAGGATTGGTGATTCCATTTTTAAGAAAAACGAAAAATTAAACCTATAACTTCAGGACTTGAGCCTTATGTATAGTGAAAAACTAACAGAGAATATCAAGGCAATACTGTAAATTTAGTTGGATTTAATATGTCTACTCATTTTTCTGTCATCCCTGTAGTTCACTGTGTATTAAGTTGGGTTTTATTTGGGACTTGCATTGAGTAAATATGTATTTTTAGCTTTTGATATAAAATAGCCCTTTCCTACAAAATGAAAAATATTTTTCTCAAAAAAAAAGAAAAATAATAAAAAAAGGAGAAATATTTTTCTTATATATCACGAGGCAGCACATATATAGAAGTCGCACTGTTCTTCTATGCTTTAACTTACATAGGCAAATATTGCCAACTCAGTCTTGGGAAGGACCATCTCTGTACTTTTCTTGCTATGATTGAATTATGTCTGTATCTGCTTACCTCCTTCCCTAGACTTTTCCATTCTGCATTCTCAGCTCACTTTCTCCTTTTTCATTTGTGACCAAACCATTTGTAGAGCTACAAAATGGTATCCATTTTTATGAGATAAAGTGAATTTTACCTAGAAGTCTTTAACACTTTCTGTGGTTCTAAAGTTACTGTCAACAATAAACAACTCTAGAAGTAGTCCTTCCTTCAGTATTTTTAGTTTGTTTCCCCCTAGATGTAAAAGCATTCCTTTATAACACATTAGCCCCCACAGAGTTTGTAAAAAGCCAGCTTCTCTAGCTTATAGATTACTCTTATGGGAGAACCACCAAGAACTCTGATTAATGGCTCTGAGGCCTATATGTTGTGCGGAAGGTCCCAGTGATTTAAGGGCTTTTTGAAACTAATTATGACTATAATTTATATCCTTTTGCTTACCTGATGAAACTTTTTTCTTTGTATATAATAAAATATGAGTATGTATATTTTTCTTTAGTGAAATCCTAACCCTTAGAAGGGTCCTGACAATTTTGATCTAGCAGCCAAATTTCTGGAAGCTGAGACTTTTCAGCATGAAGAGCAAGTACACTTAGAAGGGATATAGGCAAAGAAAAAATTTTGTGCCTACATCAAGTTAAGTGTATAAATTTAGAGAGATTTGACTGCGGTAGCTAAGTAAAGCCAAACCTAATTGGAGAATTAGAAAACGTGCTACTTCAAGGAACTAAATTTACCTTGCAGAGTATTAATTACCTTAATAAAAATGATACAATTATCTGCAAAATCAGATGTCAACACAAGCTATGGTTAATATCTAACAAAAGAAACTGCCCTCAGTAACTCCATTAATAAATTTTTTGTATATTAACTTGCTTGCCCTATTATTTCTTATTTGGCAATGGGGTCTGTTTACATTGTTCCAAAATTCCTAAATACACTTCCACACAGATACCACCTAGGACAAAGGGCCTTAGTAAACATCCCCGGCTCCTTCAGTTGGACTCTAAGAACTAACCCCAAGGATAAGATTAATGAGAAACAGATCGGTCCTCACAGGGTCTGATGTCCAGCTTTAAGTATCTGTTTCATGACGTTTTAAAGTTCTCTAAGAATGCTAATGCAAGTGACAAGCAAAAATAAATCACTGGAGAATTTTTTTATTTTAAGTAGGCTCCACACCAAAAACATAGGGCTCAAACTCACAACCCCGAGATGAAGAGTCACAAGCTCCACTGACTGAGCCAGGCAGGCACCCCAAATCACTGGACAATTTTAACATCCCAAGCCTTAAGTTAGCTCTACAATTTTTCATATACACTATCAAACACTCAAAAAATAACCATCAGCAAAAATAGAGTAGGTAGCTTCAAGGACTCATTCTTCCTGAGGCAAAAATGTTCAGAAACAACTTGGTCAGAACTAGGTTTATAGCAACCCAGCAAGTGCTCAATCAAGAGAAGGCAAGCTAAAAACTAGGAAATCTTTTTGGTGTTGTATTTGCCCTTGCTCCATTCCCCTTCCCAGCTCCATGGTGGTCTTGAAGACAGACAGCAACCCACATTCTCAGAGCGGGGAGACCCTGTTCACTGGTCCTGAGGGCACAGAGGATGTCTTAATCTCAAAAAATGGTGCTGTCTGGGGCAATCTGAAGGCCTGAAGCAAGGCACTTGCCTTTGTTTCATCTAATTCACAACCCAGGGTGGAAAAGTGGCAGGCGTTTCTCAAAACTATGACAAAGCAAATGAACAACCTGCTGCTACTGCAGCAAAAGATGACAGTGGAGGTAAAATGAAGGAGTGCTTAAAGCCCGAGAGGGAAAAGACAGGAGGGAACTTCGTACGGAAATTAGGCCTTTCAAAGAAAATGTGTACTGGGGAGTTGAGAAAGCCACGCATGTCCAGCCCAATTTGTATACTTAGAGAATACCTAAGCTTTCATCAATGCTGACTTATTTCTAGGTTCAGCACAAGCAGAAAGTGAAAGCTAACGCAGATTTTAAATGGCCTAGCTAAGCACTGAAAGTGTGCTCCAACAGTCTACAAAGACTGGGAGGATTTTTTTCCCTTTCTTTCTTGTTTTATGTTTTGGTTATTGGCATTCAAGGAAATCTGCAGCAGTAATACTAGCTGAATGCAAGCAAAAAGAGACCAGAGACTACTTAAGTAAAAGAATTGAGATTTGGAAATAGTTTAGAAAAGTAACAAACCGTTAGAGCCACAGTAAGCAACGAAAACAAACCCTGAGAAGAAGCTGATTTCCAGAACAGCACATTGTGATACGAAAAAAAATTTAAGATTTTATTTATTTGAGAGAGAGAGCACGTGTGTACACCAGCAGGGGAGGGGTAGAGGGGGAGGGAGAGAAGAGGGAAAGAATCTCAAGCAGATTCCCTGTTGAATGGGAAGCCTAATGCTGGGCTTGATCCCACAACCCTGAGATCATGACCGGAGCTGAAACCAAGAGTTGAACGCTGAGCCTCCCAAGTGCCCCAATACTAAAAATTTTTAACAAAAAACTAAGAAGTATGCAAAGAAAGTATGGCCCATTTACAGAAGAAATTAACACACATCCCTTATGAAGCACAAACATTGAACTTTAAATGAACTGTCTCAAATATGCTCGTAGAGATAAAGGAATTCAGGAGGACAATGTCTCAACAAATAGAGAATATCAGTAAAACTAAAAAAGAGCCATACAAATTCTGAGCTGAAAAGTATCAAAACTGAAATATAGACACACACATAAAAAACACTAGAGGGTTCCAACAGCAGACGTGAGCAAACAGTAGAAAGAACCAGCGAACTTGAAGCTAGGTTATCAAAATTGTCTAATCCAAAGTGCAGAAAGAAAGAAGAATGGAGGAAAATAAACAACAAGAGACCTGTGGAGCACAGTGAATCATACCAACATTCTCAAAATGAGTGTACCAGAAGAAGAGAGAAATGGGCAGAAAGACTACTTGAAGAAGGTACGATAGCTAGAAACTTCTCAAATTCATTACAACACTTGAATCTTTACATCCAAGAAGCTAACTAAATCCACAAGACACATTATATATTGAAACTGTCAAAAGCTCAAGACAGAATCATGAAAGCGTAAGAGTGTAGTCTTCAAGGAAATGCAAATCAAAACCGCAGTGAGGCACCAGTTCATATCCACAAGGATAGCTAGAGTAAAAACAGAAAAGAACAAGATGGCACACTCACTCTCTCAAATAAGTAAAATCTTAAAAAAACAAAACAAAAAAACTCTCCCCCACCCCCACTTGCATGCTCTCTCTCTTTCTCTAAAAAATAAAAATAAAAATGTGTACATTGTGTGCTCATAAAACACAGCTGTTTAATACTCCTTTGAAAATAGCTTCTTATACAAGGAGACAGACCTGAACCAAAAAAAAGAAAGATAATGGAAACAAATCACAGAAATTTCAGCAAACGGAGCTGCAAATAAGATATTTCAAAATCAGACATTTAAAGAATTTAAAGACATGAACTATTTTGGATGATAACTGGAAATTACAAAAAGATGGAAATTCTAGAAGTGAAAAATACAACAAATTATAAACAGAATGGGCTTACTTTGCTGAATAGAGTTAAAGGGAGTTTTAAAAAAGTGGATGATAGTTTAGAAGAAAATAGTTACACTGAAGCGTATAACAAGACAAACAAGTCAAGAAACAACAAAAAAAATGGTATAGTGAAAAGGTCTGACATACATGAATTAGAGCCTCCAAAGGGAGAAGAAAGAATGACCAAAGCTCTGTAAATCTCAAGCAGGATGAACATCAAGGCACACCGAGGTACACCGTAGTTAAACTGCTAGAAGCCAACAATAAAGAAAAAATCTTATATGTAATTAGAGTGAAAAAAGACCTTATTTTCATAGGAAAAACAATTAGACCAACTGCTGGCTTTGCAATAGAAAGAAAGGAAGCAAGACAGTGGAATGATAGCTTCAAAGTAATGCAGAACTTCAGTAAAGTCAGCAGGAATGCTGGAGGAAGGGCCTCCATAAAAGCAATGAGAGCTGGAGAGAATTTGTCCCAATGTTTCAGAATTCTGGCAATTAGCCAAAGGCTTGGAATAATCCAAGGAGCATTTATTTGTTTATATTTTTTGAAGGCTGTAATTTGGTTAAAATGATGAGTTTAGTGGTAATTTAACTCGACCTATTCTCATTACTCTCCCCAGCTCCTCATTAGCCTTGAAAACCAACAGTCCCACAATCACAGTGAAAACCAGTAGCCTAGCAGCCCCTGCCTGGGGTGGATCAGGTTTGGAGCTCCCTGAAGACACCATTTTCAGATAACTGTCATTATTTGACCTACCTGGCAGTTCTCTGGAAATCCTGCATTCGAGGGCCAGTCTTTATTTGACCTGACTCCGATCTTCTCAGTGTGAACGGCCTTTTTGCTTGGGGAATTTGTTGAAAATAAGCCACAGCCATGGTTTGCATAGCACCTGCCTGAGTTAGTGATCTTCTGCCTTAAGAAAGTTGCAAAAGAAGGGTGCCGGGGTGGCTCAGTAGGTTGAGCTTCTGAATTCGGCTCAGGTCATGATCTTGGGGTCCTGGGATCGAACTCCAAGTCAGGCTCCCCACTCCGTGGGAGTCTGGTTGTCCTTCTCCTGCTCTCCCTGCCCCTCCCCCACCCGCAGTCTCTTTTCTCAAATAAATAAAATCTTTAAAAAAAAAGTTGCAAAAGAAGTGCAAACTAAACTCAAAACAAACATAAGGAAGGAAACAATAAAGATTAGAGTGGAGATAAGTGAAATAAAAAGAAACAATAAAGAAGGGGCGCCTGGGCAGCGCAGTCGTTAAGCGACTGCCTTCGGCTCATGGCGTGATCCCCGGGTTTGATGATCGAGTCCCGAATCGGGCTCCTCCGCTGGGAGCCTGCTTCTTCCTCTCCCCCTCCCCTGCTGTGTTCCCTCTCTCGCTGGCTGTCTCTCAGTCACATAAATAAATAAAATCTTAAAAAAAAAAAAAGAAACAATAAAGAAAATACCTGTCGTCATTGAATTCTATACCTAATGAAAATATTTTTTAGGAATGATGGTGCATTAAAGGCATCTTCTGTGTCTAAAAAAAATTGAAGATTGATTTTGTCACCACCAAACTGGCAACTAAAGGAAATATTAAAGGGTGTTCTTTAAGCAGAAAGAAAATGATACCAAATGGCATCTCAGAGATGCAGGAAAGAATAAAGAGCAATGGAAAATATAAATGGATCGGAAAAGGTAAATAATCACTGTGAAACAATAACAGTGTTTTGTAGGGCATAGAATTCTCAAGAATAGCACATGAGATGGAAGAAGGGTAAGAGGCATTAGGGGTTCTTTTTTCTTTTTTAGGATTTTATTTATTTATATGAGAAAGACAGCATGAGCGGGGTGGGGGGGGCAGACTCCCCGCTGAGCACAGAGCCAAACCCAGGGCTCAATGCCAGGACCCTGAGCTCATGACCTGAGCTGAAGTCAGAGCTTAATGGACTGAGCTACCCAGGTACCCTGTGTTAAGGGGTTCTAAGATTCTTTGGTTGTCTGGGAGGTAGTAAAGGTTCTGATTAATATTAGACTTTGGTAATTAAGTGTAAGTAAAATATTAAACTTGAAAAGAATATATTCTCCTATCATGGGATGGGTTTTTCTATAACTGTCAGTTAAGTCAAGTTGGTTGATAAGGTTGTCAGGGCTTCTCTAGCCTTACTGATTTTTTTGTCTAGTTCTGTTAACTAAAATGTTGAACTCTCTAACTATAAGTGTAAACATGTTTATTTGTTCTTTCAGTTTCTAGCACCTCCATTGTAAGGTACATACATATTTAGAATTGTTATACTTCTTGGTAAATTGACCCCTTTATCAGTATATGGTGTCCCTCTTTATCCTCTAACTATAAGTGTAAACATGTTTAATTTGTTCTTTCAGTTTCTAGCACCTCCATTGTAAGGTACATACATATTTAGAATTGTTATACTTCTTGGTAAATTGACCCCTTTATCAGTATATGATGTCCCTCTTTATCTTTGGTGATATCGCGCTTTTTTTTTAAGATTTTATTTATTTATTTATTTGACAAAGAGAGCCAGCCAGCAAGAGAGGGAACGCAAGCAGGGGGAGTGGGAGGGGAAGAAGCAGGCTCCCAGTCGAGGAGCCTGATGTGGGGCTCGATCCCAGAACTGTGGGATCACACCCTGAGCCGAAGGCAGACGCTTAATGACTGAGCCACCCAGGTGCCCCATCTTTGGTGATATTGCTTATTCTAAAGTCAACTTTTATGTTAATGTAGAGAATCCAGCCATCTTTTTTAAATTTTAATTTTTCTTTTTAAGAGAGAGTACACATGGGAGGAGGGGGCAAAGGGAGAGGGAGAGAATGTTAAGCAGGCTCCATGCCCCGTGTGGAGCCCAACGCTCATGACCCTGAGCTCATGACCTGAGCTGAAATCCAGAGTCTGATGCTCAACCGCCGGAGACACCATCCAGCCACCTTTGGTTAGTTTGCATGGTAGAGCTTTCTCCTTTTCATTATCTATGTTTTTTCTATTTAAAATGGCTTTCTTCTAAATAGATTATAGTTGCTTTTTATCCAATCAAGGCAATTCTATGTCCTAGGCAGGAGCAGAATAAGTGTAATCTCGCATTAACATTGTCTGATTTGTCAGACAAATAGTGGAACTGAGTTCAAGAGAGATTCCCTTTTCAAATATGTGCCTATTTTGTTCCTATTCTACTCTCCTTAAATGAAATTGTTTTATGTTTACTTATATTTCTTCTTGCCTCTTGCCAGTCAAAAGTCTCTCCCAGTCTTTCTGGTTACCTTCTATGCCTTCAAGATACTTCCCCAATGTGTACTTGAAGAGACCTAGGAAAGTAAGAATTTGATCTGATATCTTCTTAGGTTTACTCGAACCCCCTTCCTCAAAAGCTTTTGTGTGTGTGTGTGTGTGTGTGTGTGTGTTTTAAGATTTTATTTATTCGCCAGAGAGATAGAGACAGCCAGCGAGAGAGGGAACACAAACAGGGAGAGTGGGAGAGGAAGAAGCAGGCTCACAGCGGAAGAGCCTGATGTGGGGCTCAATCCCATAACGCCGGGATCACGCCCTGAGCTGAAGGCAGATGCTTAACCGCTGTGCCACCCAGGCGCCCCTCAAAAGCTTTTGTTTTGAAGGAAACTTAAAACCTTGCTGCCAAGGTTGGTGTAGCATCTGCTGCAAGTAAGTGGCCTTTGTTCAGTAGGAACATCAGCAGCAGGTCTCACTTGAGACATTTTCCCCCAAAGAGGAAGAGAAAGAAGAGATACTAGCAAAACCACTTCATAGATATTCTATTAAAAATATTATTTTAGGGGTGCCTGGGTGGCTTAGTTGGTTAGTGTCTGCCTTCAGCTCAGGTCATGATCTCAGGGTCCTGGGATCGAGCCCCAAGTCTGGCTTTCTGCTCCTCAGGGAGCCTGCTTCTCACTCTGCCTGCCCCTCCCCCTGCTTGTGCTCTCTCTCTCTCTGTCAAATAAATAAGTAAATAAAATCTTTAAAAAATATATTATTTCAAATGGCTGTTGTTCTTTTCTCATTGAATTATGTACATCACTTGGTTGGATAACTCAAAATTAGGATAGTGAAAACAAAATCAAGCTACCCTTTCAGAATCACTGATTTTTCTTTTTATCAATAGGAATAGGATTGATGAGCCTAACAATCTTTTCCTGAATTTTTGGTGAAGGCATATAATAGGCCTATTTCCTATCCTTTACATGAAAAGTATCTATGACTTATTTAAAATAAAATATTGGATAATTAAACTATAATTGAAATTTTTTTAATATATGGAGCTTGAAATAACAGTGCAATTATAATTTTCAAATAAAAGGGGGTAGAAATCAAATTTATTTTAAACGTGCTAACTGGTTAATAGTTTTACACATACTGTGTCTACTTATGTATGTGCCCGATCATAATGGACAATATATACTTGCTTATAGGTTTAGATTTAATCCAATCATTTTGCTCTCTTTTTTTGCTTTCATGGAGGCTTCCCGTTCTTCACTTTAAGATCCTCAATCACCAGGGAATGGGTGCATACCCAGGGAATAAAGCGATAGATATGGGGTTCTTGTTTAAAAACAGTACTTTCACACATTACCATAGCTTAGCCAATAGCAAGGATTTATTGAATCACAGAAAGTTCTTATTTAAGAGTCATATCTGAGGTTAAAACCTTGTTTTTAAAACTTTTGTTTTGTTGTCCATTAGCTCTGTGCCTTTGTACGACTTGTTTAACTTCTCTGAGCTTCCTCAACTATAAAATGGAGCTAATCTGCTGAACTATGTAGCAAACGTGGTGTAGGCTTCCAGCCTTGGAGATTTAATCAAGAGGGAAGTAATGAGCTGATTAGTCATTGTGTGGCTAGCCTCCTATCATTGCCAAAGCTGTGACTCCATGTGTGACACCCTCCTGCTCCCTTTCCACAGTCATCACTCCTGAAGACCATGAAAGAGAAAGGTGTCAAACTATGTACAGCTCCGTGCCCAAGCCACCAAGTATAGGAGATGCTGCTTTTCATTCTGGAGATGCTGCTTTTCATTCCTACCCCTGTCACTTCCACGGCTGCTGTCACCACAGCAAGGCCACTGCCATTGCCCCCATAATTGCTGCTCTTGTCCTCATTCCTTCTGAAAATTCCTTTTTTCCCCTTGTTTTCTATTTCCTTTTTTTTACATTTTACTAACTTTTTAATTTTAATTCCAGTACACTTAACACATAGTATTATATTAGTTTCATAATATTATATATTATAATACTGAATTATATTCAGTATTATATTAGTTTCATTATATTAGTATAATTATACTACCCTTCATAGTATTATATTAGTTTCAGTATTATATTAGTTTCAACTAATATTATATTAGTTTCAGGTGTACAATATAGTGATTCAGTAACTCCCTTTTTTTTAAAGATTTTTTTTATTTATTTGAGAGAGAGAGAGAATGGGCAGTGGGGAGGGGCAGAGGGAGAGAGAGAGAGAGAGAGAGAGAAGCAGACTACCTGCTGATCAGGAAGTCGGATGTGGGGCTTGATCCCAGGACCTGGAGATCACGTCCTAAGCCAAGGCAGACACATAACCAACTGAGCCACCGCCCATGATTCAATGATTCTCTACATTACTCAGTGTTCATCATGGTAAGTGTCCTCTTTAATCTCCTTCACCTATTTCACCCATGCCCCCCACATGGCATCCATCAGTTTGTTCTCTATACTTGAGAGTCTGTTTCTTGGTTTCTCTCCCCCCCCTTTTTTTTTACCCATTTGTTCATTTGCTTTATTTCTTAAATTCCACATATGAGTGAAATCATATGGTATTTGTTTTTCTCCGACTGACATATTTCACTTATTCTCTTATTTCTGTAGCTCCAAATATGTTGTTGCAAATGGCAAGATGTCATTCTTTTTTATGGCTGAATAATATTCCATTGTATATCTATACCACATCTTCTTTATTCACCTGTCGATGGACACTTGCGTTGCTTCCATAATTTGGCTATTGTAAAAAATCCTGCTATAGACATAGGGTTGTATATATCCTTTCCAATTTGTGTTTTTGCATTCTTTGAGTAAATAACCAGTAGTGCAATTACTGGATCATAGGGTAGTTCTATTTTTAATTTTTTAAAAAGATTTTACTTATTTGTCAGAGACAGACAGCGAGCACAATTGGGGGGGGCAGCAGGTAGAGAGAGAAGCAGTTTCCTCACTGAGCAAGGAGCCCAATGCAGGACTTGATCCCAGGACCCTGGGATCATGACCTGAGCTGAGGGCAGACGCTTAACCTACTGAGGCACCTAGGCGTCCCTTTATTTTTAATTTTTTGAGGAAGAATCTGCCCATTTTTTTCCTTAAAACTATTTTTTATTTCTTATACCATCTCTTAAGAAATGATCATTCTTTTTCTTCCCTCTAGCTTACTTTATTGTAAGAATACAGTAAATAATATGTATAACATACAAAATTTGCTATTATTTGTCTTCTGCCCATTTTTAAATTAGATTGCTTTTTGGGTGTCGGTTTTTGTAAGTTCTTCATATATTTTGGAACCTAAACTTTTATTGGATATGTCATTTGCAAATATCTTCTCCCATTCTGTAGGTTGCCTTTTCGTTTTGTTGATTGTTTCCTTCACTGTGCAGAAGCTTCTGTAGTCCCAATAGTTTATTTTTGCTTTTGTTTCCCTTGTCTCAGGAGACGTATCTAGAAAAAAGTTGCTACAGCCAATGCCAAAGAGGTTACTGTCTGTGTTCTCCTCTAGGGTATTTATGGTTTCAGCTTTCACATTCAAGTCTTTAATACATTTCAAATTTATTACTGTGTATGGTGTAAAAGTGATCCAGTTTCTTTTGCATGTTTCTGTCTAGTTTTCCCAACACTGTTTGTGAAAGAGACTGTTTTTTTTTACCATTGGATATTCTTTCCTGCTTTGTCGAAGATTAATTGACCATATAGTTGTGGATTTATTTCTGGGTTTTCTATTCTGTTCTATTGATCAATGTGTCTTTTATCATGCCAGTACCATACTGTTTTGATTACAATAGCTTGGTAGTATATCTTGAAATCCGGGATTGTGATAGCTCCAGTTTTGTTCTTCTTCTTCAAGATTGCTTTGGCTATTTGGGATCTTTTGTAGTTCCATAAAAATTTTAGCACTGTTTGTTCTAGTTCTGAGAAAAATGTTGGTGATATTTGGTAGGGACTGCATTAAATCTGTGGAGGATTGCTGTAGGTAGCATAGACATTTTAACAATATTTGCTCTTCCAATCCATGAGCATGGAATATCTTTCCATTTCTTTGTGTACTCTTCAATTTCTTGCCTCGGTGTTTTATAGTTTTCACCTTTTTGGTTAGGTTTATTCCCAGGTATCTTATTATTTTTGGTGCAATTGTAAATGGGATTGTTTTCTTTTCTAAGATTTTTAATTTTATTTTTAAAAAAGATTTATTTATTTATTTTGGAGAGAGAGTATGTGGATGTGCAACTGGGGGGAGAGACAGAGGGGAGGGAGGGACAAGCGGATTCTGAGCTGAGCGCGGAGCCTGTCTTGGGGCTTGATCCCATGACCCTGAGATCACAACCTGAGCCAAAATCAACAGTCGGACACTTAACCAACTGAGCCACCTAGGCACCCCTTAAGATTTATTTTTAAGCAATCTCTACACCCAACATGGGGCTCAAACCCACAAGCCTGAAATTAAGAGTTGCATGCTCCATCAACTGAACCAGCCAGAATCCCCCCTGCCCCCAGACTCTTTTCTTAATTCCTCTTTCTGTTGTTTCATTATTGGTGTATAGAAATGCAACAGATTTCTGTACATTGATTTTTGTATCCTGTAACTTCATTGAATTTGTTTACCAATTCTAGCAGTTTCTTGGTGGAGTCTTTTGGGTTTTCTATATATAGTATCATGTCATCTGCAAATAGTGAAAGTTCTACTTCTTCCTTCCTGACTTGGAGTCCTTTTATTTCTTTTTGTTGTCTGCTGTGGCTAGGACTTCCAGTACTATGTTGAATAAAAGTGGTGAGAGCGGACATCCTTATCTTGTTTCTGATCTTAAGGGAAAATTCTCAGTTTTCCCCACTGAGGATTATTTTAGCTGTGGGTTTTTCATATATGGCTTTTATTATGTTGAAGTATGTTCCCTCTAAACCTACTTCGTTGAGGGTTTTTTTTTTTTATCATGAATAGATATTGTACTTTGTCAAATGCTTTTTCTGCATCTATTAAAATGATCATATAATTTTTATCGTCTCTCTTATTGATGTGATGTATCATGTTGATTGATTTGCGAATATTTAACCACACTTGCAACACAGGAATAAATCCCACTTGATTGTGGTGAATGATTTTTTTATTTTTTATTTTTATTTTTTTTAAAGATTTTATTTATTTATTCGACAGAGATAGAGACAGCCAGTGAGAAAGGGAACACAAGCAGGGGAGTGGGAGAGGAAGAAGCAGGCTCATAGCGGAAGAGCCTGATGTGGGGCTCGATCCCATAACGCCGGGATCACGCCCTGAGCCGAAGGCAGATGCTTAACCGCTGTGCCACCCAGGCGCCCCCTGAATGATTTTTTTAAATGTATTGTTGAATTTGGTTTGCTAGTATTCTATTGAGGATTTTTTTTTTTTTTGAGAGATAGAGGGTGTGTACGAAGGGCAGCGGGAGAGGGAGAGAATCTTAAGCAGGCTCCATGCCCAGCATAGAACCTACGCTGAGCTCCATCTCATGACCCTGAGATTATGACTTGAGCCAAAATCAAGAGTCAGATGCTTAATTGACCGACCCACCGAGGTGCCCCTTATTGAGGATTTTTGCATCTGTATTCATCACGGGTATTTGTGTCTGGCTTCTTTCACATAGCAAAACGTTTTCAAAGAAACAAAATAAAATATAAACAAGTGGGATGACGTCAAACCAAAAAGCTTCTGCACAAGAAAATAAATCATCGACAAAGTGAAAGAACAACCTGCAGAATGGGAAAAAATGTTTGCAAATCATATATCTGATTAGGGTTAGTATCCAAAACATGTAAAGAATCCATACAATTCAATAACAAAAAACAAACAATCCACTTTAAAAACAAGCAAAGAACCCGAAGAGACATTTCTACAAAAAAGTTATATGAAAGGCTAACAGGTACATGAAAAGATGCTCAACACCATTCATCAGTGGAATGCAAATTCAAACCACAATGAGATATCACCTCATGCCTGTTAGAATTACCATCATAAAAAAGAGAAGAGACAGTAAATGCTGGCACAGATTGGAGAAAAGGGAATGCTTGTGTATTGTTGGTGGTATTGTAAATTGGTAAGTCCACTATGGAAAACAGTACGAAGGATCCTCGCCAAATTTAAAATAAAACTACTATATGATCCAGCAATTCCATTTCTGGGACTCTATCCAAAGATAATAAAAACTCTACCTCAAAAAAATATCTGCACTCTCATGATATTCATAGCAGCATTATTTACAACAGCCAAGACATGGAAACAACTTAAGCGTCCATCAATGGATGAATGGATAAATATATGAAATATTATTCAGCCACAAAAAATAAGGAAATTCTAGTTCCATGACAACATGAATTGACCCTGAAGGCATTATGCTAAGAGAAATAAATCAGACAGGGAAAGACAAATACTATATAATCTCACTTGCATGTGGAATCTAAACAAAACAAAACACCTCTAAGAGAAAGAGATCAAACTGTGGCTACCAAAGGTGGGGGGTAGAGGGTGGGGAATTGAAGGAAGATGGTTAAAAGGTACAAAACCCTAGTTATAAGATAAATAAGTACTAGGGATGCAATGTACAACGTGATGACTATAGCTAACACTGCCCATGATATAGGAAAGTCAGGAAGAGGGTAACTCCTAAGAGTTCTCATCACAAGCAGAAATAATTCTTTCTCTCTTCTTTCTTTTCTTGTTATTGTACCTATATGAGAAGATGGGTGTTACCTGAACCTACAGTGGTAATCATTTCACAATATATGTATATCCAGTCATCATGCTGCATGCCTTCAACTTATACAGTGAGGTATGTCAATTGTTTCTCAATAACACTGGTAAAAATATCATACAGTTAATAAGGTTGCATGACAGGGTGATCGTTTTCAAAGTTCATCCATGTTGTAGCATGGATCAGTACTTCATTCCTTTCTATTGCCAAATAATATTCCATTGCTAGGATGCCCCACATTTTATTTATCCACTCACTGGTTGATGGACATTTGGGTTGTTTCCACTTTTTGAGTATTATAATTCTGCTATGAACATTTGTGTGTAAGTTTTTGTACAGATATACGTTTTCATTTTGGGGTATGTACCTAGGAGTGGAACTACTGGGTCATATGGCAACGCTATGTTTAAACTTGTCAGGAACTGTCAGATTGTCTTCTGGAGCAGCTGCTTCGCTTTACGTTGCCACCAGCAACGGAGGAGGATTCTAAGTCTGCACTACTTTACCAACGTTCGTTATTTCCTGATTAAAAAAAATTATGCTAGTGGGTATGAAGTGTAGTAGTTTATTGTGGTTTTGATTTGCATTTCCCTCATATGTAGTGACATAGAACATCTTTTCATGTGCTTATTGGCCATTTGTTTTTTGAAGATTTTATTTATTTATTTATTTGAGAAAGAGAGGGAACACACACGAGCTGGGGGGATGGGGGGAAGAGGGAGAAAGAGAGATTCTCAAGCAGACTCTGCACTGAGTGTGGAGCCGGACGGGGGCTCCATCCCATGACCCTGAGATCATGACCCTAGCTGAAACCAAAAGTTGGACACTTAACTGACTGAGCCACCCAGATGCCCCATCCATTTGTGTTTCTTCTTTGGAGAAATGTCTATTCAGATCTTTTGCTATTAAAAAAATTGGGTTCCCTTTTTATTATTGAGTTCCTTACTTTTTTAATTGGGCAAATAAATAGCATAAGCTTCACCAAAACTTCCATGATCAGTACACACACATTACAGTGCTAAGTACGGTATAGTATGTGAAATGTGGACATCACTGAAGCGATGTCATGGTGATTATTGCCCATGTGTTCCAGAGCTCTGATCCCATCCATGACACAGATGAGACATTTCTATCTAATCACATTAGTATTTTGCAAGTTAGTAAAGCCCTAAAACAATAATTAGATTTTGTCAAGTTTTAAATTAAATGTAATACAATGCTTTGATATGTGATTTAATCAATGATTTAGTCATTCCAATACTTGAAGGTAATAAAACTTTTAATATAAGTAAAAATAGAACCAAATTGCTATAATAAAATCCACTGATGTTTTTTTTTTAAATTTTTTTCTTGTGATGAGAACTTTTACAAAAAAGATTTTATTTATTTATTAGAGGAAGAGAGAGAGCAGAGCAAGACAGACAGCACAAGCGGTGGTGGGGGTAGGGGCAGAGGGAGAGGGAGAAGCTGGCTCCCAGCTGAGCAGGGAACCTGAAGATATCAGGCTCGATCCCAGGACCCTGGGATCATGACCTAAGCCGAAGGCAGATGCTTAACTGACTGAACCACCAGGTGCCCTCATGCTTTCAAGCTTTAGCTAATTTAGTGTTTTACCTCTATGTATATTTAATTGTTGAAAGTAAGTTGATTTGTCTATTTGTAGTTTGTTTTAATGCGTTTAATAAACATACTGTTTATCTGTTAAAAAAAAAAAGAAGTTGCAGAACAATTATCAAAGTTCTTACTAGATAAATTAGAGGTGAGACACACCTTCTCTTCCTACAAAGGTTGGTCTCTTTTATAATACCAGTGACTAAAATAAATGGTGCCAAATTTTTGGAGAGAGTCTTGTTTAATTCAGAATATAATTAAAATCTCATGTAGCTTTATTGGTTTTAGTATCCAGCAGAGAAAAAATATTGAAACTCCAAGAGATTTTGAATTAAATAGCTACAACAGTTTTGTTTTATTAGTTCTGACTGTGTGAAAAAAAATTATAAGGACAACTTCGGAAAAACCTAGTTCTTTTAGAGCCCCAAATGACTTTTAAAACAATAAAACAAACTATAAAACCTACACAAGTGATATTAAAAATTATGTAGTTCAATAAATGTGACATTCAAAAATGTGGTTGTAATTTTTTTTTTTTAACTATCGCAAAATGAACACGGATCTGACGACTGGATTTAGAAGAAGTGGTGTTATATAGCTTAACAGAATTAAGTGCTTCAATTTGCTGGTGAGCGTTATGTAGCAGAGCTGGAATGTTCTATCAATGCCTTTTAAGATCTCCATCTACCTCCCAGGGTCTGTGGCAATCAAAGAAAGGGATGGTGCTTCCTTTTCCTATATTAGTGATTATTTTCCTAGCATTTTAATATTTATTTTTGGAAGGTTTGTAGATTTAGGGTTTTTTTTTTGTTTGTTTTTTGTTTTTTTGGCTGGTGGCTGAGTCATGCATAGAATAAACTGTAAACCCATACTATTTTTGAAGACGGAGCATAACAGCTGGCTAGTGATTTACTGTAAAGGCGTTACGTGGATTGGAGTGATCATCTCAATTGTTTGCTAGGTAGAAGGGGCAGGAAAAGAGGAAAAACAAAGATGAGGGAGAGACATGTTGTGAGAAAACAATAATCACAGTCACCTGCTTAGTTCACTGAAGTCCCAATCTTTGAAGACCCAAACATAACTTTCGAAGGCTCCTTTGAGCTTCAGTTAACAATTGTCCTTTCTTTGTCCCCAAATCCTGTCTCTGTCCTTGGTACACAGAAGAACACACTTGACTTTCACAGTCTTCCAGCACCTGCCTGCCTGCCTTCTCCATCAGGCCAGGGGATGAGAATTAGGACTGGTGGAATGGGCACATCAGACTGGACCACAGAGGGACCAATGATTTGCAAACAGCCCTCCATGGATGGCTTCCAGGGACAAGGTTCTACCTGAACTTGTACGCAGACTTCACAAATAATTCAAATAATTTTTACCTTAAAAAATGAGACTGCTTTCGTTTTTTAATATCTAAAATCATACTTTAAAAAGTTTTTATATTGGATGTTTTAAATCTACAGAGAAGCTGGAACTAGTACAATGAACATCAGTATACTCTTCACCTAAATTCACCAATGGATTTTCTAATTTGCTTTATGTCCTCATTTATCTATACATGTGTGTATAATGGTTTGTGCATATATATATGTTGTGTGTATGTACTGAACTATTTGAAAGTTGCGGATGTCAAGACTCTCACTCCTACCTTATTCTGCACCTCCCGAAAATAAGGACATTTACCCACAATACCAATATCATACGTAACAAAATGAACATTAATTTATTAGTGTCATCTAACATACAATTCATTTTCAGTTTTTCCCTATGAGCTCCCCAAATGTCTCTCATACCTTTAAAAAAAAAAAATCCAGAATCTAATCAATTGGTGTGATACTATGAGAGGTTTTGAAAATCCTCATCCTCAGCAATATTTCACTTGATGGTTCTTTTTTTTTTTTTAAGATTTTATTTATTTATTTGAGTGAGCACAGAGGAAGAGTGAGAGGGAGAAGCAGACTCCCTGCTGAGCAGAGGGCCCATGTGGGGCTTGATCCCAAGACCCTGAGATCATGACCGGAGCCGAAGGCAGACACTTAACTGACTGAGCCACACAGGTGCCCCCTCACTTGATGGTTCTCATCCAAAATGATTATTTGTTGAAAGAATTATTACATTTTTAAAATTTTATCAAGTTTTTTACATTTGTTAGCTGGCATCCTTCCAGCCACACCATCCACCATCCCTCTCTCTCTGAGCATCGCTATGGAGAGTGATACTATGAACTGTTATATTCAATGTGCTATAATCCAAAATGTGCTTTTGATACTTAAACCACCCCAAATTTGGCCAATGGAAGACTCATCAGGTCTGTACGTCTCCTTTCTGTGGTTTCTAGCACAAGATGCCTTGAGCTCACCTTGTATTTTTCCTGCCTCAGACCTAGAATCAGCCACTTCTTCAAGGACCTACTTATACTATCACTAGGTCACACACCCACATGGTTTAATTCTCCAAATAATCACAAAGTATACAGCAAGTTCTCCCTTCAACTCCACCTCTCTTTTCATAGACAGCCAATGTTTAATTTTTTGTTTAGTCTTCCAGAGATAGTTTACCCATAGAACAAAAGCACAGATAAATATCCTTACCCTTTCCTAACGTTTTAACTCAAATGATAGCATATTACACTCACTGTGTTTGTCTGTCATCAGATTCTGAAAGATGCATATGACTCCACCCCCAAAAGATTAGGAGCCTTTGGGCTAAGTTTCAAATGTTTCAGAAAGCTCGGGAAGATGACTTGACCAGAGTTGAAATGACAACGCTCACATGCTATTCCTTGAATATTCGTCCCTCTCTAGGTTGTTCGAGAACTTCTCATTTTTCAAACATCGCTTCCTTGGAGAATACTTTCCCTTCCTTAACACGCCCCCTCCCCCAACTAGGTGACGTCCCCTGGTTATTAGGTTTCGGATCAGTATGTACTTCTCCTTCCTAGCACACACATAAGTCACAGCATTAAAATTTGTTTCCTGCCTGCGTGAAGACAGGAACTACATCTGCCTTGTTCACTGAGGGCACAGAGGTGTTGCTCAACAGAAATGTGCGCAGTGAAACTCGAACTCAGGCCAGCCCGCTTCCAGTCCGCTCTTCTTTGCGACCCCGCTTTAGTCCGAGAAATAGTTCCAAGATGTAAATAAAACATCTCAGTAGAAAAAGCTGGTGAATGTGTATTTCCACGATTAATGGAGGACCTTAGCAGAAACTGCTCACCGCGAGGTGTGACGACCGCAGGAGGGCGTCAATCAAGAAAATGCCCCCTTGCCCCTCAGGCGAGTGGAGCTGCACAGAGCCGAGGCCACAAGGGGTAGAGCCACGGCTTCAATAGAAAACACGTGCAAAACGAGAAAGCGGTGATGCGCGCAGCTGCGACCCCCAGGACCCGGGAATAGGGGACACAGAGCAACCCCCATTGTGGCGGAGAAAACTGCACAACCTCTACCTGGCACCGTACGACCCAGGCTTTCCCCTGATTCCTTCCCGAAGCGGTTCTGTCAGCGTCCTCACGGAAGTGGCTGAGCGCGGGGAGCCCACAAATGAAATGGGCTGGAGCGGCCACGAGTCCGGGGCACCTGAGTCTACTCGTCCTTACCCCAACTGGGACGTAGCTAAGGGCTGGATTTCTCTCTTTGGAGCTGCCCCAGGAACCCTCAGAGCTCCAAGCTCCGGAGACGCCCCGGGCAACAGCCAGTGCCACCGTTACTCCAGGGAGCGCGCCGACAGGGAGAATACCGTCAGGCCTGCGAAGGCGCGGCTCTGCCAGTGGCTTCTACGCCTGCCAGGCTCGAGTCTAGCTACCCCGCGCCTGGGGCCAGCTGCTGCCACCCTGGGCCCGGGTCTGGACCAGTGCCCCCCGAGTTTCGGTAGAGTTGCCTCCCGGCAGGAGCTGGGACTGAGTCCGTGTTCCAGGCGCTATTTTCCTCGTGTCTCCCCGCGACAGACGTGGCCCTGGGCTTCCTTCGAGGGCTTCCCGGGCCAGGGTGCCTGGAGCCCCGAGCGACGGCGGCGGCCGGGCACCGGGGCGCAGGGTCCCAGGAGCCTGAGGGCGAGCGCGTCCCGGGGGGCGGGAGCTCGGCCGGCGGGG
>NC_048223.1:95625288-95700181 GCF_002007445.2 Ailuropoda melanoleuca
GTGGGGGTGCCGCTCTACGCGCCCACGCCGTTGCTGCAGCCGGCGCACCCGACGCGGTTCTACATCGAGGACATCCTGGGCCGCGGGCCTGCCGCGCCCACCCCCGCCCCCACGCTGCCGTCCCCCAACTCCTCCTTCACCAGCCTCGTGTCCTCCTACCGGACCCCGGTGTACGAGCCCACGCCGATCCACCCCGCCTTCTCGCACCACTCCGCCGCCGCGCTGGCCGCTGCCTACGGACCCGGCGGCTTCGGGGGCCCTCTGTACCCTTTCCCGCGGACGGTGAACGACTACACGCACGCCCTGCTCCGCCACGACCCCCTGGGTAAGGCGGCCGGGGTCATGGCGGGGCCGAGCCGCGGCGGCGGCTAGGAAGGCGCCACCCGGCAGGTGGCAGCGTCCAGGAGGCGGCGGGGGCGGAGGGGGAGGCAATAGAAAGTTGTGGCAAAAGCGATCGAAAAGCGGCTCTCGGGCGCGCGCGGGGATAGGAGGCGCGGGCCCCAGTGGCGCGCGGCCGGGGTTGACCGCACCATGACTCAGATTGGTTTTCCTGCACCTTGCAGGCGTCGGGGCGCGCGGGCCCGGGCGAGACCTCTGGCACTGCCGCGGGGGCTAGCGGCCGAAGGCAGCCCCGGGGAGCGCGCGCCGTTCGGGGTGGGGTCCCCTTAGCTGGAGGGACGGGGAAGGGAGTGCCAAGGCGCCCCGGTCCGGCCCTGCGGGGCCGGGATAGCTGCTGGGCCCCGGTGGTTACGAGGCTGGACCTGGTTCAACAAGCTTGTGCAGTGAAAGAGCCTGACCCTTTCCGTTCATACAGGAAATCTTGAGTTCTCGATAGGAGTAAATCTGGTTTCAGAAGCTGTTAAGTGTTTTCCTGGCTGCATGAAGCAGACCCTTCCCCCGGAGTAGTGCACGCTGCTGATTATTTTATCGACATCCTCAATACAGACAAATTCAGGAAACACTCGACTTCTGATAGCCGGGATCCGTTTTTCTGATATTGTTCATTTCCTCTGTGTGGGATGTGACTTTATGGCAGCTAAAATAACCAGTTGCTTCCTTTTTTCCCCCCCCGAAGCTGTTTTGCACTAGTCTGAAGCCTGACGTAAGCAAAATCTGGAGGAAAAAAACCCAACAATGCCAGCTTTCAAAGTGTTTGGGGGCAGGCCTGCAGACCGACGGACGGACAGACGGACTGACTTGACAGGGGACACCTAGGGCATATGGTATTCGCGGGGCTTGTCCCCTCAGCGCGCGGCCTAAGAAATAAGCCAATGGTGACCCGCACTCCCCGTGGCCCTTGGTGGCTCTGGTATCTGAAGCCCCGGGGGGAATAAAGAAACGGGGCTCCTTGCCTTGGGCCACCAGGGTTTTAAATTTACTCTCTGCTACTGGCAGCTTCTGTGGGGACCCTAGAGACTAACATTTTAAGGCCTTCATGTTTATGACGCGGCCTCTAGCTCAGCCCTCCACCCTCCTTTCTCATCGTTAAGATTTGAAGGGGATTATATTTTAGCTTTTTTTTTTTTTTTTTAAGTTACTGTATATTTGATTCCAGCTTCGAGGTTTTGTGCGGTGGCCCCAGCGCGGCTCTGTTCTCCTGCTGGGGCCGGAGCGGGACCCTCAGCCGGGCCGGGCCTGGGGCGAACGTTTTCACAGAGCGCGCCCTGGGTTTCCTTGGGTTACTGCGGGGACCGCTCAGGAGGAAGCAAAGGGCTTTTCGAGATAGACCAACAGGAAACACATTGACGGAAATGTTGCCATAGCCCACGGGGTAGCTTTAACTGGCCGCCCCCGCCGCCGGGTGTGAAATCAGAGGAGGCCGCAGCGCCCTGGAGCCAGGATTGGAAGCTCCGCGGGCGGCCTAACGTCTGCGCCCAGTCCGAGGGCCTCCCGAGCAGGCTCCCGCCGGCGGCTCCTAACCCGAACGCCTTGCGGAGTTTAACAGCCCGGTTCCTCCCCAACAAACACATACTTGGGTATTTGGAAAGCGCGGCTCACCAAGGGAGAGGGCCTAGAGGTGCCAAAAGTTATGTATAAATTCGAGTGACTTGTTAAAGAGTGTCATTGGTATTATAGTGGGTGTTCTTTTGGGGATCAAAAGATTTGTGCGTTTGAAATCAGCTATGGGTGTGATGACAGTTTGTGTGCGTCTGAGTGTATAAGGATGGTCTATGTGCATATGCAGTGTAGGTGTGTGTGCCTTCGGGTGTGTCTGTCTCTGGGTATGCATGTGTCTTGGGGGAAAGTATTGGGTCCTTCTGGGTGGCTGTATCTGAACATGTCTGGTTGAGTGTCCTTCTGCGTCCCCTGCTCCCCTTAGTCACCCCCAGGGCCTGGCCGCTCCGGAGCTGTCAGTAACCGCTGCTCTCTCTGCCTGCAGGCAAACCCCTGCTCTGGAGCCCTTTCTTGCAGAGGCCTCTGCATAAAAGGAAAGGCGGCCAGGTGAGGTTCTCCAACGACCAGACCATCGAGTTGGAGAAGAAGTTTGAGACCCAGAAATACCTCTCTCCGCCCGAGAGGAAGCGTCTGGCCAAGATGCTGCAGCTCAGCGAGAGACAGGTGAGCGCGCCTGCGGGCTCGGGGCAGATTCCTGGGGTGGGGGTCGCGGGGCGGAAGACAGATGGGTCGCCAACCGTGCGCTCCGGCGTTCCGCGTCGCGCTGTCTAATGCCCAGGGCTCTGGCTGGTCGACAGCCGCCGATCAGCTTCTCCGTTACTCCCCAGGTCTCTTGGGTTCGTGGCAAGTTTTCTTTCTCTCTTTCCTGTAGGTTAAAACCTGGTTTCAGAATCGACGCGCTAAATGGAGAAGACTGAAACAGGTATCGACATGGTTCTGTTTCTATGGAAATAAATATTTTTATCATGTTATCTCAATGCGAGGCCTGTTATGGGTTGTATGCAAAAGTCATTTGAGAGACTATTTAACCTCTTCACCTTGATTAAAAAGGCAAATAGTCCTGCTGAAATTCAGGATGAGTTGCTCAGGTGGCAGTAATGCTAAAAGCACCTAATGCAGTTCCTATATCAATTATGCTTGGGTTTTCACACACTGGCTGGTAAAACTCCGGGCTAATTGTTTTATAAACCCCATATGTTGTTTATCTAATTAACGCAGGAAAGATAAAGTAATTGACAGTAAATGACTTAAGCAGTTATCTTTGGGAGAAAATTGTTTCTTTTATTTACACAGCCATAATAAAACCAGGCAGAGCTCAAGGGTAAATATAAGGAAATAAACACCTCTAAGTCTTGTTTGCACGGCTTTTTTAGAAGAATTAAATATCAAAGAGTTTAAAATTATTTCCCATCTAATGCCAGCTCTTAAAATGAATATAGAACACGTAAGAAAATATACAAGCCTATTTGGAAAGTAGCTTAAACTTACTAACAGTTTTTTTTCCAATGACCTTGTTACGCAAGATGTGATAAAAAGTAAAGGCTGATTCAGTTTTTGAAAAACCTCGATTGACTTAAAGCTAAAGATTTGCTTTTGATGTTCCAATCTGGATGTCTTCTCCGAAGTTATCTGACAATTGCTGAATTGTTCATTTGCCAGTGTATGTACAATTTAGAATAAAATATTTTTGAAAACAATAATATGAGTGGGGAAATTGAAAGCAGGGTGCATTTTAAAATTTAGTGATCATAACTTTTTCATTAGAAATAAGATGGTGTCACAAAGAGCACTTTTGGACAGAAAATAAATTTTCCATAACTTCATTATTCTAACATGATTTAAAAATTTGTAGATTCTCTCTGACCTTGTGCATCTATTGCTTACTTAGTTGCAAGCCTGGTAAATATATTCTATAGTCTTGCTTTAAAAAAACCCTTAGGAATATGTCATATTTCTTTGTACTGTTTATGTCTATCTTAGACAAATAGGATTAAATATTCACCCATTTAGTTCTTGGTCAAAGGCTTGACTGTAATTTACCAGGGATTTTTAAAATAGTGTTTCCTGGGGCCCCTGGGTGGCTCAGTTGGTTAAACATCTGCCTTCCACTCAGGTCATGATCCCAGGGTCCTGAGATGGAGCCCCACATCAGACTCTCTGCTCAGTGGGGAGCCTGCTTCTCCCTCTCCCACTCCCCCTGCTTATGCTATGTCAAATAAAGTCTTAAAAAAATAAAAAATAAATATTCCATTTTGTAATATGGAAATATATTTTCCAGAAATTTCCTCTGGATTTTAAGTAAATTGTAGTTAATTGTCTCCCTTTAAGTTGGCAGCATTCTTCCAGTTCTGCATTTTTACCTTTGCTATGATTTTGTAACTTGTTATGTATATTTATACGTTTATAAATTTACTCCAGAAAATGGATGAAAAAGGATTCAGTCTAATAATTTTGAAACTTTCCCTAAATTCACTACTTAGCATTCATATTTTTTAAATGTTTGGAAGACCCTGTTAATTGGCAAGGTTTTAAAAATACTTGAAGAATGAAGATAGTGTGTATCTGTAGTAATCTAATCTCCCCCTCCGCTAAACTTTTAAGAATCTTGAGGCCATGAGTATGGGCTGGAGCTAGGTGTTCATTTGACACAATACATTTAGTTATATTTGTGACTGGTTGTTCTTAACTGGCAAGAGAATAATCTTTCTTTGATATGACAGGCAATTTTCTCCCAAAATAAGAAAGAAGCACAAGTATGTATTTTCTGAATAAAAAGATTATAGCTGAAAGCAATAAACTAAAAAATTTAAAGATGATAGAGAATGAAAACACATTTTGATTTATGTCTCTTATGTCTCCATATTTCACGAGCCTACCAATTTCCATTTTCATTCCTTTCACTCAGGAGAACCCTCAAAGTAATAAAAAAGAAGAACTGGAAAGTTTGGACAATCCCTGTGACCAGAGGCAAGACTTGCCCAGTGAGCAGAATAAAGGTGCTTTGGATAGCTCTCAATGTTCACCCTCCCCAGCCTCCCAGGAAGACCTTGAATCAGAAATTTCAGAGGATTCCGATCAGGAAGTGGACATTGAGGGCGATAAAGGCTATTTTAATGCTGGATGATGACCACTGACATTGGCATGTTCAGAAAACTGGACTTGGGAATAATATTGGCTACAGAAAATCTCAATAGACATACTGGAAAACTATGAGAAAGGGAATCAATTTTCTGGTATTCTGGAAACCTAAAATATTTGGTGCACTGGCTAAGCAGCAAACTTACATTGAAACCTTAATTTTGACTTAAATGGTTTTTGTACTGATTGTAGATTATATGATGAAGGGACTCTTCACTGGTTAAATTCACCCCCTTTTAAAAAAGGTAAATTGTTTTTTCTATTTATAGAAAGTAATTTTGAACTTTTTTGTTAAATTTTTAAGTTATAACTAAGGATTTTAATAAGATCTTCTTGAATGACTTTTTAATCTGTATCTACATCCCACTTAATGGAAAAGCAAAAGGGCACCCCAGATCCAGAGGTATGCCTTGGTAAGGGAGCCCACATTTCAGGCAGCCTTGGAATATTTTAAAAGGAAACTTCCTTTACTTTTATATTACATTCTTATACTGCTGCCTTAAATCCAGTATGATCTCAGAGCTCCTATCTCGGGGATGTGTGTGTTCTTTTTGTCAGAGAGATATAGTTGATAAGAATCTTAAATGCTTGTTATGCACTATCACTTAGTACCTTCTATGACCAAGGTGTTAAGGGAATAGTACAGTCCAATTCAAGCAGAGAAACTGACTCGTCGGTGACCAAAATTAATCACAGATGAACTAGAAGTAGCAGGTTAATTAAATGTAAGTAGACTGTAGATATTGTGTTTTATATCAAACAGTGTTTATAATGTGTGTATATATAATTGTTCACTGTAAAAAAAATGACCAAAATGGTGTTTTTTAAAATGAGTAACTTGTGTATAAAATAAACCCTTCGGTGGGACGACTGACCTCGAGGGACCTCTCATTCTTCCAGTGAAACAAACGCACATCTCTCACCTTTACTTCCAGCGCCTCCCGGGTCTTGGCGCGGGGGCGCGAGGGCCGCCGGGGCGCGGATGGGCCCGGGGAAGTAGATTTAGGACTTTCCGTCGAAGGGGGAGGGGAGCCGGGGCGGGGGAGGGGCTCGACGTGTGTGCGTCGCGCTAGGAAGAGGCTACCGCCCGCGCACCCAGAACGCGGAGGGGGTGGGGGGGGCCTGCCAGGGAAGAGCAGGGAGGTAGTTTGTGCCGAGACCGCGAGTCTCCAGCTTCAGCGAGCTTCAGAAGCACCCGCAGAGTTTCTTGAAACTCTTGACCAACCGTGTCGCCGGAGTTTCTGATTTGGTAGGTCCGGGGTGGGACTGAGAATTTGCACTTCAACACGTGTTCAGGTGATGACAACGCGGTTGGAAGGAGGACCGCGCTTTGAGAACCGCCAAGGTGCTCCTCGAGTAGAAGCAGGTGGGGCCCGCCTACCACCTCACTCCTCTCTCACTTGCTTCCCTTTTCCCAGTAACTCCTCCCAGTGTGGGAGCAGGAGGAATGAAAGGGAGAAGGGGGGAAGAGGGGCGCGCCTAGGCCGGTGGGAGCCAGAGTCTGACGGCTCTGGGACCCGGAAGGGCTGAGGAAGGGCTACTGAGGGGAGAATGGCAGTGCCAGGTAAGGCGGTTGTGGGGCTGAGAGGAAGGATAGCCTGAGGTTTCTGACTGGCCCAGGGACTGCCTCCGGCTGCTTGCCTAGTGGAGCCAGGGCCCTGTTGGGGAAGAGGTCCAGAAACCTCGTCCTCTAGCCTGGGCCTCCATGGAGGCCTCTAGTTGTTTGTGGAAGTGGGTGCCTCCTGACTGAGGGCACCTGAAGGAATGACTCTGCCCCTCGACCGGCTTACCAGGGCTATTGACTCTCCAGACGTGGGCACTCCAGTGAAGACAGTAAAACGGTTATTGCTTTTAGGGAGCTGTTAGAGCTTGCCTCCTTAGATTCCAGGAAAGCCTTTGGAATTGCTTGAAATTTAAATTTCTGAGAAAGTTAGCACCGGGTCTTTAAGCAGAAAGGTGTGAATAGGCCTGGAAGTTTAATAATTTGGGTTGGAGTTTTAGTTCTTGGCCCCCGTTCTTTCATCTGTGGAATGGAAATGGTCTAGTTGATCTACGTGATCCTTTCCAGCCCCCAAATTCCCAACTCAGTTCAAGCTCTTTATTTTTATGGTTCCCCCTATTCTGTGTCTTCTCAGTGTTGGAGCCCAAAATAGACCTCCAGTTGGAAGGTCTCCCTTCCCACCAGCTGCAGGCTCCAAACTCCCAGACCCTGCCTGACAGGTTACATCCAGGTGTCAAGGATCATAATCAGTCTCCTTTGAAAATGGGACTGTCTGTATCAGACTTTTGGTGAATGGGAGGCTTGTGGGCCTAATATTGAATTAAAGCAATTCTGAAATCAGTTCGTGTGTGTTTCGCTCCTGGAGATAACCTCTGGTTAATGTTTATTCTTGAGAATAACTGTATCGTGATGATCAGGCAGAGAAATACAGGCTCATGTATTGATTGACACTAGAAAAGTTGAAGGGTGAAATCTTGTTTTAAAGTAGACAGTTTCTTGAATCCAGGGTGTTTTCTAGTTTAAAACTATTCCTAACCCTCTTCAAGTTGCTCATATTCTGAATCTAAACATAGTCTTAATCAAGAGCATGTTCACCAGAGAAGTACAGTATTCTCAGGGTACAGGTTGGCATTAACTGTTCTCAAAATGCCCCATTGCAGATTGCCAATGAATATTTACAAATTCTTCCTACAATCCAGGCATTTTTTCATTTGTTTGTCTTTTGGCTATTTCATGTTGAAGCAGCATGTATGACCTTTACAGCACAACTCCTGTCTTGTTTTTAACTCTTTTTATCAGGAGATTCAACTTGAAAACGGTTATCATTTAGCAGAAAGTCAAACAGAAAAGCACATTTTTGTAAGCAAAACGTTAATGATTGGAAGAATTGCCCTAATTTCACCATGACAGTGTGTGATTAATCCCCTAGGTCATGTACTTATACTTTAAGTTATTCAGTTCGTTGGTCTTTGATATTCAGAACCCTTTCTAACTTAATAGGATATTGATTTTGTTGGATGATGTACTTTGACTCTTTAAACAACATTACTTTTAGGGATGACTAGCATGCTGTGTAGTATTTTATTTAGAGAACTATTGCATAAGGTTTCTTTTTCTTACTTTTTATGGTTTTCTCAGGGTGAAAGCTGATAAAACATCTTGTGGGAAAAGAGGAAACCATCTCTGATAGTGAAAGTACCTATTCTTTTTCAACATTTCTGACAACTTTTTTTTTTCTTTGGTGGTTTCATTGCTGTGAATATTCATTTTACTTAATGGAGGCAGGGCAGAGATTCAAGAAAATGTATTTGGACTTGGGGGAAGTGCACTTTGATGGGGACAGACTGCCCTTACCAAAATTCCCATTCCAGTTATACTGCCTTATGGAACTCAAGCTCGAAAGTTCACCCTTTTGATTTTTCTTTAAAATCTAATAATCAATGATCCTTTAAATCTGTGAGTGGAGGTGAGACTTTTGTGACTCCTGACATGGGACAGAATTGTGGAGAACCAAAGAGTCACCCAGGATGCTTCTAAATGGTTAGGAGTTGGTATCTTGTGGTAAAAATAATCAGATATTGTCCCAACATTTCCTTTCCTTCACTTTGGGTTTCATGACATTCCAGCTGGATTCTGTATTTGTCTAATCGAATTCTGTCCCTTGATACATTTTTTGGTATTGTTGTTAAATCCAAATGACAAGCATTTTGGAGATTCCTACCACCCACCAAATATCTGAGATCCAAGGTCTTCAGAACTGCAGCTACCCCTTCAGATCTGGCTGAGGGAACTCCAGTGTCAGGGATTATACCATCGTGGGTAAGAGCACGGCTGGAAGAATGGCTCTCTTGCTGGTTGGGGGCCTTGGGAAACGTGAATTCTCAGCCCAGGTCCTAGAGAGGTGGGGTGCTCACCTGACAGCAAGCATCATACCTGGGATACAGTGGGCACCAGATGTTAGCTAGAAAAACTAGAAAGCCCTCACGGACTCCCTTCTTTTAAGGTCGCTCTTTGATTCGCTGTAGCAGACGGTAAACCTTCTCAGTCAGAAGTACACAAATCTCAGCAGACAATGGAGAGGGCTTCGGGGAGGAGACCTTGGAGCTGGCAAAGGCATTTCCTGTCTGCGGAGGATCTTGACTTTGGAGCATCCGGCGGTTGCCGCGAGGTTTTCTAGGCGGGTGAACACTTTTCGGTGTAGCTACTTAAAAAAAAGAAAAGAAAAAAAAAAAGAAAAAAAAAGAAAAAAGGAGAGGGGAGTTCACTGCCAGTTTCAAGCGATTTTCCAGATGAAAAGCAACGAGACAGCTTCTCATTAAAAAATAATAATAATAATAAGCATATTTTCTAACCATTAGAATTTTTTCTAATTTGACAGGGAAGATTGGTATCCTTCAAAATCCTATTCAAAAATCTTGTCACTCTCCAAAGACAACTGCAGGAAAAAGTTAACGGTACTCCCCCCCCCCATACTTGCAGGAAGAGAAATGCCTATTCAGTTTGTCTCCGTGAAATTTGTTTATATTTTTCTTTTGTAGTTTAATTCTGCCTTTCATCCTTCCTCACCTCTCTACTTCTTTTTAATCATTTCCTTTCTCCACTCCACCTACTCGCACCCCGCCCCCTTTCAGGATTTCTCTTCCTCATTCATTTTATTTCCCCATTAGGAATAAAAAATGACTAGTCTCTGTTCTTTAGATGTCACAATTAGGGCCAAGATTTTCTTCAAATATATAGAAATGTTCAGTTTTCAGGTGGAAATTCTAGGTTTGAGGAAGATGTTGCTGGAGCCCTAATACACTACCCTCATCCCTCCAAGGACAGTTCTTTAGTTTAGTTTTTTTTTTTTTTCCCCCTTTTTGGACCAGGATAAGCAATAATAGTGAAAGTAATAATATGTGTCCCTCTGGAACCCCTGGGTGGCTCAGTTGGTTAAGCGTCCCACTCTTGATCTCAGATCAGGTCTTGATCTCAGGGTCTTGAGTTCAAGACCCACCTGGAGCCTACTTAAAAAAAAAAATTACCTATCTATCATCTATCTATCTATATCCCTCTAGGAGTTAATCCCTGAGTAGCACTGGGATGTGATGTGGGTGACCGGAGGAGACTGCTATAAGGTGCAGGCACAGGAAGTCATGGTAGAGCACTTCAGAGGCTCTTGGCACAGAAAAGGAGATGGGATGCTATCCCAGGGAGAGGGATGATCATGTTCGAAGATCTGGAGATGAAAGAGGGCAGGGAGTAAGTATGACTAGAATCTTCAGAGGTTTTTGGCTCCAGAATTTTGAAGAAGGGATTATGGACTGGTACTGTCCCCCTCCAGTCACATAGCTCTCTTGGGTTTTTAGGTTTGCAGTTTCCTCCCTCTGGAATTCTCTTCCCCCAGACAGCCTCAGGGCTGGCTCTCTCACGTCCCCCAGGCTTGGACAGCCCTAGCCTCCCTAAAATCACAATCTAAAATCACAACCCCCTCTTCCCTATTCCTCTCCCATTATTTGCTTTCCTCTGTTTCACTTAGTATGATTGTATATATTTTTTACTTATTTATTATTTATTTCTCCTCATTGAAATGTTAACACCATGAGGGATATTTGTGTTTTGTCTACTGCTGTATATCTCCAGCCTGACACATAATGGGTACTCCATAAGTGTGCATTAAATGAATGAATGTATATTTAGCATTTACTATGTATTAACATATTAACATTATGTAAGTCCTTCACATACTTTCTATCTTTTAATCCTCACAAAAACTCTATGTGGTAAATTCTGTTACTAGCCCATTTTCTAGATAAGGAAACTATCACCAAGAAGTTAAGCCCAAACCCTCAATTACTATTACCAATGTTGTAATGTGAACTTCCTTGTTTAATCTCTTGTGGCCTTGGGAATGTATCTAGCAGGGTATAATTCGAGCTATAAGAAGAGCGTTGGGGGTTTCTATTCATTTTATGCATCCTCTTTGCCTTAATTCAAGTTTAGCATGAAATCTGGAAGGGGTTACAATACAATATAGGAGATAAGCAGTTTCTGTCTGTGTAGCCCATTATTCTATTACACCAGGAAACCAATAAACTGGAGCACTATTCCAGTCTTCTGAGGACATGAGCATTACGAAATATGCTTCATACTTTTCAAAGTGTTAAAAGTCTGCCACTGGTCCATGTTGTTTGGTGTTCCTATTATATACACTGTTTAGTATCATTACATTTATTCTCCATCTGACTCACTGAGGAATGTTCCAGAAGGGCCTCTGGACATAGATCAATGCAATGGCTTACTCTAGTGTCCATTGCATCTAGCACTGTGTTTGGTATTTGGTAAGATTTTAATAAATGTACTACGAATGAGAGTGAAAACCATTTGCCTTCCCCAGTGGAGAGGGGAGACATTTCTCCCCCTTTCCAAGCTGTGCACTCTTACTATGTTTCCTGTTCATTGGCCATGGAAACATAGCTTTCCTGGATGGCTCCAGGAGCACAGCAGAAAGCAGGAGAGGGCCTGCAAGTGGAGGAGAGCCCGCTGGGCTGCAGCACGGGTGGGGTGGGGGTGGGGGACGTGATTAAGTCTATTTAAGCCTACAAGCACTAAAAGAAGATGTGCTTCCCCCTCTTTTTACCGACATGAATATGAAGAGGAAGTGCTTTTGTGGGTTTGTATTGGTTCTTTTTCCCTCCAGATTTGGCAATTTCATTCAATTTCACATTCACACTTCTCAATTTCAATCAAGAGGTTTATTTGAAAATCCCTATTTTACTGAAAAATGACACCATTTCTGGTTATTACTATTTTTATTGACATCATCCATTTAGCAGTTGGAAGCAGGAAAACCCAAATGTTTTAAATTTCTTTAAGTATTTCATGAATTTCAAAGAAACAATTGTAGAAGGAACATAAAATGTGTTTGCTTCACACGCTGGTTCAAAGTTTTAGCCTTCCTTAGCTGCTTATGGAATCTGCATTACTACAGACTTTCCATTAATTGTAAATTAGACCAGACTAATTGAATAAATGTTTAAAAAATGGCCCCTGAGTGCAGGCTCAGACGTCCAGAGGAAGTGGTTTCTTAGACACCTGCCTCCTGTATATTGACTCGATGGTATGTAGGTGGAAGGGAGTGAGATAGTTATGATGATGTATGGAGCTGTTGATTAGTTAATTGAAGGTAAAATTTTTAGCTTCACCAAGCAATTGCCTGACCTCATTAAGGTCTTTAAAATCACCCAAATGCCATTTTGCCTGAAGCAGCTGCCCCTTGTTTAGCTGTTATTTCAGGCATTAAGAAAAGCACAGTGCTAGTGGTAACCAGGGAATATAAGCCTGCAATTTCTGGAATATATAGTTCTGAATCTTAGCCATTATTCAGTATTATCTGTCTTGTCTGAAAATGAGACACTAAAATCTCTTTACATTTGTGTGGTTTTACTTTTCAGGAAGTGTTTTGAAGTATCATGTTTTTAAAATATGTATTTTTAACAAATGAAATAGTTTTTAAAAATGGTGTCAGTTTTATTTTAATTTTTAAGGAAACTTCTTGTTTAAGTATAACTTACTTTCAAAAAAGTTCACCATCACGGGTGTATGGCTCACAAAATGGATACCCCATGTACCTAGGATCCATATGATGACACAGAACGTGAAAATACTGGATCTCTAGGAGCCCCCTTTTTGCCCCACTCTGGGTCACTGTCCCCAAGGCTGTCCCAGGGAAACCACTATCGTGATCCTAAAACTTTTTTCAAGATCTTATTTTTTTAAGACCTTATTTTTTGAAGTAATCTCTACAACCAACATGGGGCTCAAACTCACAACCCAAGGTCAAGGGTCGCATGCTCCACTGACTGAACCAGCCAGGTGCCCTGTCACAATCCTGATTCTAGACAGCATAGATTCATTTGCTGATTTTGAACTTTATATAAATAGAATCCTACAGCTTGTTCTCTTTCGCCTCTGGCTTCTTTAGTTTACTTTCTTGTTGGTAAAATTCATCCATGTTATTGTGTGATGCTATTTGTTCATTCCAACTGCTGTGTAGTAGTTGATTGTATGGATTTTCATGTTACTTTAAATAATCCATCTGGACATAAAAAACTGTACTGCAAAATTTATGAACATTTAAAATAGTATCACTGTTCACGTGTTCACGTGTTATAACCAGGCACTTATTTTTCTTTTCTTTTCTTTTTTTTTTTTTTAAGATTTTTTATTTATTTATGTGACAGAGAGACAGCCAGCGAGAGAGGGAACACAGCAGGGGAGTGGGAGAGGAAGAAGCAGGCTCCCAGCGGAGGAGACCGAGGTGGGACTCGATCCCTGAACACCAGGATCACGCCCTGAGCCGAAGGCAGACGCTTAATGACTGCGCTACCCAGGCACTTATTTTTCAAAAGGCATAATCCATATGTAATTCTAAGACTCAGGTACACTGGGGGCTCCTGGGTGGCTCAGTCGGTCAAGCATCTGCCTTTGGCTCATATCATGTTCCTGGGGTCCTGGGATTGATTCCTGCATCGGGCTCTCTGCTCAATGAGGAGCTGCTTCTCCCTCTCCCTCTGCTGCTCCCTGCTGCTTGTGCTCTCTCACTCTCGTGCTCTCTCAAATAAATAAATAAATAAATAAAATCTTAAAAAAATAAATAAAAAGACTACTAGGTGCACAGAAGGAAAGACGGCAGAAAGACCAGGGTGTTTTGTTAGGAAAGAAATGACTGCAACCTGTCACATATCAGAATTGGGAATATCAGCTAAGCTACTTCCTACCTTTTCTACTCGGGAAGATTAAATTTAATTATTTTTTTTAAAAGAATTTATTTATTTTGGGGGGAGGGGCAGAGGGAAAGGGAGAGAGAGTCTTTTTTTTTAAATTAACATATAATGTATTATTTGTTTCAGGGGTATAATTCTGTGATTCATCAGTCTTACACAACACACAGCGTTCACCACAACACATACCCTCCCCAGTGTCCATCACCAGGCCACTCCATCCCTCCCACCCCACTCCACTCCAGCAACCCTCAGTTTCCTGAGATTAAGAGTCTCTTATGGTTTGTCTCTCTCTCTGGTTTCATCTTGTTTCATTTTTCCCTCTCTTCCCCTATGATCCTGGGAGAGAGAGTCTTAAGCCGACTCTGCACTGAGCGTGGAGCCTGACACCTTCCTCTATTTCATGACCCTGAGATCATGACCTGAGCTGAAACCAAGAGTCAGCCACTTAACACACTGCGCCTCCCAGGCGCCCCTTAGGAAGATTACATTTTAAAAATTCTTCTAAAATGTGCCTGTTGCTTTAACTTTTGATGAATAAAAAACCTGTCTCGTCACATAAAAAAAATTTCTTCTAAAGACAGGTTTCCAAGATTAATTTGTTTATGTTGTTACACATAGTCTTCTAAGATAAGAAAGCTAAGTAAGGAGTCAAGTGAGTGAAACAGAACCTCAAACTTATTTTAATTCTGGACATAAAGTCTCTCTGTACTTTGAGTATTTTTATGCAAAAATTTTAGGAAATTAGTTTGCATCCTACTTCACTTTTATGTTCCTGTTACTTTGCAGTTTATGATTATGAAGGTACTATGAAAGATGTCCTGGGTTTGCTTTGGAAGTTTTGTGACTTTGGACATGTCACTTACCCTCTCTGAGTCTGTTTCTTCATCATAAAATGAAGGGCTTGGACTGGGTCATCTTTAATGTTTCACTTAACACTAAGATGCTGCATTTTTCTGTTCTATATCTTCTTACAGAACACATTAATCCCTTACATTTCAGTGGTTATGCATTTGAGGTGTTGAAGGGTGCAAGCAATCTCTCATTTCATGGGCCCTATGGTAAATTCCTGAGCCGGCTGCCTCTTCTACCTGCTCTCAGTTCTAGGGCTGAATCAAGGCTCAGTCTCTAGAAAAGCCTATCACAGCTTACCCTAGGGAGGAGCTCTTGGGAAAGCATTTCCAGTTGGTTACAATTCTTCTATCAAATTATTAAATTAATTCAACCATTCATTCTACAAACATTTATTAAGTACCTGCTATGTGCCAGGGGACTTTGAGAAGCACTGGGTATGTAAATTTGAGTAAGACACAGTAGTGTGACTTTGAAAACCAGAGGAAAAAAACACTCTTTGGATTTCCAATATTTAAAGACAAACCTGTTTCTATTCCAAGTATAATTATGATTTTCTTGCTGTATAATGGTTCCATACCATTTCAGTTCCTGAGTTTGGCTTTACAAAAGCTCTTAACCAAACAGTCCACAGCAAAATGTTTAATGACACACAGGCATTCCAAAGTTATAAATAACCACCTAAGGCAACCCTGTTTATAGAATTGCTTCCCCATGGTCTCTTCTTTCCTCATTGTCATCCTTGGCCTCATGTGCCTGCTTCACCCTCAACGTGGTAAAGTGTCCTGAGCAAATGACATTATCTAACATCCCATCCGTAGAGCTGTCATCTCTTCCTCACCATGTCCTTCCTTTCCCATCGAGGCCATGCCTCTGCCCATCTCATCTGGTTTCATTCAGGTGACTCTGTCCACCTCAGGCAGGTCTGTGGTTGGCCAGCTCTCTTCCTTCCTCTTCCTGCTCCGTCAACCCTGCTCTTCCTTCCTCTTCTCCTTTTTCTCTTTCTTTTATTTGGAGCTAAAAAAAAAAAAAACCACACAACAAAAAAACCTTCAAGTAAAGTTGAGGAGTGTCTGATTAGATCAATGAAATGCTTCTTCAAGGAAAAGAAAGATGATAATTCTTGAAATGAAAATTAGGGAAAGTGCCCAGAAATGCCTTGGAATCTTCACAGACCTTTTCTACTGACATCTGAGAGGAATGGTTATTCAACTTTGTTTTTTCTGTTTTCATTACTACAATCATAACTGCTTTCTACTGTCTGCCTTGTAGAGAAGGGCTATTCCAGTTACTTAAGGATTAAATAGGCTTCTGGGGACTGCACAAGGGCCTAATCTTTTTATGTCTGTCTGTCTGTTGGTCTGTCTTGGTTATAAAAGCCCTACATTCTCAATGTGAAATATTTGAAAAATAAAGTGTATAGAAGAAAATAATAATCACCTATAATCCAACCAATTTAGGAATTAAACTCCATAGAAAGTTTAGGATATTTTCTTTAGTTGTTTTCCCCATGTTTATATGTATAATAATTTTAAATTATGACTTTTTTTAAATCTTAAAATTATTTTTGAACAGTTAAAAAATAGTTAAAAGTGTAAATAGTACAGAGGGTAATGTAGTAAAAAGTAGGTGTCCCTCCCTACCCCAGCCATCTGGTTCACCCACCAGAGGCAGTCTCATAGTGATTTCCTTGGTGGTCTTCCAGTGATGATCTCTACGTAGCACATTTGTAAATATCTCCTTCTCTTTTGCCTGAGTACAAATCATAATGTACTTTACATTCTTTTCTCTATCTTAGTTTTTTTTTTTTTAACTTAGCAATGGATCTTGAGGATTGTCCCATATCAGTATAGACAGAGCCTGTCTGCCTGCCTGCCTTCCCTCCCTCCCTCCCTCCCTGCTTGCTTGCTTCCTTCTTTCCTTCCTTCTTCTGATCCTCCTCCTCCTTCTTCATCTTTTGCATCTTCTTCTCTTTCTCTCTCTCTCTCTCTTTGGTGCTGGCTGGATTGTATTCCTTTTTATGTCTGAATCCTAACTGATTTTGATGTACCATTTAGGTTGTTTGCACCCTTTTGCTATTTCAAACAATGCTTCAATAAATGTCTTGTATACATAATAATAGAGTATTTAAATGAACTCAAACGTTGATTACGATTCTTCCATCAAATTATTAAATTAATTCACCCATTCACTTAACAAACATTTCTGTCTTTCTGCTTTAGCATATCTAGGACAAATTCCTTGAATTGGAATTGCTGAATCAAGTGGTATGTGCATTTTTTATCTAAATAGATTTGGCCAATTCACTCTCTATGTTTTATCATAATTAAGATTATACTGAACATACAATTTGTTTAAATTGTTTAAAATATTTTATTTTATTTTTTTTAATGTGCTCTATGCCTAATGTGGGACTTGGATTCACGACCACAAGATCAAGAATTGCATGCTCTACTGAGTGAGCCAGCTAGGCACCCCTTAAAATATTTTATATAAATAAATATTTTCTTTTATAAATATCATGTTAATGATTGCATAATATATTCTTATGTAATGATGCCCTAATTTCCTAATTCTTTTATTATTGGATTGTATTACATTGTTTTGTTGTTACAAACTTTTCTAAAATGAGCACAATTTACCTCCATTTCAGTTTTATTCCTTCTAGAGTACATTCATAGAAAATCATTCATTGAGTCAAAAGGATGAATATTTGATAAATATTGTGAAATTATTTCCTGGGAAAGCTCTATTAGTTTACATCAGTAGACAACAAGGCTCTTTTCACCATACCTTTACCAATGGGGAACTTTGTTTATCCATCTAATCTTTCTTAATTATATAGGAGGAGAATGATATATTATAATTTTATGTTTAGTTTTTTAAATAAAAAATTGAATTATTTTATATGCTATTTCTTTTTCTTCTTTAAAATATTGTGTTTCATGTCTCAGTCTTTTTCATATGAATTTATTTGAATTTTTTGTATTGGAAGATATGACTTTTTGTCTTATTATTACAGAAATGTTTCTCATTTTCTAAAAAAGATGCTTAAAGTTTTTTTAAAAGATTTTATTTATTTATTTGACAGAGATCACGAGAGAGCACAAGCAGGGGGAGCAGCAGAGGGAGGGGGAGAAGAGGGAGCCCGATGTGGGGCTCTATCTCAGGACCCCAGGAACATGACCCAAGCCAAAGGCAGATGCTTAACTGACTGAGCCACCCACGTGCCCCAAGATGTTTATAATTTTTATGTGAGAAATTTTATGTAGTCAAACGTAGCAATATCTTCTTTGTAATTTCCTTTATTTCTCTTAAGCTTAGAAAGTCTTTCCTCATTCAGAGAACAAATGAGCATCTACCTGCCTTAGAAAAACTCTTCCTAAGACTCTTCCTTCTCCTCAATCTCCCTTCTGTCTACATTTAACTCTTAATCTACCTGGACTTTATTTTGACCCACAGTATGCAGTGAAGAACCAAATAAAAATTTTCCTTAAAATATCTCACCAGGTATCCCATTTATTCAGTAATCCTTACTTTATAGCCCTTTTAATATATTAAATATCTAAAAGTATGTTGGCTTTTGGATTGATGATCATGCCCTCACAGTTTGTTTTCCGTATTTCATACATCCATAGCTGAGTTTAAGGACTAGAATTTGCTTTCTGCAGCCCAAGGGTGAGAGCTCCTGTTCATCCTTCCATATAACCAACTTTTTCCTTCTCCCAAGGTGTGGGCTAGCTCTTTGAATAAAGAGCTAGCCTTCACAGCAGATTCTTGCCGTTCATAACTTTTGTACCATGGATGAAAGGGCTAGCAGAATGTACAAAGCACTGAATTTAAGAAGCAAAGAATTTAGGAAACTTTATGTGCTTCACCATCTGAATCAACTGACATGGAAGAGCACATGCCCTGACCTCAAGTCCATCCATATTTTTTTTTTAAGATTTTATTTATTTATTCGACAGAGATAGAGACAGCCAGCGAGAGAGGGAACACAAGCAGGGGGAGTGGGAGAGGAAGAAGCAGGCTCACAGCAGAAGAGCCTGACGTGGGGCTCGATCCCATAACGCTGGGATCACGCCCTGAGCCTAAGGCAGACGCCCAACCGCTGTGCCACCCAGGTGCCCCCATCCATATTTTGAATTATACTACTTCAGTGTATGTATTAGGGAAAGCTTAGATGAAAAGAATAGCAAATTTACTGGAGGCTTGTATTTTTTCTATTTTTTCAATCTCTATTAATATTTATAGTAAAGGTAAATATTTCCTAGATATAATTCATACTTATTAACAAACCTTTTATTTATTTAGGTGAAATTCATATAATATAAAGTTAACCATTTAAAAGTAAACAATTCAATGGCATTTAATGCGATCACAGTGTTGTGCAACCACCATTTTTTTTTTTTAAAGATTTTATTTATTTATTTGACAGAGATAGAGACAGCCAGCGAGAGAGGGAACACAAGCAGAGGGAGTGGGAGAGGAAGAAGCAGGCTCATAGCAGAGGAGCCTGACGTGGGGGCTCGATCCCACAACGCCGGGATCACGCCCTGAGCCGAAGGCAGACGCTCAACCGCTGTGCCACCCAGGCGCCCCAGCAACCACCATTTTTATTCTGTTCCAAAACATTTCCGTTATTCCAAAATAAAGCCCTGTACCCATTAAGCGGGCACTTCCCCATTCCCTCTTTTGCCTAGACCCTGGAAGCCACCAATCTGCTTTCTGTCTCTATGGGATTACCTATTCTGGATATTTCACATACGTGGAATAATACAAGCTGTGGTCTTTTTTGGTCTAGCTTCTAAAACATTAGCATAATGTTCTTGAGGTTCACTGCATTGTAGCATGTATCAATACATCATTCCTTTTTGTGGCTGAATAATGTTCTATTGTATATACAATCTGCTTATTCATTTATCGGTTGATAGATATTTGGATGGCTTCCACCTTTTGGCTATTGTGAATAGTGCTGCTATGAATATGTGTGTGCAAGTATTTGAGTACCTGTTTTCAATTATTTTTGGTGTGTCCCTAGGAGTGGAATTGCTGGGTCATCTGGTAATTCTGTGTTTAACAATTTGAGGAACTGCCAAACTGTTTTCCATAGTAGCTGTACCGTTTTACATTCCCACCAGCAAAGCACAAGGATTCCAATTTCTCCATCTCCATCCTCGCCAACACTTGTTATTTTCCTTTTTTGGGGGGGGGTTGTAGTCATCTTTGTCGATGTGAGTGCTATTTCTTTGTGGTTTTGATTTGCATTTCTCTAGTGGCTAATGATGTTGAACACGTTTTCCATGTGCTTATTTGCAATTTGTATATCTTTGGAGAAATGTCTATTCAAGTGTTTCATCCATTCTTAAATTGGGTCGTTCGCCTTTTTGTTGTTGAGTTGTAAAAGTTCTTCACATTTTCCGGTTAAGCTAATTATATAATTTACTGACCCTTATCAGGTATATGATTTGCAGTTATTTTTTTCTATAACATAGGTTGTCTTTTCACTTTCTTGAGAGCTTGTTTGGAGTTTCCAGCAGGGGAGGGCAGCTACTTGTATACCCTTGACCGAAGAACAGTCCTCCTCTATCCAGGAAGGTCGTTCTCTTCAAAGGAGTACATAGCTTTGGGAGGTATACACATGGAATGGTGAGGGAGGAAGGGGAGACTGGCCTAGCCAGCCAGATCAGCTGAATCAACCCTGGTGATCAACGGGGTGACAGTTGTCACAGCCAGATTGCCCTCACATCTGTCTTTTCACTTTCTTGATAATGTCCTTGAACATACAAAAATTTTAAATTTTATGAAGCCCAACCTGCTTTTTTTTTTTTTTTAAGAATTTATTTATTTGACAGAGAGAGAGCCAGCCAGCGAGAGAGGGAACACAAGCAGGGGGAGTGGGAGAGGAAGAAGCAGGCTTCCAGCAGAGCAGGGAGCCCGAAGCAGGTTTGATCCCAGGACCCTGGGATCACGCCCTAAACCGAAGGCAGATGCTTAATGACTGAACCACCCAGGCGCCCCCCAACCTGTTTTTTCTTTTGTTGCTCACTTTTGTGGTGTCATAGCTAAGAATGTACTATCAAATCCATGGTCATAAAGATTTATGACCTATGTTTTATGATTTTAGCTCTTATATCTGGGTCATTGATACATTTTGAGTTAATTTTTATATATGGTATGAGGTAGGGGTCCCACTTCATTCTTTTGCAAGCAGATATCCCATTGTCTCAGCACCCTTTGTTGAAGAGATTATTCATTCCCCATCTAATAGTCTTGGCACCCCTATCGAAGAACACTGGCCATAGATGTATGGGTTTGTTTCTGGACTCTCAGTTCTATTCCATTGGTCTAGATTCTATCCTTATGCTAATACTGTACTATTTTGGTTACTGTAGCTTTTTGGTAAGTTTTGAAATTACAGCATGTGTGTCTTCCAGCTTTGTTCTTTTTCAAGATTGTTTTGGCTGAGGTTTTATCTTGCAGATACTACTACTCTCTTCCAGGTACTACTACACGTTATGTTATATGATTCATTTGACAACTCTATAATATAGATATTAATATCCACATTTTACAGGTTAAATGATTTGGCCAAGGTTACAAATCTGGTAGTATATCTAAGATTAAAACTAAGATTATCTAACCCCAGAACCTACTTTCTTAAGAATTATATACCTGTCTCTGTCAAAGAGGAGGGGCCACTGGAGCTTAATAACACTGTTTTCTTTTAGGTAAAAGGTTAGAAATCTGTACTAGTAAACATTTCTCAGTTGGGAACCCACAGTCAAACTGATCTGGTAATAGATATACTGAAACCCGTTTTTTCCTTTCACATTTAGTACTTAATTTTTCTAAGGTTTGTTACTATTCAGACAGTTTTGCATCCTCCTCTACCTTCCTCTTTTTGTGATCTTATTTTTTCAGATGGATGTTTTGAGGTTATTTTCTATTTTGAGAAAATTACACAAATCTGATTTATTATCACAACAACTCAAAAGTGGTTCCTGTTGAAGCCCTCCACATTGTCAATACTGTGAGCTCCTGCTAGTCTCCTTCACTGGACAGGAAACCATTGAGTATGGGTTATGCTTGATGTTTTCAACTAAATTGTTGTTGAAAGAAATTTCGGTGACCTTAGGTGTATCAAACAAATATGCAAATGAATATTTTGCCATCATAACTGTGCATGACTTTGAAAGCAAATACACAAACATATTATATTGGCAAAATGCTTCTACATCTTTGATGTAAATTGATTGATTGATTGATTGATTTTATATTCAGTAAAATTCACTCTTTGCTGTATAAACGTCTGGGGGTTTGACAAATGCGTAGAGTTGTATAACCACTACTACCCTTGGGATAAAGAACAGTTCTGCCCCTCAAGAAATTCCCTCCCTCACGCTGCCCCCTGTAGTCAGCCCCTCTTTTGACCCCCAGTCCATGATAACTAATCTGCTCTCTGTCCCTACAGTTTTGCATTTTCTAGAACGTCATAAAAATAGAAACATATAGTGTATCGCCCTTTGAGTGTGGCTTTTTTCACTTAGCATAATACATTTGATATTTATCCATGTTCTTATGTTTAGCAATAGTTAGTTCCTTTTATTGCTGAGTACTATTCCATAGTATGCATGTGCCATACTTTGTTTACCCATTCACCATTTGAAGGACATTTGGGTTGTTTCCAGTTTTGGGTGATTACAAATAAAGCTGCTGTAAACAGTTCATGTAAAAGTTTTTGTGTGAATGTAAGTTTTTCCTTAGGTAGATATCTAGGAGTGTGATTTCTGAGTTACAAGATAAATGCAGGTTTAATTTAATGAGAAACTGCCAAACTGGTTTGTTTGTTTGTTTGTTTGTTTGTTTTCCAGTTTCTTAAAGCTACAGTAACGAATACAAACTTGATGGCTTAGAACAGCAGCACTCTTGGAACTAGAGGGTATTATGCTAAGTGAAATAGTCAGAGAAAGACAAATACCATATGATTTCACTCATATGTGGAATTTAAGAAACGAAACAGATGAACATAGAGGAATGGAAGGAAAAATAAAATAAGATGAAAACAGGGAGACAAACCATAAGAGACTCTTAACTGTAGGGAACAAACAGGGTTGCTGGAGGGGGAGTGGGCGGGGGGATTAGGTAACTGAATGATGGGCATTAAGGAAGGCACTTGATGGAATGAGCACTGGGTATTCTATGCAACTGACAAATCACTAAATTCTGCCTTTGAAACTCATAATATATGTTAATTAAATTGAATTTAAATAAAAAAAACCCCAAAATCCCAGCACTCTATTCTCTCACAATTGTGGAGGCTAGAAGTCTGGAGTTGAGGTGTGGGCAGGGCTATATTCCCTTAGAAAGCCCTAGGGGAGAATCTCTCTTTGCTTCTTCCTACCTTGGTGGCTCCTGGCAATCCGTGGCATTCCTTGGCTAGCAGCTGCATTACTTTGATCTGTGTCTCAGTCTTCACAGGGTCTTCTCTCATGTGTCTTTTTAGTGTCCTTTCCTCTTCTTTTGTGAACACCAGTTGTTGGATTTAGAGCCCACCCTAATGAATGATGACCTTATCTTAACTAATTATATCTGTAAAGACCCTAGTTTCAAATAAGGTCACATTCTGATGTTCAGAGCGGACCTGAATGTTGAGGAGGATGTTTATTCAGCCCGCTGCAGTGGTTGTGCCATATTGCATTCCCACCTGCACTGTGTGAGAGTTCCAGTTGCTCCCAATTCTCATCAGCACTTCTTCTTGTCAAGTTTTGGTGTTTTTTTTTTTTTTTTTAGCCATTCTAATAGATGTGTGGTGGTGTTTGATTGTGGTTTGAATACACATTTCTGTAATGACTAATGGTGTTGCTCATCTTGTCATGTACTTATTTGCCATCTGTCTGTCTTCTTTGGTAAAGTGTTCACCTCTTTCCCCCATTTTTTTTTTTTTTGGTTTATTTTCTTTTAATTGAATTTTGAAAGTTCTTTCTATATTCTAGATATAAATCCTGTGTCAGATATGTGATTGGCAAATATTTTCTCCCAGTCTGTGGCTTGTCTTTTCATTCTCTTAACCATGTTTTTCAGAGAACAGAATTTAAAATTTTTGATGAAGTCCAACTTATCAATTTTTTCTTTAATAGCTAGTGCTTTAGATGTTGTATCTAAGAACTCTGCCTAATCCAAGGTCACAAAGATTTTCTCCTGATGTAGTGTTGAAACAATAAAGTTTAACTGGGTCAAATAGCAAGCTGGTTTGAGAGATGATGCTTAGGTTCATTTCATGTTATAAAGATATTAATTCGGTAAATTATTCGATGTCCTTAGGACCCCATCGTTACCTCTCAGCTCTTCCTTCCTCAGAACACAAAGGCTTCCATCTCAGGCAGGGTCTGTCTTCACAGTTAGAAACTCCAGCCTTAGCAGCTTCAGGAGTTAGAAGAGTTTCTCTTCCCCAGTAGTCACATCAAAAGCTCCAGAACTTTCTCTCATTGAACTGCCTTGCCGAACATGCATTTATCTTTAAACTGATCACTTTAGCCTGGAGATGGAATATGATTGTTGGCCAGGCCTGGGTCATGTCCCCACCCTTTAAGGTAGGCATGGGAGGCATCAGCCCCTCCTGAAACACGTGAATTGAGAGTACGTAAGTGGATTCCTGGAGGAAAAATAGGCAGATGTTAACAGAAAAAAGGGGAACAAAAGATTGTCAGGTAGAAACAACTGATTTGTACTGCAATTGGAAAGGTGCTCTTTGTAACTTGCTATTGGACTGTATTGCGTCCCCTCCCCAAATTTGTATTTTGAAGCCCTAACCCCTAATGGTATTTTGAGCTGGGCCTTTGGGAGATAATTAGGTTTAGATGAGATCATGAGAGCGGGGCCCTCATGATGGGATGACTGACCCTATAAGGAGAGACATCAAAGATCTAACTCTCTCTGTCTCTCTGCCCTCTGGGCCATGTGAGGATACGGTGAGAAGGTGGCCATCTGCAAATCAGGATCACAGCTCTCACCAGAACCCAGCCATGCTGCCACCCTCAGCTCAGACTTTTGGCCTCCAGAATTGTGAGAAAATACATTTTTGTTGTGTAGGCCACCCCGGCTACGGTATTTTGTTATGACAACCCTAGGCAACTAATTCTCAACTGCTCTTTATCAGTTTGCAACAACTGCTGTAATCAAAGCAAAAACTACCCTTTCTTGATCGCTTCCCCTATCCTAGGGGCTGTGCTGTGTTTTGCAGGACTCCAGTTTTCCTAGCAGTTCTCTGTGGCAGATCTATTACTATCATGCTTATTTTACATAAGAAGGTGAAGGCTCGGTTACTTTGATGATGTGCTTAAGGTCACATAGCTATTAGGTGGTGGATCCTGGATCCCAAGCCAGGTCCGGCTGACTTCAGGGTCTGCCCTAGTAACCACTGTGATATCCCTTATCTCTCCCCAGCTAAACCAAACTCTGCTTTGAATTGGTGGGGGCTTTTGGACCCAATGGAGTTTGCTGTCCCTCACCCAACGGCAGCAGACCTCATTGTGTGTCAGAGCTGAGTCCTGGGCACAGGTGTGTCTTTTGCCTCTGCACCGGGGCAGACAACACCACCTTGTCCTCACACAGGGCTCAGAGTGTGAACGGACTTCACTAGGTACTCCTACTCCACCCTCAAACCCTGGCAGGGGCTGCGGGACTGAACCACCAAGAGAAAGGATCTCTTAGGTCTACTGCCTGCATACGGTCTTTCTTCTGGATACCAAGTGGAGGCCGATGGAAATGAGATGGCGAGCAGCTAGGGATTCCTCTTGTGTCTGGAGTGTTTAGGGATTTTCAGCTGTCATGCTAGCTTACACTCAGGCTTTAAGGAATTTTCTTCTTACCCACTTCTGTGGCAATTACCTATTCTTCCCATTCTTTGCCACAAGAGAAATAGTTGGTGTGTCTTGTCTCTCTCCTCAGAAGGGCTGATCATCTTTTAGAATTGAGTTCCCTGGTTGCTTTGCAGCTCAGTTCTCTGATGGACTCAACAAAGTGAGAGTTTTCTAGATTATCCATATTTTCTCTTGTTGCTGGTGTGGGAGCAGCATTCCCTTGAGGCTTTTTACATCCTACGTGGAAGTAGAATTTCCCAGTTCCAAGCTTAGACAAATAGTTTCCAAAGTAATTGTTAGAAAAATACCAGCTCCACAGAGTGTGAGATATGGCAAAGAAAAGATGCTGGGGTCATATAAGCTCGGGAAATTTGGCATATCTTATTCTCTTTTGGATATTTACATGAAACGTTAACATCTTAAAGGCTCTGAGAAGTCTTGCAGAATAGAAAAATAAATTTAGCTTTAACACTGTATCTTTAAAATTTGTTTAGGGGCTCCTGGATGATTCATTCGGTGGAGCATCCAACACTTGATCTCGAGGTGGTGAGTTCCAGCCCCATGTTGAGTGTAGATTACTTAAAAAATTTTGTTTGGTCATGGAACCCCTCTTGTGTAGAACCCATTATTTCCCTTAGAATTACTATTCTGTGAATTCTGTTGGAAAATAGAGGCCTAGATATTGATGCTTTATTTTCTGGGGAACCTGGAAACCAAACTGAAAGCAGAGATCCCTCAGGAAAGTATCAGAATCCCTGTGGGTATTCCAAGAAGCAAACCATCCTGCAAATTGGATTAGGGGTGCTGGGTGGTGCTGAGGCACTTGGCAATGGCCCAAGTCTGTAGTTAGTATCTCATCTCGTATGCTATGACTTCAGAGAGAACACCTAAATGAATGAGACACAGGGTCAAAATAAAGTGTCTGGAAGATCATTCCACTGGGTCTCAGCTCTGACCCACCCCACCTCTTTCTCTGGAACCAATCATAAATCTCTTCCTGGACACTAAGTTTGTATGACTTGCTTTGATGGCCAGTGGTCACTATCCCTGAGGTGTTTGGGGCCCACCCCAAATATGGAGCTGCTGTTGTATAGTAAGGCTGGATGTGAACCTGAAATGAATCTTCAGCCTCAACCTTAAATTATTAAGCTTCTGGGCCCTGGTCTGTCCTGTGGATTTGAGAGTGGCCTTTGGTCCCTGCCCTCCACCCCTCAGCTACAAGTAGCCTGGACATATCTCGTTTCCATCTCCTTGTATCCCTTTCATTTCTCATCTTGGGACACCACCTCCCTCTCTTTGAAGAACTAACCCTCCACCAATCCATATTCATATGGGTCTGCCAACTGGTAATTGCTGGCAAGGGCCAGATCGGGATTTGAACCCAAGGAGTCTGACTCCAAAACCTACTTCCATAAAATTACACTAGCCTGCTTCCCAGTTCTAAATTATATTACTTTTCATTTATATAACATTTACTCTTTATCACTCTATGTAGTGAAATATCTTCTATTACAGGGTTTCTCCCCAGCCATTTGGATAACCACATATAAGACATAACTGAATCAAGACTTAATATTATTTAAAAAAAAAAAAAGTTCTCATCTCATAATGGGGGAAATTTTCATCTTATTTTCTTGGTGGTGGCATAAATTAGGTTCTATTTGAAAAATAATTTTTTTTAGTCTAAGGTCCATAGTCCTTTTTTTTCCTTAGTTACTTCAGCTAAACTGTGGCCATGAATGATGATTAAGGAAGCTAACAGCTTTTTTCAGAAGGATACTACCCTCATTGCCCTGGAAATACCAACTATAAATCAAGAAGGATATCATGACTTAATTGTTCATTACACAAAAATTATATGATCCCTATTTCTTCCATGTCCTCTCTCTCTCTCAGTCTAAAAAGGTATTTAACTAAGCAATCAGGGATATTAACTATTCACAGCCTCGGCAAGTGTGGGGCAAATAAGCCCTGCAATAACGCGTTGGCAGCCTCAGAGGTGGCTGGCTGTGAATAAGCACACAGCACTTAGTCTGACCCTTCTTATGTGTTTGCTGATACATTTGCAATTTCATGCACAGTTTTAAATGTTAGGCATTAATCTGAGATGGGCACTGAAGCATCAATAAAGCCTACATTTTGCCCCTTTTAATGAAAATGCTAGATATAGGTTTAATGCAAAACTAAACATTTGGCTCACTATGTTCTACTCCAGTAAATCAGCCAGTGTTTGTCATCTTTTTTAAAAACCCGGGAGTTTCACGCCTCATTTCCCATGGTTTTGTTAGGGACAGATAGAAAGCTGATAAACAATCCATTTGTTCTATTACAGTAGCTCCTCACCACACCACTGAAGTTAAGCCTCAGTGCTCATTTCCTTTACAAACTCTGCTGTGAGTTGAAGTGGTCTGCTTTTGAGTATGTGACTGAAGCAGAGTCTTGCGGAGACTGCTTTCTCAGAGGAACACAGACTGGGCTTTGTTGGACAGTGGCCCCAGAGCATTGGGTTCTGAAATGACTCAGCGAACCTAAAGGGGAACAGCACATCAGTGAGGCCCTCCTGTGTGCTGTTCTAGATTTTCGTATGCATTATGCCCACAGCAATCACCACAGCCCTGAAAGGTCCACGTGACTACCTCCACTTGGGCTGATGAGGAGCCCAGGGCTCAGAGATGAAGCTGCAGAGGTAGTTAGTGATGACGTCTGGATTTGAGCCCACTCACTAAACCTTAAGGCCTGGCGGATAGGGACTGCACTCCCCCCGTCTCTACCAGTAGTGTGTTGTTTGTCATTTAAGCAGGTTACTTATGCCGCCTCCTCCAGGAAGTCATTGCTGACTGCTTGCTTGTTGACTATCCTTTTTATGTGTTTTTATTGCACTTGATCAGTGCCTCCAGTGTTGCCCTTAGGGACTGTCTGCCTTCTATTATATTAATTGAATACCTGTTTGGCTCTCTGTAAGAGGAAGGGTTATCTCTTAAATCTTTATAAACACTATAGGACCTTCCCTACTAAAGGCACTCACTAAATGTTCACTGAAATTTTTATAAGGTAGATGGTGCTCAATATCTGAAATCCTATTTCCAGAATTATGAGAGACATGATGGTGAAGGAGGCAGGTCCTGGAGTAAGTGTGCCCAGATTTGAATCCCAGCTGCAGGACCTTAGGCAAGTTATAGAGCTTCTCTGAGTTTCAGATTCCTTACTGTATAAAGTAGGGATAATAATAGTACCTACGTCAAAAGGTTGTTGCAAAAGTTCAATAAGATAAGTCATGTATAATGCTTGGAACAGTGCCTGGTACATAGAAAATGCTCAGTGAATATTGGCTGTTATTTTCCTGAAAACTGGAGACTTTACAGCATAGGCAAGAAACTATGTGGCACTTGATCTGTCTATAATTTAAAAATGTATTAGAGTAAAGGGGGGATTGGATTGAATAATGGTGGAGCTGACAAAGCTGAAGAACCATTTAATAATGGCCAATCAGGTACGATTGTGGAAAGAGAAATGATTAAGAAGGCCCAGGCTGGGACGCCTTGGTGACTCAGTTAACCATCTGCCTTTGGCTTAGGTCATTATCCCACGGTCCTGGGATCAAATCCACATCCAGCTGCTAGCTCAGAGGGGAGTCCTGCTTTTCCCTCTGCCTCTCCCCCCACTCATGCACGTGCATGTGCGTTCTCTGACAAATAAATAAATAAAATCTTAAAAAAAAAAAAAAAAAGAAGGCCCAGGCTTTGGCAAGTCCCAGATTCATCATGTGCTTGGACCCAGCAGTGTGTTCTTCAATTCTAGTCCTGGAAGTGGGTGTATAAGGATGAAGTGTAGGCAATATGTGTAATGCTTCCTGAGCATGACTTTCCAAATAGCTCTGTACCCATTGACACAGGTGTCATATTGTCCAAGCCTACCTAATCAATATGTACCAGAAAGACAGAGAGAGAGCTGTTCACACAGTACAGAAAGCTCCTTTGGTAAACCCAAAGGCCATTCTGTTCTGGAGAGCTAACCTACTTGCCTATTTAACACTCTTTGATTCGGGGTAAGCCTCTCAACATCTCAGAGCCTGAATCTTCTCATAGATAAACATGGGTCAAAATACAGATGCTTCACTTTTGTTTCTCCCTCTGGACTTCAGTTTCCCATCCATCACATGACCAGGCAGACTCTCAGACCCTCTGGCTAACCTTCCATGGCTCTGTCTTCCCTGGGATGCTGTGAAGTCAATTCAATAATATTGACCAAGCTGTTGGGGACTTTCTGACCCCAGGCTCTGCATGACACCACCTGACTGGAATCATTGATGGCCACACATGGAAGGACATCTCTCTTTCGGGAGGACAGCTGCCTGACAGGGGTCTGAGTGACTCCTCAGAAAGGAGAGGGTGGGGCAGCTGGCCGTGGCTGTGCCTTCCCCTACCCCCCACCTGGCCTCTACTGGGATGTAACAACTCTCCCTCTGGGCAGTGGGCAAGTGGCAGCAAGGCCCAGAAGTCTGAATTTTCTTAAGCAACCAGGCATCTTATAGGACCCTAGTCCCAACACAGTACCCTTGCTCTCATGGAACTACATAAGCAGTCCACTTGGAAGGCAAGAGAAGGGCAGGAGGTCTCAAAGCTTAGACTCTTGGGCTTCAGTCGCCTGGAAAAGTCAACAGCCTTCAACAGAGGTTCCCAGACCCAGCGTACACTTACTGCACCGGAGAAGTTGTTTTAAGACAGATTCGTGGGCTATAGACTAGAACACTCTGATTCATTAGGTGCACGCTGGCCCTGAGCATCTTATTTTTAACAAACTCCCTAGGGGCTTTTTGTGAACAGCCAGGCCTGGGGATCCTGTTGGTTCAGGTTATGGGGAAATAGAGGAGATTGGAGGAGTCTTATTGGCAAAGGACATCAGCTCCACCCATGCCCCAGTGGGGTCAGCAGTATATGGCGTCCCAGAGCTTTCTAGCTGTGTCCATGGATAAGTCTTAACATCTGGAAGTCTTGGTTATCTCATCTCTAAAGTGAGGATCATGGGAATGACCCCCAGGAATTCATGTGAAGGTTAACTAGACAATGCCCACAGAGCACTTGGCAGAGGGCTCCACACAGTGAGCATTGAGTCAATGCTAGCTATCATCATCATTATTATTGGTGTCGTTATGACTTCTGAAGAAGCACTATGGCTCTCCGACCCCTGTGTCAGGAGCTACCCCTATTCCAAAGAGCCTTCCTGAGAGGAGACCAGTAAATCCTAATCTGACTTTAAACAAAGGAAATAAATAGGGATGCCTGGTGGCTCTGTTGGTTGAGCTTCTGCCTTCGGCTCAGGTCATGATCCTGGGGTCCTGGGATTGAGCCTGGCATCGGGCTTTCTGCTTGGAAGGGTCTGCTTCTCCCTCTCCCTCTGCCTGCCGCTCTACCTGCTTGTGCTCTCTCTCTCTCTCTGTCAAATAATAAATAAAATCTTTTTTTAAAAAAAGAAATAAATAAAAGAAAGAAAGAGCTAGCTTTGGGGCAAGGCCTGGGGATTCGGAAGAGGCAGAGGGAGGTGCAGACAGCTGGAGAATTGTGGGTTTCCGGTGGAGTGGGGAGCGCCGGGGGAGGGGGTTTGGCTCTGTGCAGACCCCAGACCTCCGGATTAGTCACTGGACCACTCCTGGCCTTCTTCCCCCCACCCCCCGGCCCCACATTTGTACAATGGGATTGCCTGGGATGATATCTAAGGTCTCCTTCACTACAAGATTTACCCCAGAGCCTCCTGAGGAAACACACTTCCAACATTTTTACAAAGATGGCTCATGGACATAGGCTAAAAAAATGTTCATCATTATTCAGTCTGGGTGATGAATAAAGAAATGCCTGTTAGAATATTCCTCCAATCTCCTATACTTTTGGAATATTTGACAACAACAAACTAAGCTATCATTTACAAAGACCAGCTGATTGGTTCATGTTAATCCCAGCTGGCATGACTCTGGTCAAAATAGGGAAGCAGGCAAAATGGCCTTCAGTGGCCCTCTGGCTGTGTGACTGCACCCTTCTCCCCTTGGAGATCCACATTCGTCCCTCTCAAGTTCTTCAGCTATCCAAGGCCTCCCTTCTGCAAGGACTCTGTCATTTATCCAGGGTTCATGGTTTCATCTTGAGTCTGGTTTGACTTGAGGCATAGACAGCTGATGGTGGCTTAATTTCAATTCCTGCTTCTACTTATAAACCAAATGGCATGTGTGTCAGACGCAAGGCTGTGAGTGGGGAAGCTGGTGAGCATGTTTTGTTGGAGAATGAAGAGTGCACACTACCCCTCAAACTCCACCATGTGCAAAGCTGCTCCCTTGTTGCGGGGAAAAGATCAGTGTTGTCTCCATGTTACAGTGTTCTGTTCCTGCACGGAGCAATTCAGAATAATACCAAAACAGCTACTCACCTCAGGCATCTGGGTGTGTGTGAGCGTGTTTTGCTGTCAGTTCCCTTTATGTAAACAAAATGGCCAGTTTATTGGAAGATTTTCCCCTTTTTATCTAGTCACTCTTGCATTGTATACCCTTAGACGAAGAGAACTTGTGCTAAATTGCTTTTCAGAGTATTACTCAAACATACAAATTCAAAGTGGGACTTTCTTTTGTTTCTTTTCTTCCCTGTAAATATCTGATACTCAGTCTTTCTCTTCTTCCTTCAACCCTCCTGATGAGTCTTTGATTTCCTAGTCTTAATTCTACACCAGGCATTAAATATATCTGGTATAGCTGCAGTGTTACCTAAACTCAGTCATTCTCAGACCAGTCTCCTACTTTTTGCCATATCCATGCATCACCCTTCCTATCACTTAGCCAGTTTTCTTTACATCAACTCACTTATAAAATAAAATCATCAGCAGAGAGAACTTTGTTTTTTTTTAATTTTTACCTGTTGTTTTATTTATTTTTATTTTATTTAAATTCACTTAATTAACATATAGCATATTATTAGTTTCAGAAGTAGAGTTTAGTGTGATTCATCAGTTGCATATAGCACCCAGTGCTCATTACATCAAGTGCCCTCCTAAATGCCCAACACCCAGTTACCCCATCCCCTCAGCCACAGAGAGAACTTTAAATTATTACCATAAGTAGGTAACCAGTATTACTTGACCTAAATGGAAGGTAAGTGTAAAAATAAATACCATGGAAAACAAAACAAAGTCCCTAAATTTTAGCTGAATTCCCTATTAAGCATCTCAGTCTTAAGACTTGTTTTTTCTTGGTTTTGTCTTTTTTTTTTCAAGATTTATTTATTTATTAGAGAGAGCAAGCAAGCAGGGGGGAGGAACAGAGGAAGAGGGAGAGAGACTCCCAAGCAGATTTCAGCTAGGCACAGAGCCCAATGTGGGGCTTGATCTCACGACCCTGAGATCATGACCTGAGCAGAAACCAAGAATCAGTTGCTAAACTGAGTGAGCCACCCAGGTACCCCCTTTTTGTTTTGTTTTGTTTTTAAAGGAAGTAGCAACTTAAAAACATTAGCACCAAAATTATATTATTCCCCCCTTTGATTTAAATCCACACAACCAATCTTGAACTGAAAAGCCAACATCCTTCTCTTTAAGTGACTTATTGTTACTTAATGCTTATAGTAATTCCTTATCTCACAAGTAGTTACGTTCCACACTTTGGAGCTCTGGACCCTTGCAGATGCTCTTCTCATCCAGACTACCTGATTCTATCCTGGTTTTACCTCAAATGCCAAAGGCATCCCCTTCCTTGTCAGCTTTGGGTGTCTTACATTCTCTCTCAGGGCTCTTCTCCAAGTCTTTTCGGCCTTTGTGACTTGCCTTCCCCACCACTAATTCAAGCCTGCACGCAGGCAAATTTTGCCCAGGGAGCAGTCTCCTAACCCTTGCCTCCAGATACTTTCAAGGAAGGCTGACAGTGCAGTCTTTCAGAGCCTCCATTTCCTCATCTGCAAATCAAGGAAGTATCATAATACTGTCTGCAAGGATTAAATGATCCAGTGAAGAGAGAGTGCCTTGCACAATGGCCATAATAAGAGCTCAATGAGCAGTAGCAATTGTCGTTAGTCATTAAGACATTAGGCCTGACCCCAGTGCCAGCTCCTTTCAAACACTCAGCTCTTAAGCCATCCCCTTCGCCTTTGCTGCCTGCATTCAGTGGCTCTTGCCAATGCCAGTAAGCGATTGTTTTACTTAAATTCCTGGTCAGTGATGGTTGATTGTCTGGAATGCCATTTGTGTTTGCACGGTAGGTCTCAGATCTGAATTAGCTACCAAAGTCAAGTAGTTCGGAAGAAGACTGTGATTGGAGGGCATGTCCTAGTGTTCCCACCTGAGAGGCTCATGGCTTCCTGAAGAGACCTTTGTTTTTCTCCTTTAGTTGATATGAGTACAGGGGCAGCTTCTGAGAAGGGATACAGCCTTTAGCCCTGAAGGGGCTTTGGAGTGACCAGGTCTCCACAGTATTAGGTAATACATTCATTTTAAGTTCTTTGTGTGAGCCTTTCTTTTGCCTTACTAGACTAAGGCAAAGACACTGGACTCCTGAAAGCCAGATTCATCCTCTTATAAAAGGATGCCAAGCAGAGAGTCATACAGTAAAGGGAGGTAAACATTCTTTTAAACTAATTTATCAATTTAACACAGCGTAGTGGTGTTGGGTTACCCGGGTCAACAGCCAGCAGTCACATTCCTCAGTTGTTGGATTGTTGAAACGCATTAACAAACCCAGTAAAACTCTTTCTGATTAATCATGTTGATAAGGTTTTTTGTAGTGTGTTACAAGCTCTTCTAATTTAATCTGCTTGGACAGAAGCCCATGCTGGTGAAGTGTCTTGACTTATCTAAAGAGGCATTGATGAGAAGGCTACCAGGCCTGGAATTTTATTGGGATATCGTGTAATCATTAACATATGTGGATACTGCTTTCCTGCCTGTTGATTCCTTGCTTCACATGAAGGAAGTGTTTGTAGGGTGAGGGCAGAAAGTAAGGGAAGATGAGCCCCAGAAGCAATGGAAGGAAAGGAAGATGCTTTAATTAGCCAAACCTGAAAAACGTTGTCTTACTGTCAGGGATGAAAATATTTGAAAACACTAATAATAAATAACTTCAATGAGCACTCATCTTTTAAAGGCAAAGGAAGGTAAGTATGCATTTCTCTCAAAAGAGTGGAAATCTAGATCCAGGTTTCTCAGCCTTGGCACTACTGATGTTTTGAATTGGGTAATTGTTTATTGTGGGGAACTATCCATGTATTATAGGATGTTTAGCCTCTACCCAGTAGATGCCAGGAGCTGGCCCCTGAACCCTGTGTGGCAACCAAAAACATCTTCAGACATTGCCCAGTGTCCCCTGGGGGATAAAATTGCCCAGTTGAGAACCACTGTTCTAGATGTATTGTGAAATCTCAAATAACCTATTATGCTTGTCTGCTGACCCCACTCCATCATATAATTTAAGACAAAATGAAACATTTAGTTCTTCCAGCAGGCCCTTTCTCACCTGAACTGTTCCTTCCCTGGTCTCTCTACATGGAGGCCTTCAGTCTACACTGTCCCCTTCTCCTGCTTCTATACAGAACACTGTACTAAACAACTTATCAATAACAGCTTGCTAAAGGGAAGTCTTTCTCCCTTAGGTTTGTGACACCTCAGAGGCAGTCTAGACAAAATTCCTCAAATTATTCAGAGATAAAATGAATATTCTTTAATTTAAATAAATGTCTAAATAATAGCAATTTAAGTGGGGTGAGAGGCAGCAAGAAGTGGCAGAATTACTGAAATTTAAAATAGCTCACGTCTATGGGCAGACAACCTGAATAGACATTTTGCCAAAGAAGACATCCAGATGGCCAACAGACACATGAAAAGATGCCCAACATCACTCATCATCAGGGAAATGCAAATCAAAACCCCAATGAGATACCACCTCACACCTGTCAGAATGGCTAGTATCAAAAGGACAAGGAATAATAAGTCTTGGCAAGGATGTGGAGAATAGGGAACCCTTGTGCACTGTTGGTGGGAATGTAAATTGGTGCAAACATCGTGGAAAACAGTGTGGAGTTTCCTCACAAAAATAAAAATAGAAATAACATATGATCCATTAATTCCACTACAGGGTATTTACTCAAAGAAAACAAAAACACTAATTTGAAGATATATGCACCCCTATGTTTATGCAGCATTATTTACAGTAGCCAAGATATGGAAGCACCCCCAGGTGTCCATCCATGGATGAATGGATGAAGAAGATGTAGTGTATGTACAATGGAATATTACTCAGCCATAAAAAACAAGATCTTGCCATTTGTGACAACATGGATAGACCTAGAGGGTAATAAGTGAATATGTGAAATCAAGCAGGGAAAGACAAATAAATGATTTCATTTATATGTGAAATCTGAAAAACAAAACAAATGAACAAACAAACAAAAAAACAGATTCTGATATACAAACTGGTGGTTGCCAGAGGGGAGGTGGGTAGAGGGATGGTGAAATAGGTGAAGGGTAATAAGAGGTACAAACTTCCAGTTATAAAATAAATAAGTTGCAGAGATGAAAAGTATAACAAGGAATATAGTTAAAAAAAAGAAAAGAAAGCCCACATTTATTAAGTGCTTGCTCGGCACCACACCCATTATCTTATTTAATTCAGATATTACCCACATTTTACAGATGAGGAAATAGAAGTTTAGTGAAGTGATTTGTTCAAGTCCCCAGAGCTGAACTGGCAGCGTGTGGATTTGAACCCAGGCAGTCTGACCCTGGGGTGGGCCTTCAGCCCTTATGCATCCAGCTGTAGTCCTAAAGGGGTAGAGGATCATTAAATGGGGCTGGGGACCAAGGGGAGAGGTGACTTTTCAGGAGTTGTAAGAACAACTTGGCTGAATTCTAGAGGCCCCAGCTTTCAGTGTCTGGGCCTATGCAAATCTTCAAGTGAGTGTGGTCCTATTTCTTTGTTTCCATCTGTCTTAGTGAAACTGCCTCTGCTTAGCGGTGTGGAGTATTGCTTTCCTAGTTTAGAAAGTTCATTTATAAAGGCAGCTGAAGTGAAGAATATGGTTCAAGAGGGTGCCCTAGCTTGCAGGTGTTAGGGGAATAAGGTGGGGGTGGTGAATGTAGGGCTGGAGAATCGAGAAATAAGTTGAACCTTTAATCCTTGAGAAATGTGGGAGGAAAAAAAGTATGGACATAGGTGTGAGGCCTTAGCAGTATCTATCCCTGGAACTGTCCTAAAAACCCTGTTTCTGTTCATTTTATATTTCTAGTACAAAAGCACAAGGAGATAGTTGTATTTTCCAATTTCTTGGTGGCAAAATTGTATGCAGATATTGGAGAAGATTTCCATGTGCCCTTCTGTACTACAAAAGTAAACATGTTTACTGGAGAAAAATTAAAAACAAGAAAGGAAAAGTAACAATATAACTGACAATCCCACTGCATAAGCCACTATTTATATATTGTGAACCATACTCTTGCAGGTCACAAAATCTTCAAGAGAATGGTAATAAATGATTGGGTGAACAAGATGGGAAGGAGGGAGGTAAGGAGAGGCCACGGTGAGGCCAGAATTAACAAGATCAACCCTTAGCCAGCTGCTCTCTGAGTGCTTTAACAAGCTCCTACATTTTGCAGGGAGCAGCATGTCAGTTCCTAAAGACAGGGCACCCCTGAGGCCCCTTCTTGACCACCGACCATAGGTATCCTCTTTGCCTTGCTCTGAACGCCCTCCCCCAAACCTGGAGCAAGGCCTCTCAAGGGCTTTTGAAAACCCTGCATCCCCCCTTCCCCCAGAACCATCCAGGAGCCAGTCAGCCATGCCGTGCGTGCCTGAACGTGGTCTCCTTGTACTCTCTCCTGGGTAGTGCTCCATAAGCCACAGCCTGAAAGGGCTCTCAAAATTTCCAGATTCTCTCTGGAAACCACCCCCCCGGGCCTTCTGAAAGGCTGCACCCCTGGAAAACACGAGGAAAGCTTTAGTCAAACAATTATTGGGAAAGCTTTTGTTTGGGCTGAAGTCTGTTGTTAGCCTGTCTTCTCCTCTACTGCTGTGTAACCCAATGTGTGTGTTCATCATGTGTGATTTTTTTAGAAAGATTTTATTTATTTGAGAGAGAGATCAGGAGCGTGCAAGCAGGGGGAGGGGCAGGGGGAGAGGGACAAGCAGACTCCCTGCTGAGTGCAGAGCCTGACTCTGCTCTATTCCAGGACCCTGAGATCCTGACCTGAGCCAAAGGCAGACCTTTAACCGGCTGAGCCACCCAGGCGCCTCTCATCATCTGTGATTTAGATATTTTTTCCTTTGAGGGTGGGGGATGTTTTTCCTCTTAAATTGATGGCTTGATTTGTTTTTGTTATATATATATAGAGAACACATGGTGGGGGGCAGTGGGTGGGTGGAGTGGGGAGAGGCAGGGAGAGAGGGAGAGGGAGAATCTTAAGCAGTCTCAGTGCTGAGCACAGAGGCAGTCTGGGGCTCCATCTTACGACCCTGAGATCATGACCTGAGCCGAAATCAAGAGTCCAATGCTTAACTGACTGAGCCACCCAGGCGCCCCTTGATTTGTTTCTCGTAGAAAATCATCAATAGGGAGAGCCTGGGTGGCTCAGTGAGTTAAATGTCTGCTGTCAGATGGGGCCATGATCTCAGGGTCCTGGGATCCAGCCGAGCCCCAAGTGGAGCTCCCTGCACAGCAGGGAGTCTGCTTCTCCCTCTCCCTCTCCCTCTGCCCCTCCCACCACCCCACCCCCTCTTCATACTTTCTCTCTCTTTCTTGCAAATAAATAAAATTTTAAGAAAAAGAAAAGAAAACCATTAACAGTACAGAAGAGCATACATAGAGAAGATTGTCTTCCTTCAATCTCTCTTATCTAATCTCCCAGTTCTGTCCCCCAGAGGCAGCCGCTCCTACTGAGTGACTAGACAGCTGTCAGTCGGTCACTTTTGAGGCTTCCCAATACACAGAAGACCAAGACCCAAAGCTCCAGCAGGGTCTCCAAAGCCTGGCCCAGCTGTCCAGTCTTCTCCTGAGCTACATTTTTCTTTGGTTTGTGCTCCAGCCACACTGGCCTTCCTTCCATCCCTACTTTGGGACCTTTGCCTATCCATGGTGGCTGCTGGGCCTGAGAGCTCTCCCCTCTTCCTTTGTCCAGCTAAGCCCCTCAGGTCTTCATTTACATCTGACTTCCTCAGAGGGGCCTTCCTGACTTCTCTAAACTGTCTCTTCCTCCATGTTTCCTGTGGAGTATCTTCTTGTGGTTATAGATTTATTTGAGTGACTGTGTATTTAATGTCTGTCTCCAGCTGCACTATAAGCTCTCTGAGGGCAGGGACTCCAGCTTCCCACACAGATGGCATGGAATGTCCTGCACACACTGTTTGATTTACCGAGGGAAGAAATGTAGTCTTGACTGAATATTTGGTTAGTGGGAGGCAGTTTTTTTGTGTGTATTTTCTGATTTTTAACTTAAAAATTTTTATGGAAAATCCCCAATGTATGTAAAAGTAGGACCACTACATCAAACCCCTATACACATTATCTGGATTCACCAGTGGTCAAGATTTTGCCACATGTGCATAACGTTACTCTCTTTTACTTTACTTGTTCCCTAGCCTTCTGAGGATATAGAAACGTTAATGATAGCTGACTTTTATTGAGTGTTTACTCATGCTGGTAACTGTGTTATATGTTTCTAATAGGTGGTATTATTTAATCCTCTCAACAACCCTGCTGAATGGGCATTATTATCCCCATTTTAGAGATGAGGAAACTGAGACAGTATAAGTCACTTTGCGCAGTGTCCCCAACTCAGTGGATGGAAAAGCTGGGATTAGAGGCCAGGTCTCTGACTCCAAAGTCCAGATTCTCAACCACCAAAGTGCTTGCTGTGGACTTCATCAAGTACACGTCTCTCTCACCTGCCTTCCTTCTTGATACCTATGGACTTGAAAAATGTTTGAAGCATTTTTATTTTGCCTACGCTGTAAGGAAAATGTTCTCATGTCTGTGAAAGGAGCACGGCAATTGGCTTTATTATTCCCCTATAAAAACACCAACTCAGCCAATAAATGTTTATTGAAACCTTTTTTTATTTACCAAGCACTGGGTTGAGAGCTGGGAAAACAACAGTGAGAAAAAAATAAAGACTGTTCTTGCTCTAGTGGAGCAGAGTCAAGTCCAGGTCCTCCGGCATTAATTCGGATAGTTTGTGGTTGAATCTAGCCTATGTAAATATACTCTTGGCTTTTCAGCTGAGGCTGTGGGTTTAGACTGGGAGAAATAAGATGAAGAGTTCATAAGAGTCGACTCCACTGTTCAGAGATCTCCTCTGTGAGACCCTCATCTACTTTTTTCTTTCCCTCTGCTTCATGACTACCTGAAGCAATACTGCTTTCATTTCTGATTGGGCAGAGGAAGGATAAAAATCTGTAACTCAAAGGGCGCCTGGGTGGCACAGCGGTTGAGCATCTGCCTTCAGCTCAGGGCATGACCCTGGCTTTATGGGATCGAGCCCCACATCAGGCTCCTCCGCTATGAGCCTGCTTCTTCCTCTCCCACTCCCCCTGCTTGTGTTCCCTCTCTGGCTATCTCTATCTCTATCAAATAAATAAATAAAATCTTTAAAAAAAAATCTGTAACTCAAAATTACTATGATGGCTAACTAGAGCTGCCATGTACTATTATGCAGTCAGTGTACTGCACAAAGACACCTGGTTGAGGAGGCTGGTTGGAGCTGCATCCAGCCTGAGCCCCATGTGCCACGCTAAGACCCTGGCCCGAGGCTAGACATCCCTGAGGAAAGGGTGCCTTCTTCCCCCAGGCTTCCCACTGCAGACCCACAGAGGCATCACGTGGCTCGAGGTGGCCCTCTTGGTAGAGCTAGGAAAAGAATGGAAAGGGAGAGAGTTAAAATTGCCCTGTCACATTGAAGTTTTGTGAAATTTACCATTTGTGCTCTTCATGTCTCCCACTGACTCAGTGGAAGTCCCACCGGAGAGATTTCAGGTTTTTGTTTTTTAATAGACATTTCTTTTCTTTTTTAAAAAGAATTTATTTATTTTAGAGGGAGGGAGAGAGAAAGCACGAGTGGGGGGTGGCAGAACGGGACGGAGAGGGAGAGAGAGAATCTCAAGTAGACTCTGTGCTGAGCACAGAGGTGTATGTGGGGCTCAATCTCATGACCCTGAGATCATGACCAAGAGTTGGATGCTTAACTGAGCCGCCCAGGAGCCCAGACATTATTTCTTAGAGCAGTTTAAGGTTCACAGCAAATTTGAGTTGATGGTACAGAGATTTCCCATATGTATACTTTCTGCCCCCTCACATGCATTGCTTCCGTCATCAACATCCCCCGCCAGAGTGGTCCATTTATTATAGTTGATGAGCTTACATTGACATATGATTATCACCCAAAGGCCTTAAGATTTTGATGGCAATAAGAATGCAAGTATTGGTTCAACATAGGAAATCCATTGGTTCAACCATATCGTGGTTAAAAGCATAAGATTTAAAGGGTATATATTATGGCTTAAGAAATTTCCTGCCAGGGGTGCCTGACTGGCTCAGTCAGTAGAACATGTGACACTTGATCTTGGGGTAATGAGTTTGAATCCCACATTGGGGTAGAGATTACTTAAAAAAAAAAAAAAGAAAAGAAACTTCCTGCCAGCATGTAACTGGAAATAATGGGAAGAAACAGTAATAGTTTTCAATTATCGGTTCATTTCTTAGACTTAGTTTCTAGAGTTGAGTGATCATCTCATCATAATGATGAAGAAAATAGGGGCACCTGGGTGGCTTAGTTGGTTAAGCATCTGCCTTCTGCTCAGGTCATGCATGATCTCAGGGTCCTGGGATCTAGCCCCGTGCTGGGCTCCCTGCTTAGTGGGGAGTGTGCTTCTCCCTCTCTCTCCTCGGCTCCCCCCATCCCCAACTCATGCTCTTTTTCTCTTCCTCTCAAATAAATAAAATCTTTAAAAAATGATGAAGAAAATAATAATTACAAAGCCGTCTATGAATTTTTAAAAAAGATTTTATTTATTTATTTGACAGAGAGAGAGAGAGAGCCAGGGAGCACAAGCAGGGGAAATAGCAGAGGGAGTTGGAGAAGCAGGCTCCCCGCTGAGCAGGGAGCCTGACGTGGGGCTCCATCCCAGGACTCTGGGATCGTGACCTGAGCCTAAGACAGGGGCTTAGCCAGCTGAGCCACCCAGATGCCCCAAAGCCGTCTATGAATTAACCCAAAGGTTTCCATTTTAAAAAATTGAGATTTACTTGAAATGTAACATTGTGTAAGTTTAAGGTATACATGTTAATTTGATATATTTATATATTGCAATATAGTTGGCATTGTGCTGTTAGCTAAAACCTCTAATGACGTCATATAACTATCATTTCTTTTTTCCTGGTGAGAATAATTAAGATCTAGTCTCTTTGCAAGTGTGATGTTTATACTACAGTATTGTTCTCTATAATTACGATACTGTGCATTAGATCTCCAGGACTTATTTATCTACTGGCTGCTAGTTTGTACCCTTAAACAACTATCTCTCCTGTTTCCTCATTCCTCAGGCTTTGGTGATAACCATTCTATTCTCTGTTTTTATGAGTTTGGCTTGTTTGGATTCCACATTTAAATGATACCATAGAGTCTTTCTGACTTATCTCACTTAGCATAATGTAGTCAGGTTCTATCCATGTTGTCACCAATGTCAGGATTTCCTTCTTTCTCATGGCTGAGTAATATTCCATCGTATATATGTATACCACTTTTTCTTTATCCATTCATCCTTTGACAGATCCTTGGGCTATTTCCATATCTTGACTATTGTGAATAATGCTACATGTAACTCTTCAATACCCTGTTTTTGTTTCCTTTGGATATATTCCCAGATGTGAAATTGCTGGATCATATGGTAGTTCTATTTTTAATTTTTTGAGGAAGCTTCATACTGTTTTCCATAGTGGCTGCACCAATTTACATTCCCACCAGCAGGGCACAAGGGTTCCTTTACTCCACATCCTTGCCAACGCTTGTTATCTCTTGTCTTCTTGATGACAGCCATTCTAGTAGGTGTGAGGGGATATCTCATCATGGTTTTGACTTATATTTCCCTGAATATTAGTGATATTGAGCATTTTTTCAAGTACCTGCTGGGCATTTGGATGTCTTCTTTGGGAAAAAAGTTTATTTAATTCCCCTGCCCATTTTTAAATTTGTTGTCTCTTTATTATTGAGTTATATGAGTGCTTTATATATTTTGGATATTAACCCCTTATCTTATTATTGTGTCTGATAGTATCAATAATTTTAATTTAGTGAACACAGATATGTGCAGGGCCTTGTCCTAAGAATGTTATACACGTTGCTTTATTTCATTCTCCTCAGTCTTATAAGGGGGTGTTCTTATCTCAGTTTTATACATAGGGACACTGACGTTTGAGTTACTCAAGGTCATATAACAAAGAAGTGGCTAAAAATGGGGCTTGTCCCTCTCTCACTGACTGTCTCTATCTCTGTCAAATAAATCAATAAAATCTTTAAAAAAAAAAAAATGGGGCTTGAACCTGGTCTATTTGACTCCAAAACCTGCACATCTTACCACCATCTTATGCTCCTGTTATAGGAGAAGAGATCTTTCAGTTAGCTTTCAGGTCTCTATCCTGACCAGAGTACCCACCACACAGATTTCAGACTTCCATAAAATATTTCCAGTCTCCTTCAATTTAGACTCTTTCTCAGCTTTCCTTCCTTAAATATCTGTTACCCTCATCATGTATAACTGATGGCCAGGAATCCTTCTTGAGGAGTACAACTGACCACTCTTTCTTAGTGTAACCACGACTCACACTGATGTCACAAACCCCAAACCAACCCTGGCCTTTTATCTGTGTCAACCTCAGCCAAAGCTCTGACCTAAGAATATACAAAATCTCATAGGATTTTTCTCTTTGACAGTATCTGCACTGATATCCATAAGGGAGGGCAGTAATTTAAAAGGACTAAGACAAGAAAGTTGTGTGTAATTTAGTTTGGAGGGGAAAAGAGACTTCAGTTGAATAGGATGAAGAAGGTAATAGTGGGACTTTGGGGCAGGAGCTAATGTCACTGAGTGATGGTTTTCATGGTCCTGAGATCACAAGTATGATCAAGAGTTGACTGTAATTATTTTTTGCTTTGGGTTCAAGGGAGATTAATTAGGTAATTCATTTGCAATTCTTAAGTGGCATGGCATTTTATTTCATCTTTTCTTCTAAGGAGTCCATAGCTTTTATAAGACAAACTAACCTGTAATAATAACTCCCATTTGTTTTGCTCTTATCCTTTACTATTTCGGACACTTTATAGACCTTTCATTTAATCCTCACAAACACTCCATCAGTACCTGCATTTTAGAGAAGACAAGAGGGAGGCCCAGGAATGGTAAATAACTTGCTCAAGGAAACAGAGCTAGTAAGTAGCAGAGCCTGGATTCAAAACCAGGAAGCCTGCCTCCAGGCTGGGCTCTTAACCTCTATTCCCTGCACTCCTGAATTCTTGTGGTGGGGGCACAGGGAATAAGGAAGCCTATGCAATCCATTTTTCATATAGAGCTTGTTAGACTGCAAATGCTTGGAACGCCTCTTGCCACCTTTTTGTTTCCAAGACTAGGGGTTTCCCCCAAACACTCTTGGCCTCTGTCCCACCTTCACTGCCCCCCTGGGGAGATGGAGTTACCTGAATGGGAGGGGACAGGAGCATGCATGGCCTATCTTTCTTCTCCCATTCTTTCTTTGGGTTGCAGTCTGCCTGTAGAGACTACACACTTTGATCTGCTCCTCCATGGGCAGGTCTCCCCTGTGGGGTGAGGATGGGGAGGCCTTAGGTGGTCCAGTGCTCCGGAGTATTTAAGGCTGCCTAACAGCTTCAGTGCGAGGAGGCTTCTTACTTCACATAAACCCAGTCTTCATATCAGCTTAATAGAGAGGATACTTTGAACCTTACCTGATTGTCCTTTGTTTTACTTCTCAGTTGATCTACAACTCAGATGGAGAGGAGAGGTGTTATGTGTCCTTATCACACCCTCCCCCAGGAACTACTGAGGGAAATAAATAAAGAAATATAGATAAATAATAAGATATCATATGAATTAAAGACTCTTGATGTAGCATCCAATGAATCCACCCCCTTCCAAGGTGATCAGTCCATCAGTTAAGCTAAAGGGACCAGAGCAGGTACTTGGCTTACATCATCTCATTTAACTCCTTTAACAATCATGTGAGGTGAGGTTTATCATCTCTGTGTTATTTATAAGGAATTTATATCTTTTTCGGTCAGAAAATATTGGGTATGGCCCATAAGCCAGGCTTTGTTTCAGGAGGCTCAGAGAAGTAATGAGAATTGCTCAAGGTTGTATAGCTGGTCAGTGAAAGAGCTAGGATTTGAACCCAGATCTGACCAACGACACAGGTTAGGTATTCCTTGGAGAGAAGGGAGGGTGGGAACAAATAAAAAAGTGATAATAAACATGTATTGAGCCCCGATTTTATACCAGTGTGTAACTGTACCACTCAACGCTTGTAGGGCATTATCTCCTTAAATCCTTGCATCACTCTTATAAAGTAGGTATGGTTTTCCTCATTAAACACACAAAGAGCCTGAGGTTTAATGATGTTAAATAATTTTCCGAAGGCTACACAGTAAATGGCAGAGCTCCAGTTGGAAACCAGGTTCTTCTCATTCCTTGAGTTCCTGAGAAGTTTGTTTTTCTGGAGCTTACAAAGGTAGTTAGGGGATATAACATCAGAGCATCTTTTTTTCTTTTTTTAACTTTTTATTTTTTTAAGATTATTTATTTATTTATTTGAGAGAGAGAGAGAGAGCGCCAGCGAAAGAGGGAACACAAGCAGGGGGAGTGGGAGAGGAAGAAGCAGGCCTCCCAGTGGAGCAGGGAGCCTCATGTGGGGCTCAATCCCAGGACTCTGGGATCACTCCCTGAGCTGAAGGCAGATGCCCAAGGACTGAGCCACCCAGGCACCCCTAACATTAGAGCATCTTAAAACCATTAATTAACAAGGGTAGGTCAACCTGGTGGGTGTGCATGGAGGTGCTGAAGGGAAGAGAGGGAGGGTAGAGGAAGTGGTATGAGAAGAATTGGGGGGGGGAGTAGAGCGATCAGCATTGGGTAGGTTCACCCAAGCTTGCTGATATGTGCTTGATGATGAAGAAAAATATCATGGCAACTTTGAGAATCAGGGAGAATTTCTGAATGGCATGTCTTTGTGTGTGGTAAACCATTTGTAAGAAAGAAATAAAACAAAAGCAACAACAACAAAACCCCATCCTCTCTGAAAGTGGGGAACTGCCCTGGCATGGAGATTGCGTCTCTCTAGGTCTTAAGGATTTTGTTTGGATGAGACTCTGAAGACCCTAGATTTTGCCATGGCTTTCTGTTGACTAATGGTGACAATGCGAACTCATTTAATTTTTCTGGGACTTAATATTCTTATCTTTAAAATAGGATGGGGCACCTGGGTGGCTCAGTCAGTGAAACAGCTGCCTTTGGCTGATGTCATGAACCCAGCGTCCTGGGATTGAGCCCCATGTTGGGCTCCCTGCTCAGCGGAGACCCTGCTTCTCCCTCTGCCTGGCGCTCTGCCTGCTTGTGCTCTCTATCTCTCTGTCAAATAAATAAATACAATCTTTAAAAAAATGAATTAAAAAAAGTAGTAAAATGAAGAAAGAATATGTGCCCTCTGAAATCCCATCTAGCAATAGTATTCTTTTTCCTCCCCAGCAGGGCAGTGAAGAATACCAGTTTTTCCCAGAATTTCTGGCACATAGATGATGGTCAATACCTATTAGTTGAATTGAACTAACTAAAGGCACTAATTGAAAAACAGATTCCCCTGCAGAGTAAGCATGTCCTGTTTGCTGTATTCTTGTTGCCTATGTTCCATATTTCATCTGTCCCTGCTCGGAGTTATCAAACTTGTCATTTCTTTGTTGATGAAAGCTCTCCCCACACATCACTCTGCTTCCCTCATTCTAAACTCTGTCTAGAATGGGCTTAATCACTCTATAAATCCCTTGCATTCTTAATTCTTCATACATAGTCTTCTGATTTCCTAGTTTTTAGCTACAGCTGAATTGGCTACCTGCTTATTCCACGTTTTTAATTTAATGGATGTGTGGAGAGTCTCATTTCCTCTCTCTGTACCTGAACAAATATCTGCATGAAAGGTGTGAATGAAACCACATGACTGAAGGAATTAACACCAGGGCAGCAGGCTTTAACTGCAGGCTTAAGTTTTGATAGTGACACCTTCTTCAAAGTTAATTTTTTTAAGAAAGAGTATACAATGATAAGGGGCGCCTGAGTGGCTCAGTTGGTTAAGTGTCCAACTCTTGATTTCACCTCAGATCATGATCTCAGGGTCATGAGACTGAGCCCGTGTCAGGCTCTGTGCTGAGTGTGGAGCCTGCTTGAGATTCTCTCTCTCTCTCTGCCTCTGCTTTCTGCCTCCTCGCCCCCTGCTCCTGTGTGCATACGCTCTCTTTCTCTCTCTCCCTCAAAAAAAAAAAAAAAAGAATATACAGAGATAAGAATAGCATTTCAAAGAGGGAAGATTATTCCATATGTTTGGTTTAAACAGATAAATTTAGTATTATATAGATAAAATAACCATGTATTTGTTAGAATTTTTCACTTTTCATCCATATAGCTTAGCACCATACATGCATAGCCTAAATTTCTTTGCTCAAAATTCTACCTTGAAAAAGATCACTTTCATCTAGGCTTCAGAGATTAGGTCAGAACCTTGAAATCCAGTTATTTTGGTTGTTTGTAGCTAGTGTGGCAGACACTCTTGGTTGGCCTCCATAGCTCCAGTATCCCCTTATTTCTCACTATCAGACTTACAGTTGTGTTTAAGACAGTATGTCTTTTTAAGAACACGTTCCTTCCCAGACTCCTTTGAGGCTAGAGTGGCCACAACCCCAATCTGGCCAAAGAGATATAGGTAAAAGTTTCCTATGTAGGGCTTCTAGCAAAGCCATTTTTTGTTTTTCTGGTAAAAAGAGATGAGTCCAATTGGCACATGCATTTTGTCCTTTACCCTTCCCTTTCTTTCTGCCTGGACTATGAATGCCATATTGGAGGGGCAATAGCCCAGCTCTTAATTCTGAGGAAGAACGTCAGTCATTAAGAGTGGCCGAGAAAGAAGTTAGAAGGAACCTGGGATTTTGCTGACTTCCTGTAAATGAGGGACCAGATCTGGTCTGGGGAGGTTTCTCTGAGGAGCTGAGATCCGAGCTAAGACTAGAAGGATGAACAGGAATTGATTAGGCAAAGGTGGTAGATGGAATGAGAAGAAGCAGCATGTGTAAAGGCGTCAAGGCTGTAGGGAGGAGCGCACTTTTGAGGAACTGAAAATAGTCCCCTGTGACTGAAATATTGAGCACAAAATTAGGCTGGAGAAGTAAATGGGCCAGATGATGGAGGGCCCTGTGGTCAGTTTATATTAAGGACCTGGGTATTTGTCTTAAGCACAATGGAAAGTCATTGACAATTTTAAACCCATAGCGATGACCTGGCCGGATTTAAGTTTTAAAACCCAAATGCCATTCTATCCGTATGACCTAGAATGGATTGGATATATGAGGCTAGAGTTGATGTGGGGAGGCTGATTAAGATACCAGACAGAAGATGGTAGACAAGGTGAGAGCTGATGATAGCTTGGATTCATGGGGTGGCAGTGGAGATGGAGGAAAAGTTGTGGGATTTGATTACTGTTTAGTAAAATCGGTAAGACCTGGATTAGACACAGTGGTTGACAGGTGGGAGAGGTTCAAGGAGGACCCCTAGATTCTGGCTTGTAGAATTAGATGTCTGGTTGGGGATTGGGTGGCATTTACTGACAAAGGAAACATGGAAAAGTCCTGAGTTGGGTGGAGGCACTATAATGAACTTCCACTGAACATCTTGACAGTGAAAGCCTTGAGGCACCCATGTGAATATGTCATATAGCAGGTGTTTGTAGAGGTCTGGCACACAGCGAAGAGGTCAGGGCTGGAGGTATCCGTGTGTAGATGGTAGATAGAGTTATATATCATGGATCATTTAAGGAGAGAAGAGAGAGTGAAAAGAGAAGGAGGCTTAGGACCAAGTTGATATAAAGATGAATAACTCTGTTCTCGTCTTCAAGAAGCTTGTAAGAAGCTTGGTAGAGGTGATGAGCTACATACATGTGTGTGTAATTACAGTATAGACAGAAAAGGACTTATATTCTACCAATGTCATTAATGATGCATCCAGAAGAGAGTAATACTATACCAGCTAAGGGGATTAGAAACTGTTTCATGGAGAAGCATTTAAGAACGTCTCTGTTGGATAGCTGGAATAAAATGAGGTAGATGAGGGGAGGAATGAGCTTCCAGGTTGAGACTTGACAAAAGGTTTAAAAGCTGAAAAACAAGGCACATTGCGGGAACTTCAGGGTTTTCAGTTTATCTAAAGATGAGATATAAGTAGGGGGGTCATGAAAAGGTGAGCTGGAGCCAGAGTGGAGAACCGTAAATGCCAGGCTGAGATACTTTACCTGTACAAGTGGGAACCTAGCTAAGGTTTGTGTGTATGTGGAGGAGAAGGTGACATAATGAAGCAGTGGTTGAGGAAGACTCCTCTAGTTTCCCATGTGAGGTGCACTGGAGAGTATTGATATTGGAGGCAGGGAGACCAAGTAGGAGGCTGGGGAGAAGTATCTCAGAGATTGTGCAAGTAAAAAGGAAATTGAGTTAAAAAAATGAATACCTTATGGAATGCATTCCTGAAAGTCCAGTTGGCTCACAGGAGATGAAGAGTCATCAGGCTCTCTTTGTGTCTCTCTCTCCTTGTAGACACATAGTCTCTTGCCTTTGCTTTTCTCAGCACTATTTTCTTTGTAGATCAGTTTTCTCTGCGAGACTCTTGGCTTCAGCTCTCCCTTTACCAAGATTTGCATGAGGGTTGGGTTGCCATAACATTTGCTCTGACCTGAATTCACTAGATCTTATAGCTCCAGTGTCCACCATCATTTGCCACTGTCTCTACAATGATCATGGTATGAAGACACGCTCTACCTTTGGGTGACAAAGCAGACTCCAAATTGAAATCCTGGTGACAGTCAATAGAATAATATAACAGGGGCGCCTGAGTGGCACAGCGGTTAAGCGTCTGCCTTCGGCTCAGGGCGTGATCCCGGCGTTATGGGATCGAGCCCCATATCGGGCTCCTCCGCTGTGAGCCTGCTTCTTCCTCTCCCACTCCCCCTGCTTGTGTTCCCTCTCTCGCTGGCTATCTCTATCTCTGTCACATAAATAAATAAAATCTTTAAAAAAAAAAAAAGAATAATATAACAGATCTCCTTTTCACATTTCGTGTTGATGGAACACCATGGTATTTGTACAGATTTGCTGGCATGATTTGACTCATATTGTTTCTACATTTGTGCAACAGTAGGTTATTACCTGCTCCCAGAATGAGAGAAGGAACCATGTTTGTCTTATCTACCACAGTATCTATTGCTATGTAACAAATTACCCCAACACTTGCTGGTTTAAAGCAACAATAGATACTTATTATCTCACACTTTCTGTGGGTCAGAAATTTGGGAGAATCTTGACTAATGGCCATGGCTTGGGGTCTTTCTTGAAGTTGCAATCAAAGTGTTACTGGGGTTACAGTCATCTGAAGGCTTAATTGAAGCTGGATGATCCCCTTCCAAGATGGCTCCCTCACAAAGCTGTTGGTGGAAGGGCTCAGTTCCTCACCATGTCGACCTTTGCATAGGGTTGCCCGAGTATCGTCATGACATAGCAGCTGGTTTTCCCCAGAGTGAGTGATCCAAGAGAGATCAAGGAGGAAGCCACATTGTCTTTTATGACCTAGTCTAAGAAGTCATAGTGCCACTTTTGCCACATTTTGTTTGTTAAAAACAAGTCACTAAGTCTTACCCACACTCAAGGGCAGAGGAGTTAGCTCTATCATTTGAAAAGATAATTGTAAATGAATTTGCAGACATATTTTAAAATCACCACAACCACTATAACTTCAACACCTGGAACAGTGTCTGATACATAGTGGGTGCTTAGTAAAGGTTTGTGAAAAGAATGATTTTTCTCTCTTCCAAATTTGGATTCACTAGCACTGAGAAACAGACTTCAAGCAGCCACACTAAGGGATGGCCATTTGAAGCTTCACTCAGGTTTAATGTATTCCACAATGTTGTCCCATCAACAAGTGTTTGGGCCATTTTGAGAAGTTGCCAGGTCATTCACACAACATACGAGCTGCTGGATTCCTTTAAGTATCAGTACAAAACTGGAAAAAGAAATTCGAAGTCTCAGAGGTACATGAAAGGTAAGCTTTGCTAGTGAACTAGAACTACAAATGAGTATTTATGATATAGATCTCTAGTATAATAGTTGGTGGTGTTGTTTGAGGTGCAGCTGCTTTTTACTTCTTTGAAGACTTGGGATCACTGATGTGTGTAAGACCAAGTAGATCAGAGTGGGTGCTGTGAGAACCCAAATCCCATACAAACCGTGGTGGAGGGAGAGCAGAATGGCATTCTCTAGAAGTTTTTTTTTTTTTTTTAAGATTTATATTTATTTATTTGAGAGAGAGAGAGAACACTCACCTGCGCACACGTGAGTGGGGGGAGGGGCAGAGGGAGAGAGAGAGGGACAGAAGCAGACTCCCCAATGAGCAGGGAGCCTGACATGGGGCTTAATCCCACAACCCTGAGATCATGACCTGAGCTGAAATCAAGAGTTGATGCTTAACCGACTGAGCCAGCAGGGGACCCTCTTTTTTTTTTTTTTAAATCCCTAGTATTTCAAGAGAAAAGAAGGTGAGTGGTAGGTGTGGCAGCAATGGATGTGCACCACTCACCTGTCCCTTCAAGAAAGACCCCGAGCCTCAGCTGGGAAGAGCGCACTTAGTTGCATCCACCCTTGATTTGGAGTGGCGGCTGTGCTCTTCCCAGGCAGCCCTGAGCCTGTGACAGAGCATGGTGAGGGCAGGGCTAGCTTTCTGTCTAATGTGGGACTTCTTGAATGTGCAGTCTTTGTGCTCCAAAGCCCTGTTTTGAGACCAAAGCCCCGCCTGAGACTTTGTCAGATCTGTGATCTGAGGCTCTCCCTGCCCAGTCCTGCAGCCTCCTCCAGCCTCCTCCTTTATCTTTCACAGCTGCCTCCCTCTCCTCAGTAGCCTCTTGCACTCCTAACTCCATCTCAGCATCGTGGAGGAGCTGAGTGGATGCAGTAGGGATGGTGTAGAGGGCCTGTGGTCATAGTAACCATGGAGCTTGCTGCAGTAGAATGCAATGGTTGAGTGCTTTGGAGGCAAATAGGTCTGGGCTTGAGTTAGGCTTGTGTTATCTATTAGCTTTGTGACATTGGGCAAATGACTTGAGCTCTTTAAGTTTCCATATAGGGAGATGGAGATGATAATATAAATCTACCTCTCAGATTTGCTGGGAGGATTAAAAAGTACTCAGCATCTTGCATGATTGAAATAGGCAAAATTCTTAATTGTAAGCAACGGAAGCTATCAGATTGATCAAAACAGAAAAACAATGAACCACAGAGATGGTGGGAAGCTCCCAGAATTCCTAGAGAGGCTAGAGAAGTAGCTCAGAAAACAGAAACAAGGGCAGCAGCCAGGGCCATAGTCAAAATCAGTGTAGTGAGGACACTGCTGTTGCCACCCACCATCACTGGATGCCTCAGGGGGCCTCATTGCCTCTGTCACTGTCATTCCCAGTGGTGCGCCCCAGACCCTGACCCTGGCCTTGCTGCCACTCTTGCTGGAAATGTGTTGTGGCTGTCCCTGACCACGCTCACCCAGCCCTCAGAACGGCTTCTCTGCAGTCCTCGAGATCCTTTCTCCTTCCCCCCATGCTCCCCTCATCCCCTTCTGCTTCCTTCACCTCCCTCACCTTCCTCCCCCTCTCTGCCTTCTCTTTTTTCTCCTTCTCTTTTTCGATCTCTTTCTCCTTCTCATCTCTATGTCTGTCTCCATTATCTCTATTTCTCCTTTTCCCTTTCCCATCCTCCCACTTCTCTATCTCTCCTCTCTCATCTCCTTCTCTAATCTCTGTCTCCATCACCATCTCCAACTCTCACCTCTGTCTCTATCTCCATTTCTATCATCTCTATCTCTGTCTCTCCTTCAGCCTTTCCCTCTCCACTGGCTCACTGCCCTTGTCAGGTAGCTGTACCAAATCTTCCTCATTAAAGAAATATGTGACCCACTTTAACTTGCTTTCTATCCTTTTCTTTCCTTCTCTAAACTTCTAAAAGCCTGTTTTTCTTACTCACATCTTATTTACTCCACCACAGCTGGCCTCCATCTCTTTCACTCCACTGAAAATACTCTTCCCAAGGTCAATGATGACCTCTCTGTTGCTTTGTCAGAGCTCACCTTTTCTGTCTCCCTACTTGACTTCTTAGAAACATCTGATTTTGTTGACCATGACCACCTTTTGAAATTCTTTCTTGTTCTTGGCTTGGTGTTGCCATGCTTTTCTGGCTTTCCTCCTTTCTTGGACCTCACCATCTGAATGTGGTTTGTACACTTTTCATTCTATTTACCTTCTGTATTTATCTGTAGGGTTGTCATAAGAAAGTACTACAAACTGGTTGTTTAAACAACAGTTCATTGTCTCACAGTTATGCTTGAAGTCAGAGATCAAGGTGTTGGCATGGTTGGTTCCTTGGTTTGTAAAAGCATCACCTTGATGTCTTCCTCATTGTCTTGTGGTGTTCTCCTTGTGTGCATGCCCCTGTGTCTAAATATCCCCTTTTTATAAGGATACCAATCGTATTGGATTAGCCTCCCTTCCCCTAGTGACCTCATCTTAACTTAATGACATCTCTATGACCCTAGTTCCAAATAACATCACATTCTGAGGAATGGGGGGTTGGGATTTCAACGTATGGCTTTGAGGAAGGGGACACAATTCAACCCATAACACCTAAGCATTGTGTTCCCTTGGTCTCGTCCTTAGCTCTCCCTGAGAAGCTTCATCCAAACCCATAGCTTTAACTACGACACTATCCCTACAGTGAGGACACATACTCTAACTTAATCCTCTCCCACTGAATTCTGGTGAGGTGGATCCAATTACTCAGTGGCTATGTTTGGAGATTCATAGGACTCTTTAAATTTATAATGTCCTGGGGTGCTTGGCTGGCTCAGTCGGTTAAGCGGTTAAGCGTCTGCCTTCAGCTCAGGTCATGATCCCAGAGTCCTGGGATCAAGCTCTACATCAGGCTCCCTGCTCAGCGGGAAGCCTGTTCTCCCTCTCCCTCTCCCCCTCCCCTCTGCTCATGCTCCCTCTCTCACTCTGCTCTCTCTCAAATAAATAAATACTTAAAAAAATAAGTTTATAATGTCCCAAACTGAATTTATCTTTTCCTCAAAGTTTCACATTCTTCTGAGAGTCCTGACTCAGAGATGGGCTCCATCACCCCCTGGCTCCTCCAGCCCACCTTGGAAATTATCCTGAAGGCTTGCTGTAGCTTACCAGCTCCTACCTGCTTTCAGTCAAGAGATCCTGTCAGTTCTGCTTTTCCTATAGCTACCACATGGCTCATTTCTCTTTTTTTCCCTTCTATCACTACCTTGGTTTAGTTTGCATCTCTTTTAGCTTGAATTATTATGAATAATAATGACAGCAGGAATTTATAGAGTGCTTACCATGTGCCAAGCCCTTACATAAGATACCTTCTAGTCCTGCTCCTCTTCAATCTGTCCTGATTCCAGAAGGACCTCTATAAACACAAGTGTAGCAGGTATAATAAATGTTTAGTCTCCCAAATTCAGCTGATGAAGAAAAATATAACTTTTTTCTATAATTCAATTTAATGATTATTTTAAACTTCTGTCTGATGGCAGAAAACATAACTGAGTCAATAATTCTTGCATTGTGCCTTTTTATTTACTATTTCTTAATATTATAATTCTTAATCTACTACTAATATTGAGACTGTCATAAATTTTATTGGCAATATAGTATTCCAGTATATGAATATTTTTTTTAAAAGATTTTTATTTATTTATTTGACAGAGATAGAGACAGCCAGCGAGAGAGGGAACACAAGCAGGGGGAGTGGGAGAGGAAGCAGCAGGCTCATAGCAGAGGAGCCTGATGTGGGGCTCGATCCCATAACGCTGGGATCACACCCTGAGCCGAAGGCAGACGCTTAACCGCTATGCCACCCAGGCGCCCCTCAGTATATGAATATTTATTCAGTTGCCTCTTTATGGACCTTTAGATCATTTGTGGTCTTTTGCTATTACAAAATTTGCATAAATGTGTCCATATAACTGTAGGATAAAATCTCTGAAATGGAAATTCTGGATCGAAGGGTATATACATTGTAAATTTTGGTAGCTATTGTTAAGTTGCCCTCGGAAGAGCTTGTACCAATTTATACTCCCACAAATAGCATATGAAAATGCTGTTTCCCATCATCACCATCAAAAATGGGTATTATGAAACTTCTAAATACTTGTCTTATTTTGTCTTAGTTATATTTCTTTAATTATAAGTGACAATGAGGGACACCTTCGTGGCTCAATCGTTTAAGTGTCTGCCTTTGGCTCAGGTCATGATCCCGGGGTCCTGGGATCAAGTACCACATTGGGCTCCTTGCTCAGTGGGGAGTCTGCTTCTCCCTCTGCCTGCTTCTCCCACATGCTGCTCCCCCTTTGTGCACTCTCTCTCTCTGACCAATAAATACATAAAATCGTAAAAAAAAAAATAAGTGAGGATGAGTATTTTTTCATTATATACTGTTTTTAAACCTTTATTTCCCCACCAAATTTAATATGAATGTCTTTTCATTTAAATAAATATTCATCACTCCAGATGTCCTTTTACAAGTTTAGTTTCTAGTTACAAATCTATAAGACCACACCACACAGAATCTTTCTTGAAATAAGAATAAAGTGTTTGTGACTAAGAACTCCTAGGTGGATTCTAAGCCTTAGAATAAACAATAAGCCAAGAGTCTAAGCCAGAAGTTCCCAAAGACATATAACATGAACCAAATTCAAGTTATATATGTAATTTTAGATTTTCTAAGAGCTACATTAAAAAGGTGAAAGGAAACAGATGAATTTAAGTCAACAATATATTTTTAACACAACATATTCAAAATAGTGTCATTTTGATATATAATTGATATAAAATTAATGAAACATTTTACATTCTATTTTTGTTCTAAGTCTTCTAAATCTAGTGTGCATTTTACTCTTACAAAACATCTCATTTTGACCAGCCACAGTTCAAGTGCTCAATAGCCACATGAGGCTGGTGGCAACTGTGTTAGCACAGAGGAGTTGTAAAGAATCTTCTTAATGCATAGAAGCTACAGCTAACACGTAAATAGCTTAAACTTGAGTATGACAACTGGCCTAGTGTTTTGAGGCCAAGTTCAGTGCCTTTTAGAGAGGAGGTACTCAAAGTTTATTTTTTCTAATTGAGTTATTTTTATTTTTTCAATTGAATGTTCATATTTGTTTTATGTAGATATGGTCAAAATACCTCATTGTAGCAATGAATCATTTTGTTAGTCATGAAACAAAAAACAATTCATACATTTTACTTTGTTTCTCAGAAATGAGAGATGTTTTAAGAATGTGTTTTCATAAGATTTGCCAAAATTTTTCATCACACAATAGCTTTTTTTTTTTTTCCTCTTCCTTTTGGACAATTATTGAATTGATGAAGCTTTTAAGATAGGTAGGAACAGATGTGTTGACTCAATTTGGAAGGCAAAAACATTTTTACTTGAAGAGACGCCCTCAGGGAAATGGCAGTCCTCTACGGGTGTTTAAAAAATCGAGTTGTAGGAAGTCCTGAGTCTTGAGCAGATGTTGTGATTGAAATTAAGAGCCAGCAGAGCTTGGGCAAATTCTGAGATCCTCCAAATACCACAATGCATTGTTAGGACCAGACTCCCTAACTTGACATTTCTTAAGAGGATTTACATTTTAATTAGTTGCCCGAAATTTGCCCTTACAATTGGTCCTTTAAGCAAATGTTAATCCCATTTACTTCTCTTTAATTTTAATGCTCCAAAATCTGCACAGTTATGTAGGTGTTTTATAATACAACATGAGATGGAGTGCCTGGATGGCTTAGTCAGTTAAGCATCTGTCTTTGGCTCACCTCATGATCTCAGGGTCCTGGGATCGAGCCCTGCGTGGAGGCCCTCCTCCCTGCTTGTGTTCTTTCTCTCTCAAATAAATAAATAAAATCCTTTAAAAAAAAGTTTAAAAAAATAATATGATGTGAGAAAGAAATTATTTTCTTTTCCATTTTTTGGGAGGAAGGGAGGGATGGAAGGGGAGAGGGAGAAAGAGAGAGAGAGAATCTCAAGAAGGCTCCACTCCCAGTGCAGAACTCCACAGGGAGCTCTCTATTTCAGGACCCGGACGGAGATCATGCCCTGAGCCGAAATCAAGAGTTGGATGCTCAACCGACTGAGCCACCCTGGTGCCCCAAAGTTAATTTCATTAAAATGATATTAATGTTCAATGCAAACATGGGGGCCCTAACACATTAGAAATGGACTTGGAGAATAGCAGCTGGAAAAGCCCTAAATACCACCTCATTTAATTCAATCCAAACCATTCCTCTTACAAATTTAGAAGACAAACTCAGAGAGGTGGAGACACCTGCTTAAATCACATAGCAATTCGGAGGTCTGGATTTTGGGCTTTCTGTTTCTCCATAGTGTGAGCATTATATTAACAGTTACTGAGCATTTACTACGTGCTCGGTGATTGATTTTCATAGATGTCACCAATTCACAAAATCTTTGCAATAGAAAGTATTTCAAATTTAAAAGAAAAAAGCATCACTCTTCTCTAACAATTTTTTTTCTTGAAACTTCATTTGTTTTCTTAAACAGAAGTTGCTGACGCATAAGGTATCCAGAGTCAAGTCTGCTGCGGATTCTTAGGTATACTCCACTGGGCTGTGTTTTGATGGCTAAATAAGCAATAACTTATTCACAGCTCAAGCCCTGTGTGTTTCTTTTAAGGTTGCAGAGAGGTTTGGAAAGCACAGCTTTTTCCCCTTTTTCCTTCCTTAGTTTGTTCACTAATGTTTTCTTCCCTCTTTTCCTTCCTTTTTACCTTCCCTCCCTCCCTCTCCTCCTCCCCCACTTTCTCCTTCTCTCCCTCCCTCGTTCCTTCCTTCCATCCTAAAGTAATGGTACTAAGGGCATTTTCTGTCAAGATTCCAAACTTTTTTTGATTTGTCTTGGACACAGAGAATATTGGGCATGCAAGTGTCTTAGGCATCATCTGAAGAGAAGCAGAGGCCCAGAGAGGTAGGGAGTTTTATCTGAGGTCAACTAAATGAAATGTACCGATGTCAGAAAACTACGGCATAGCAGGAATTCAGTCAGCTTGAGTGGAAAGCTGTCAGAATAGCTAAGGTAATGTCTCATTGCTTCTGGAGGTGTCAATCCTTTTTTTTTAATAAAATGATTCAGGCTCAAACCAGCAAGTTCTGTAGCTTCATGTGAAAGATGCCAGGATCCCTTGTCAGCAGCCTCAGAATGAAAAGCAAATCTCTAATCATACTCAGTACTTCAAACTCCCTTGAGTTGAGGTCCAGGTAGCCAATGGGGCTTACACAGAGTAGGTTCTCAGAAACACAGGGTCTGGACTTGGAAATACACATGAGAGGAAAAAATGACTTTTATTAACCTCTGCTTTAAGGCTCTTTAAATCACTTGACTGTGTGGAATAAAACCAACACATCGAGAAGCGCTAGGGAGGGAAAACTTGAAACTGGTTTTGCATGTTGGAAACCCGGTGTTTCAGCTCCATGGTCTTCAGCGACAGGCTGGTGAGCTTCTCGGCACAAGCACATTCACTTTTCCATACCAGTGATGGCAGCAAAGGAATCTCCAAAGTCCATTTCTGGGCCTTACTTTCTTCTCTTGTAAAACAAGAAGATTGGTCCAAATGGCCAATCGATCTCTAGAGTGCTACCATGTGACTCTATAATCATATTAAAATAATAAAAGGACATGGGATTCGTTAATTTTTTTATCATCCTGATTTTTTCCCCCTCCCAGTTTGTGACTTGACTGAACTGGCTGAACTGAGGGGAATACCTTTGATGCTCTAAATTACCTGTAGAGATTTTTATCTCACAATTTCCCCCAAAGTATGTTAGGGCTGCTGCATTTCTCAGAGATCCTTGCCTAGAAAACAATCTAGAAGCAAAACACTATTAGAGGTTTAGGGGTGTTTTGTGGAATGATCCCCAGTGTGCTCAGAATAAAGCCAAACTCCTTTCCGTGGCCTGCAAGGCCCGTGTCTGACCTGGCTCCTCTGTACTTCCCAGGCTTATGTCATAAACCTGTCTCTTCCTTGTTTAATTTATTGTGGACACACGGCCTTTCTTTAGCTCCTGAAGGCACCATGTTCTTTCCTAACTCAAGACCTTGTTATGGCCTGTTTTCTCTGCTGAAACTCTCTTCCCTCACCCTTGGTCTGCTTGGATGACTCAGGCCTAAATAGCACATCATCAAGGAAGTGACCACCCTATCCAAAACTGAAATCAGGCTACCCTGTCCTTTTCTCTTCAGAGCACTCAATATACTTTGTGATTTACACGTATTTGTATGTTTACTTTAATACCTGTCTCCCTAACTAATCCTTGAGGGAAGGGGCTATTTCTTTCTTTGTTTGCTCCTGTATTTCCTAGCACAGAGTAGGCCCTCAGTAACTGTTTGCTAAATTAGTAAATGAATTAATGCACTCACAGAAAATTCCCAGCACAGTCAGCTCTTATTGGTTGTTTATATATGACACAATTTATGAGACCCACTTAGTGAAACTGTGTCTCTGACCTTGTTCTGGCATCGTGGAAATAGCTATTGGTCCTTCGGTAAGTTAGCAACATTTCCAATGTGTGTTTATCCAGACTGAATCAACCTCTTTAACGACTCCGTGGGATGCAATGTGAATTGCCCCAATGTGAGTTCTTGGTCAACTGCAGGGATGTTCTCTTGGCCAAGAAGATACCTGAGATTTTGAGTTTGAACTAAAGTATCCTTAAGAGAAAGATCAAGTGACTCTCCAGTGACCGAGATCGTCAGTGAATAAAAGTCAGAATTAAGTCATATGTGGAAATACTACACAGTCACCTGACTGCAGTCGGTTTTACTCAGTCGTTGCTGGAGCCTCATGGAAAAGGGCTTATTTATTAAGAATGGAATCGTTCTTTTAAAATTCTGTAGCAATCATGTCTCTCTCTCTCTCTGTCTCTTTTTTTCCTTCCAGTCCATGGAAAGTGTTATCTCAGGCAGCTCTGTGCAGGAAGTTGGGTTTATCACTTCCTCACAGTTGCAGTTTGTCTAGGACTGAACTACATGCTATCAGATTACATCAAAATGTAGGCCTTTGTGTGTTTAACTCATCAAAGGAGTGGACCCTCAGGACTTGATATCACTTTGCTGCATATGCAGCCATGTAGCAAAACAAAGCCTATCTAAACAGGACAGAACTATTTCTGTTGTGTGGCGGCTCCGCTAGCTCGAACTTGCAGAAATGGTCCGGTTTCAGGTGTCTTCAGTGTTTCACTTCTTGTTTTTATATTTATCTCTTTTTAGAATTGCAGTCATTTGCCTGGTTGTGTGCAAGGAAGGAAACCCAAAATATTACCTACAGGGGAGGAGACAAGATTGCTCCAATCCCCAGAGTCAGCTGGAGGCAGCGCTAACCTTTTACCTCATCGGCTTGATTTTCACTTGAAAGCCGAAGGTGCTATGGCCATAGTCTGGGCTCTGGATTGGTCACACAGGGGGTCTGAATCCTGGCGCCCCCGTTGCCTGGTTGTCTGTCCTTGGGCAAGTTATTTTACCTCGGTGAGCTTCATTCCTCCGTCTGAAAAATGGAAAAATAATAGCACCTGCCTCATCGCCTTATGATATGGAATAAATGATAGGGATTAAATAATGTGTGGCAAGTGCCTACGGGCTGGCCTCACCATAGGAGGCGTGCTGGTCTTGTAAAGCACCTGGGGTACCGCAGGCCACGCCACGCTCTGCACAGTGGCAAGGCAAGCTGGTGGCGCAGTCCCAGGCTCGTTCAAGTTTCTCAGGCTGCACTTCCACCTTTGGGGCCTCATTGCTAGTTTCTTCTCCGCGGAGTTCCCTCTTCTCTGCGGTGGGCTGGCTGCCAGATGCTGCCTCTATTGGCAGCCACAGGAAGCCCATGCAACTGTGAAGTAATACTTCTGCCCCAGGGCTGGATCCACCCTGGTGACCAAGGGTTTTAGATCTGCTCAGCCAACTCCTTTTAATGTCTTGCCTAAAAAGGACTTCTCACCCAGCTCGGCTGCACTGGGCGATGGCTGACTGCCCTAGAGGGCCCAGACGGACAGCTTTCGGGGGATAGAAATGGTGAAGGGATCGTCCACCTCCCAGCCCCATGTCTCAGGAGTTGGGGGCACCATCTTGCAGCAACTCTCCCATGTGATGATCATTCACCAAAATCACATGTCAAAGGAAGACGGATGGGCTTGATTCTATAAAATCCCTCCGAGCCAATGGAGTATAATGAGATACTCTTAAAAAAATTATTTGCATCAAGGCAGTATGCAAATTTTCACAGACCTATGACTGGAAAGAAATTAAGTTACACCTAAAAAACTATAATTTAAGAAGGTAAATGTTTTCTCTTTTCCTTTTTTAAAATCTGAAACCATCCTAAATAGGAAATTGAAACAAGCATAATGCTTTATTGCTTCTTTATACTTGGGTTATTCACTGATGGTTCCCTACCTCATGGTTTCCTCCCTTCCGGCTTCTGAGGTAGCAGATGCCCTGTGAGCCACACTTCACCTCAGTTGTTCAGAAGATCACTTCAGAGCCACAACCACCCTCTTTTTGGTGCCAGCTGGCTTTGGGTTGGTGTCAGAGGTTCTCATCCAGTGGATTTTGCCTCTCTGCCTGGCCCCTTAGGGTGAACTCTTCGGCTATCTCTTTAGCTTTTGTCTGATGCTGTCTTTGGAATCCCCTTCATATGCCACAGGGCCAGCTCCATGTCACCCTCAGGCTCTGCACAGGAGACAGGTTCTCAGGCTGGATCTAGCCTCTTGGGCTCCATGTTATCTGGGAAGAGTTGAGACATTTGGTTATAGATCTCTTAGAACAGTAGTGAATGCTAATGGAAGACCAGATCTTCCTGTTGCTAGATTAGCTTAAAATATTTTTTGAAATTGCAAAAGCAATAAATACATAAACACAGGCAAGCACACACACTCCTAAACACAGAAATATACAAAATTTAAAGTTGAAGGGCTTCATATCAACCTCCTAGTGATAATTCTTTGTTATATACCGTCCCAGATTTATTTCAGTACATATTAAAGCATTTTACTTAGCCAAAAAAAATGAGAATGAAATGCATAACTACTATTTTGCAACTTGCATGTTTTCCTTAACAGTATATCTTGAATAGATTCAAATGCCAGTGTACACAGATTTATCCCATTATTTTGTACGACTGTGGCTATTCCACAGTAGAGTGGATTATAAATTATTTAGTTAATTCCTTACTCATGGACTTTGGACTATTTAAGGTTTGTGGGGGTTTTTGTTTTGTTTTGTTTTTTGTTTTTGGCTTAACAAACTGCAATACTGAACATCCTTGTGCAAACATCTTTGTGTGCAGTGTGAGTATTTCTGTAGAATTGTTAGGCTGAAGGGTATGCACATTTCAAATTTTAATATACTATGCTCAGTTGTGCACAAGTGTACCAGTTTGCAATCTATTCAGAAACCTGAGGAGCCCTGTTTCCTCAATACTTATCAACTCTAGTATTACTAAATTTTATAAATCAAGTGGGCAAAAAAAACTTGTTCATTGGTGGGGTTTTGTTTTTTTTTTAATTAGCAAAGTTGAGCATCTTTTAGGATGTTTTTTGACTCTCTGCATTTCCTCTCATGTGAGTTTTCTGTTTGTATCTTTTATCCAATTTTCTGTTGTCTTTTTCTTATTGACCTGTGCATCAGTTAGGATGTTTTCAGAATGCTTACTAGAAGATGGCTTATATTTATTGTTTATGATTCTAGAATATGATATTTAAAGATAGGGTATTCCCAGGTTGGGCAGTGCCTTTGCAGTCTTGGGCACAGAAACTTTCTCTGCTATGTTTTATTCAACTTGCCTTTTTCATGGTTTCAAGATGGTTGCCATAGTTCCAGTCATCATATTATAGACAACTATCTCCAAAGGTCCAAAAAGGGCTCTCCTACCCCAAATTCTCAAGCTTCCCTTTTGATCATGAAGGAAAACTTCCTAGGAACTTGTCTGCAGATATCTACCCCTTCCCAGGTCCCATTGGCCAGGATTGAGTCACACGTCCCTTTTTCAGGCTATGATTCCCATGCATCTGCCATTTTAAATGAGATTAGTCTCCATGTTGTCTCCAGAATTAGTTGAATCAAGCAAATGTAATTTGATTATAGTGCAACAGTTTGAATTTAGGGGCAAATGCTGAATACCTGAATGTACAATACCTGAAATATAAGACTGTCCTTGGCTTTGAATGGTGAACCTTTAAAGGCTCAATGTATGACTTGAGCATGGGCAGGCCAGCTCTTTAATATCTGGCCACTCTCAGTAAGTCATAATATCCTGCTTAACCCCCAAAGTGGGATAACCCATGATTTTCTCTTCTGGGCAGCAAGAACTGGTAGACTGCACCCAGTCTGTGAAGCCACTGTTAGGCCAGTTGGGATCTGCTGGCAGAATTTCTGGATCTCCCCAGATGAGATGAGGGAGATTGGTTTCTTAGGAGCCCAGAGGTGGCTATAACAATACCTACCCTTTTAAATGGATGCTGAGTCCTGACTGAAGCGATGAGAAACTATAACCTTCTTCACTACTTTTTGAGTAGGAACCTCACCTTTTCTTCCTACTAGGCATAGAGTGGGAATAGCAGTTATAGCTTATTTTTGCTTTACTTATTTCTTGTAAGTCGGTGGTCTCAGAGGAAAGAAATCTGATCTTAGTTACATCTTTGTGTTTTCTTTATTTTATTTTTCTTTATTTATTTTTTAAGATTTTATTTATTTATCTGACAGAGAGAGAGAGAACACAAGCAGGGAGAGCAGCAGAGGGAGAGGGAGAAGCAGGCTCCCCACTGAGCAGGGAGCCCGATGTGGGAGTTGATCCCAGGACCCTGGGATCATGACCTGAGATGCTTAACCAACTGAGCCACCCAGGTGCCCCTGTGTTTTCTTTTAAAGATTTATTTATCTATTTGAGAGAGCACACATGAGTGAGTGGGGGGAGGGGCAGAGGGAGAGAATCTCAAGCAGATTCCCCGCTGAGTGTGGAGCTGACTCGGGGGCTCAGTCCCACAACCCATGAGATCATGACCTGAGCCGAAACCAAGAGACCGATGCTTAACCGACTGAGCCACCCAGGCACCTCTCTGATCTTAGTTGCATCTTTGTAACAAGAAAAATTATCTTTTAATCAGACTAAAAGACCTCCTCAGGTTTACCTTTTCTACACCCAGAGTCTCAATGGCATGTTCTGGATATCGAAACCCTTGATTTTTATAAAATTAAGGCTATGGACACGGAAGGCTGAGATCCAGAATCACTTAGCTGATCTTTATTTTTCTGCCTTGATCTGTTCTAATTTCTTAACTTTACAACCCCAAAATGAAAGTTCAAACAAATGTCAGTCCCCTCTTCTTCCCTCCTTCTCCTCTTCCCTACCTCATGACTAACACAATAGTTACCATGATAGCTGAGTGTTTATTAGGCTAAAGAAAGTATTCACTTTCATTTTTAACCTTAGAGAATCCTGGACAGCTAGTATTTATTTTTTTAAAGATTTATTTATTTATTTTAGAGAGAGAGACAAAGAGAGTACGGGGCGGAGGGGCAGAGGAAGAGGGAGAGAGAAAATCCCAAGTGGACTCCCCACAGAGTGCAGAGCCTGATGGGGGGCTTGATCCCATGACCCTGAGATCATGACCTGAGCCAAAATCAAGACTCGATGTCCGACTGACTGAGCCACCCAGGTGCCTCCTGGACAGCTATTATTACTTTTTGTTTTTGGATGCTATTGTACATGAACTTAAAAAAATTTCATTTCCAATTTCTTTGCTTATATATAGAAATATAATTGATTTTGGTACATTGACTTTGTATTCTGTGACCTTGCTGTTAGTTTTACTAGATTTTTTGGTAGATTCCTTAGTCTTTTCCAGATATCTGATCATACTGTTTGTAGGTACAGATAATTTTACTTCTTCCTTTCCAGTCTGGATGGATAGGCTCCAGGGTGTAGCCCTATAGCAAGCCAGCTTGATGAGCAGTCGTGTGGTTTAGATTTCAGATCTGGTTGTTCCTCGACTGGGCTGCCACAAACAATAAAAACCCATCCAATCACATGTAGTGGGCCTTTCTGGCTCTTTGATTCTGTGCATGCTGTTTGTTTTTTCTCTTTCCACTATTTGAGGATTTCCTTCCTTACTTAATGTGTTTGATTTGAAAACTGGTTCACTTAGAGTTTTTAGACCTACCTTATTTCTAAAACGTTTTTCTTCTGGCTGATGGTCAAACCTGCCATTCTTAGAGTGTTAACCACCTTCCCTTTTCCATTTCCCTCTTTGGTTCCATAATGAAGTATCATTCACTCCAGACTCACCAACCAGTTTGTCCCCTGGCTCTTCCCTGATTTTTGCCAAGTGACTCTCACCAGTCAGCAGTCTGGTGTCCTTTGCAAATGAAGGTCTGGGACATGCTTTGCCCCCTGTTCCCAAAACTTTAAATGTCCTTTATCACACAACTTCTCATGCTGGGAAAACCATATCTGGTCTGTACTGCTCCTGCACAGTTTTAACTGCTTTAAAATTACTTGATAGTAATTGTATTTGATTCTTTGATTCTTTATCTTAGTAACTTCTATACTTCTATATGTGGATACTGAGATTTCCACATTTCAGGAAAAAGACTTTATTTTAATTGAGGCAAAATTCATAGAACATAACTCAGCCATTTAAAAATGTACAATTCAGTGGCAGGTAGTACATTCACATTGTGCAGCCCTCACCTTTATCTGTTTCCAAAACATTTTCATCACCCCATGTTCATTAAGTAGTCACCCCCCCCATCCTCCCTCACACCAGCCCCTGGCAATCACTAATCTGCTTTCTGTTTCTTTGGATTTGCTTATTCTGGACATTTCATACAAACGGAATCTCATACTCTGTGATCTTTTGTGTCTGACCTCTTTCACTCAGTGAAATGTCTTCAGTTCATATTCATTATTGAAAAATTCCAACATTACAGAAAAGCTTAATGAAGAAACTAAAAAATATTCTGTAATCCCACCTGCCATGGATGAAGACTGTTAACAGTGTGATGATAGTTACTGTGCCCATTGTCTCCCACATAAATGGTTTTACACTATTCACACCTTTTACTTAAATTTGGTTTTTCACTCAAGACTTGTGAAACAGCTTCCTGTGTCATCACACGTATACATTGTATGGTATTTTATTATATGATTTTAGTCTAGGTTGTTTAACAAACCTGTCGATGGATATCTTTCTACTCACCCCCCACCCCTGCTCCACCCAGTTCTTTGCTAAGTAGAACAATTTGCATCCTACCCTGCTAAATGTGAATTACTTTGAAATCCCGATATTGGAGAAAAAGAAACACGAATAACTTCCTTTTACTCTGAAGTCAGCTTGGTTACCCTGGGAAATTCATACGTCAGTAAGAGCTAGAAAAACTTTGAGGTTGCCTCTAATTTCAGATTCTTTAATTCTTGGGATTAGTACCACCATCATGGTAATTCTAGGGATATAGAGGCAAATGTCTAGGACTGGGAATTAGGAGGCCTGGGTTTCAGAAAGTTACTTATTCTCTTCAGATTTCAGTTTCTTCATCTGTGAAATGAAGTGAGTGGACTAGTTGGTTACTATCAATGAGGTCATTGCCCAGTTTACAATGATTCCCCTTTTGCAGGAATAGCTCTGCTTCCTTAGGGTAGGCCCCCAGTAGCTATGTCACATTATGAGACCCTCCCTTCTCAGTCCTATCTGGTTGTTCTAGTGGAAGCCATTTGTCACAAGTCAATCCAAACAAAATCCTTCTTTAGGATTTTTGAATGTGAACCACAGAAAGTATGGGCAGTTCCTCTCTTGTGGTGGGAAGATGTGAGAAGTGAAACTTGGTAGCCATTGGTAACCATATTATTAGTGAATCAAGGTTCTAATTTGGAGAGGGAAGGGGTGGGACTCCTGTGCTACGGGTTAGTGAGAGAATATTCACATAAAAAAGGAGCTACCTCTAAATGCAATGTGAGGTCTTGAATTGTGTCCTGGAATAGAAAAAGGAGAGTGGAAAAACTGGTAATCCGAGTAAACTCTATAGTTAATAGTATTGTTAATAACCCATGTTAGTTTTTTAGTCTTAACAAAGATGTCAAGTTTATGTAAGATGTTGACATTAGGGGAAACAGGCTAAAAACTCTCTAAACTATCTTTGCATATCAACATCATATGCTTCCTGATATGATGCAGTGAGAAGGGTACAATATCACTTACGTGGTATTCTTTCAAAAAATGTATACTTGAATTTAACCATTAGAAAATACCATTGAGAGACATTATTTAAATGACTAAACGGTGCCCTTCAAAACTGTCAAGGTCATGAAAGACAAAAAAAGATAGGAATTCTCCCAGATTGGGGAAATTAGGGAGACATGAAAACTAAATGAAATGAATGATCCTGAATTCCATCGTGGACCCAAAAAAGATCATTAGTAAGGTAATTGGAAACATTTGAATAAGGTGTGTGTATTTGCTAATAGTATTGTGTCAATACTAATTTCTTGGTTTTTTTTTTTTAAGATTTTATTTATTTATTTGAGAGAGAGAGGGAGAGGAAGCACGAGTGAGGGGAGAGGCAGAGGGAGAAGCAGACTTCCTGCTCATCAGGGAGCCCGTCGTGGGCCTCGATACCAGGACCCCAGGATCATCACCGGAGCCAAAGGCAGATGCTTAACTGATGAGCCACCCAGGTGCCCCTAATTTCTTTGTTTTGATCAAATTTTTGTGATCATAAAAGATGTTAACATTTGGGAAAGCTGTAGGAACAGAAGAATTCTTTGTACTATTTTTGCAATTTTTTTTAAAAGCCTGAAATTATTTCAAAATTCAAAGTTGAAAGCTTACCAAAAGGTGATATCATTGGCATAGTGTAGGCAGCTCTAAACACACATCCCTCTGTAGAAACATTAAAAAAAATCAGAAATGTTAAAGGCAACTTTGTCAGAACTCTGGAAAATATTTAAAAAATTAGAGCAGCAAAGCAAATGCTGAATCAAGAAAAAGAACTTAAAAGTAGTAGGAAATCTTTGTGGCATTTTTCCTTGCCCTTGCCCCACCCCTCTCTGGTGAAGTGGCAGTTTTGAAGATAGCAGCCTAAGTTCCCAGTGTGGAACTTTGGCCTTGGTTCCAGAGAGAGGAGAGCAGATCTTATTAGCAAGTCATTGTGTTTGTCTGTTCTACTCTGTCTGAAGACTACCTGGAGGACTAACACAAGGTGTGTCTGTGTTTCCTGTAACTCAGAAATTACTCAGGGCAGAAAAGTGGTAGACATTGCTCAGGCATTGTAAGGCGAAAAAAAAAACACCAAAAAACAAAACAACCTGCAGCTGCCCTGGCAGCAAGATTACAGTTGAGACATACAGTAGACTGACTACAGCTTAGGAGGAAAGCTGGGATTTTTTTTTTTTTTTTTTTTGGAAAATTAGGACATTCAGAAAAGCCCACATATATACCGGGGAATTTAGAAAGCCACATACATGCCCAAGACAAGACACATCCTCAGGAAAGACCCAGGCATACCCCATCTTTCAACTTGGGATGATCTCTAGGCTTGGTGCGAGTAGCAGGTAAAGGCTAAGTCAGAGTTCTAAGAAACCTGGCTAAGTGTTAAAAGAGTGCCCCAACATAGCCAATCGGCAAAGAATGGGAGAGATGTTTATTTTTTGTTTGGTTGGTGTTTTAACTCCTGGTATCAAGGAATCTTTCAAAGAACTATCTGAATACAGGTAAAAACCAGAGACTTCAGTGACCATATACAACAAGAAATACGGTCTCTACAAAAAACAGCTTGGAAAAATCACAGAGAAATGGACATCTGTGGCCTTCAACAATCAAGAACAGCAAACCCTGGAGAAGGAAGAAAGTCTGATTTCTAGAGTTGCCATATTATAATATTCAAATGTACAGTTTTCAATTTAAAAAAATTACAAAATTAGACAGATACAACAAAGCATGGCCTGTTTAAGAGAGAAAAATAAACTGACACAAACTATCTATGAAGAAGACCAGACATTGCAGTTACTAGACAAAGACTTTAAATTGAGAGTCTTGAATATGCTCGAAGAGCTAAAGGAAACCAGAAAAATTATGTATGAATGCAATGAAAATATCAACAAAGAAATAGAAATTGTAAGAAGAAGCCAAATAGAAATCCTGGAGCTGCAAATAACTGAAAATAACAGTAACTGAAATAAAAATAAAAATAAATAAAATATAAATAAAAAATAAAAATCTGTTCAACAACAGATTGAACAGAGAGAAGAAAGAAATTGTGAACTTAATGATAGGACAATTGAAATTATCTATATTGAAGAGCAGAAAAAAAAGAAAAAAGGAAAGTGAACAGAACCTAAGATACTTGTGGGTAGTATCAAGCCAATCAATGTATATGTTTTGGGAGTCCCAGAAGGAGGAGACAGAGAAAGAGGCAAAGATATTACTTAAAGAAATAGTGATCAAAAACTTCCTAATTTGATGACTCTATATGTCCAGGAAGCTCAACAAACTTCAAGTATGATAAACTCAAAGAAATTCATACTGAGACACATTATAATTAAACTGTCAAAAGATTGTAAAGACAGAACCTTGAAAGCAGTAAAAGAGAAGAAACTCATTATGTTCAAGGGATTTTTAATAAGACTAACAACTAATTTTTTTAGGCAGAAGGCGATATGTTGGTGAGGGGTGCCTGGGTGGCCCAGTTGGTTGAGCCACTGGCTCTTGGTTTTTGGTTCAGGTCATGATCTCTGGGTCCTGATAAGCCCCACGTCAGATTCTGTGGGAAGTCTGCTTGAGGATTCTCTCTCCCTCTACCCCCCACCCCCGCCCAGCTCATTCACATGTGCACACTCTCTCTCTCTAATAAATAAACGGATCTTAAAAAAATATATATATATTGGGGAAAGTCAAGAATTCTACATCCGGCAAAACTATCCTTTAAGAATGAAGGAAAAATTAAGACATTGCAGATAAACAAAAGCTGAGAGAGTTTGTTAAGAATAGACCTGCTGTACAAGAAATGCTAAAGGGAGGGGCGCCTGGGTGGCTTAGTCGGTTAGGCATCTGCCTTTGGCTCAGGTCATGATCCCAGAGTCCTGGGATAGAGTCTCGCATTGGGCTCCCTGATCCGTGGGGAGCCTGCTTCTCCCTCTCCCTCTGCTGCTCCCCCTGCTTGTGCTCTCTCTCTCTCTCCCATCATCAAATAAATAAATAAAATCTTAAAAAAAAAAAGAAGTACTAAAGGGAGTTCTCAGGTTCAACTTTAGAGGCCATACAAAAAAATAAAAATCTTGGGCAAATCTGATTATACAGGTAAATAAAAAAACAATATTATTGCATTTTTTATTTATGACTCTACTTTTAATTTCCTATTGACTTAAAAGACAAATGCCAAAAAAAATCATAAATCTATGTTGTTGGCACACGAAGTGAAAAATTCAAGGTGTGTAATGGTATAATTGAAAACTATCATTTTTGTAAAAAAGTGTGTGTGTATGTATGTGTGTGTGTGTCCATGTGTGTATGCACACAGATCACACACATATACACATATGCCTATATGGCATAGAGTATCTATGGGCATAGAACATCTCCGAAAGGGTATGCAAGAACACTGATAAGTTGTTTCTCATAATTTTGCCAGTTGGATGGACATGCTCCCAGTAGCTAATTCTTATTCCTTGCCTCAGATCTGCTACTTTTTTCTTTTCTCCATTTCCAGAAAGGTAATACCACTTATTCAGTTGATTATGACAGAATAGTAGAAATCAGGTTTGTTTCTTCTCTTTTCCTCACCTGACCCCCACTAAATTGATCATTAAATCCTGTTAATTTTTTCTCTAAAACATATCTCAACTTTATTTACTTCTATTTCAGAAGATGTTGACTGTCCCCAAATGTTTGTTCTTTTCATCCTTGGTCATAGAACTTTGAGTTTTTGCTGGATCTGTAGTTTCTAGAGTGACCATTTTATTTCTCAACACTCTTTGCAACCAGATGGGGTCATGTTTGTAAGTTCTTTCCAATGAATTTTCACTAAAAGCATCATGTTTCGTTTCTAAAAGTGCTCTGAAAGGGAGGAGACATACCATTTCCCCTCCCTTTCTCATTCATGTTGGCTGGAATGAAAACAGTATGGCTGTAGTTAGAGAAGCCATCTTAGACTAGGAGATGGAAGTCACATGTTGAGAAACAGGATGGAGGGAATCTGGTCCTTGGTAATTGTAGAGTTACTAATCTAATCGTAGGTTGACTATGCGCAGACTTCAGTTATTTTTTTAAAAATCTTTTATTTAAATTTAATTTAGTTAACATATAGTGTATTACTAGTTTCAAGGGTAGAATGTAGTGATTCATCAGTTGCGTATAACATCCAGTGCCCTCCTTAATGCCCATCACCCAATTATGCAGACATCAGTTATTTGAGAGGAACATAAACATCTATCTGTCCAGGTCAGTGTAACTTGGAGTTTTCTGTCACAACTTGTCCTAATTCTAAATGATAAAATATCTCTCCGTTTCGATCATCAGCCCCGTGGTCCAAGTCGAACACATTCACTTGAACTATCATGTTAGCATCTTGACTCTTACAGCAATCTTGACCTCTCTCTCCGTTCAGTTCAACACATTCCAACCAAAGTAGATTTGTAACTACATATGAAGGGGCAAATCACTCCCTTGTTTATAATCCTTTAATGAATATTCATTAGTTTTGGAGTAAGTTGGAAATTTTCAACACACCTGTGCAGTCTTTCATTATCTGGCCCCTGCAACTTCAGCTCATCTCTTGGTACTTTCCCCCCCTTATTCTCTGGCCTTCAGTCATATTGAAACTTCAAAGATCCTATCCCCTCTACTGTTATATTTATCTTAAAATCTTTTTTCCCCAGTCCTTATTGCCTAACTAACTTCTACCAATCATTCAGGTCTCTGAAAAAATGTAGTCAGGGGCCATTACTAGACTTCCTCATGGCATCTTAAACTTGAAAAAATAGTCTTTACTTCCTCTTACATAATTATTTTTGCAATTATTCATTTAATGTTTCAAATAGTGTATAAGCCTAATGTACCTACAGATGTATTCCACGGCCCACATTGACTTTTTTTTGATTTTTGCTTTTCCGAAAATTAAACCTGAAGAACTTTAGTTAGTATGTCTTCTTTTCGGTTTGTCACAGGTCCTACCCAGTCATTCCATTTCACAAACTTATGTTTCTTTCCCTTGTTCTCTAGGCCTTTGTATCTTTGGCCTGTCTCCATTGAACTAGAAGCTCCAATAGGGTAAAGATGTGCTTGTCTTCCACCTCACTCTTTACCCTCTACCTTAACATGCTTGGGGCATATCAAAAGCTGTGGAAATCTTGTCAAATGAATGAAGGCAATGAATGAACTGTCCTTGTCATAATTATTAATAGTCTTTTCCTTCCTTTGGCTTTATTTTCAAAATAAGATACTATATGGAGATAAGTATGGGGAAGTAACCACTTGGCGACTATTTCAAAACAATTTTGAACAAATTTAGCACAAGATTCTGAACTTTAAAGCCGACCTTCACCTTTTTTTTTTTCCTGCTGATGTACTAAATAGAAAGTGAAATCATATGTTTATACTTTTGCAAGTTTCAATAAGGTTACAAAAGCATTTCATCTGGGTCATTCCATTTCTTGGGATGGGAACTCTGACTTTGCAGTTTTTCTTAAATCTAAAATTATTCCCAAACGCAAAGTTTATAAAATGGGGGAGGGTGAGGGGACCCCCCCCTTCTGTTGGATTTCCAAGCTTAACTATGGATACTTTCAGTTCTAGTTTGAACCAACTAATTCTTTCTTCTCTATTGTATTTTTATCACATTCTTAACATCATTACATCAACATCTTAGCTAAAGCTTATTGAAAAATACCACTTTTGGAGAATGTGTTCATATGGTGCCATTGTATATGCGCCATATGTATATTGTATTGTGCAATTTGTGCACTGCTCCCAGGCACCCAGATGGAGCCAGTAAGGGTTGAAACCCAGCCTATGTTTCCTACTAAGTTGTTGTGCACCCTGGTGTGGGGCTCCCTCAGCCCAGAGGAAGAAGGAACCATATGTGCCAGCAGCAGACCTGTGCTTTTGGGGAGCAAGCGCTTCTCTTTGTTACCTCTAGTCTTGATCTTGTCACACTGAAGCTATAAGGGAGAAGCAAGCTAAGAGCCATGGAGAGGCCAACACTAGTGATGGAGAGAGAGGTGGCAAACAATCCTATGTTTTTTCTTGTCTTTTTTCTTTTTTAAGATTTTATTTTTTTATTTATTTGAGAGAGATAGAGCATGTGAGCAGGGGGAGGGGGGAAGAGCGGAGGAAGAAGGACAAGCAGACTGTGTGCTGAACGTGCAGCCCCACAGGGGGCTTGATCTCACGGCTCCGAGATCATGACCTGAGTTCATCAAGAGTTTGATGCTTAACCAGCTGAGCCACCCAGGCACCCCTGTCTTTTATTGTCTTAATCAGAAGGCCACATTTCTGGTTTCCCTAAGGTTTGGTAGTTCAGTCCTTTTTTTCAATTAAATTTCCCCCTTTTTCTATTATGGTAAGCAACATAAGTCAATCAGAGAAAGACAGTTATCATATGACCTCACTGATATGTGGAATTTAAGAAACAAGGCAGAGGATCATGGGGGAAGAGAGGGAAAAAAATGAAACAAGATGAAACCAGAGATGGAAGTAAACCATAAGAGACTCTTGATCATAGGAAACAAACAGGGTTGCTGGAGGGGAGGGGAGGTGGAGGGATGGGGTAACTGGGTGATGGACATTGGGGAGGGTATATGTGTTGTAATGAGTACTGGGTATTACATAAGACTGATGAATCAGAGACCTATACCCCTGAACCAAATAATACATTATATGTTAATTAATTGAATTTATATTAAAAAAAATTTCCCTTTTTGCCTCAGCTAGATTGGTTAACTTTTCATTTCTTACTGAATATCTTAGATTTCTTCTGGTTCTGACATAAAGTACAATAACCATAGGATCAGCTGGTACAGATAGCTACAGTGGACTATAGTAAGTATTTCACAACCAGCTATGATTTCCATGGTGTAAATACTGTGACCATGGCTGCTTTCAAGCTACCAATGTGATGTCATTGACTCACACAACTGGCTCTTGTGGGTGTGTATGAGCTGGCTCCAGCAGACTCCTGGAAAGCGTCCTTTAGGTCCACCTTTGTCCTGATGGGGTATGTGAATGCTGTTGGTCACCAAGTGGTAAGCCCACAGGCTGAATATGACTTCAGATATGTTCAGTTTAGCCTGTAATGTTTAAAATATTTTGGGTTAGTTGCCAAAATTTAAATATCATGATATTTTACCTAAAAACACATATTCGTACTTTTTCACAAAAAATGGGACTATATTGCAATATTGGACCAGGGGCTCAGAAAGGTTCAGTGATGTATCCAAGGTGACATGGAGATTATCCAAGTTGACATGAAGCATAAGTCCTTGAACGAGAACAAGAAGTCAGGTCTTGTGACTCCCAAACCAAAGCTTGTGCCACTTTTTCAGGTTGCCCTCTTATTGCCTTGTCCATTATCATCTTTACTACCATTGCGTGCTTAGCATTTTCTTTGCAACTGGTGTTTCTCGTTACAAAGGATTTATGTGACCTAGGGTTGTTAAAGTCCTGTCTATGGGCTCATAACCAGGTGAGTCATGGCAAAGATTCTGTGCATTGACCCAACTCTTTTCCCTGTTTGCTTTTACATTTTGGAATACTGATTGCTGTTTTTGTAAACACAGCGCGGGTCCACTTTAAAGGAGGAGGAGGAGAGGTGCCTGGGTGCCTCAGTTGTTAAGCGTCTGCCTTCGGCTCAGGTCATGATCCCAGAGTCCTAGGATCAGCTCCACATAGGGCTCCCTACTTGGCGGGAAGCCTACTTCTCCCTCTCCCACTCCCCCTGCTTGTGTTCCCTCTCTCGCTGTCTCTCTCTCT
>NC_048223.1:95700281-95726148 GCF_002007445.2 Ailuropoda melanoleuca
ATCCCACAATGCCGGGATCACACCCTGAGCCGAAGGCAGACGCCTAACCGCTGTGCCACCCAGGCGCCCCTGTTTTAATCCTATTTAAATCTGACAAAGGAAAAAGGAACTAAAGTGAAGTTGTAACAAAAGTGAAAGTGAGGGAATTGAACTTTAAATCTTTGTTTATTACAAGGAACATTAGTTCTGGGACACCTGGGTGGCTCAGTTGGTTGTCTGCCTTCAGCTCAGGTCACGATCCCAGGGTCCTGGGATGGAGCCCTGCACTGGGCTCCCTGCTCAGCAGGGAGCCAGCTTCTCCCACTGCCCAGCACCTACCCCACCTCGCTCCCCCACCCCATGCTCTCACTCGCACTCTCTCTCTCTCAAATAAATAATAAATGAAGTCTTTAAAAAAAGCCAAAACCCAAGGAACATTAGTTCTTTAAAGATATGCCTAAGATTTGGGGGAAAAAATTGTAATAAGCATTGAGAGATTTGAGTCATTCTGGGTTTTTTTTCACTTTCACAATGCACTTTTAGAGTGTCTTTCATGTCCTCCTAGGAGAGCTGAGAACATCAGTACACTAAACAGCCCACTATCTCCTCTTCCTCTGCTGGGTCTAGTTGGTTCATTTCATTTTTATGTGGTTATGGTTTTTAATATTTACATTCTCTTTTGTAACCATAATTTCCACAGTTGGTTAATCATCTTTGTTCTATATTTAAGTGAATTCAGTGTTCTGCACCAGTTTTTTTTTTTAATCATCTCTCCTTCATTCTCGAGTTCTTTGCTTTAATTCATTCCTCTCTGGTTTGTGCGGATTTCATCAAGTAGCCCCCCTTTCCCAAAAGTAGCTTACAGTAGCTGTATTCCTTGAGTATGTGTAGTGTTGAGAGTGTCTTTCCATTACCTTGAAAAAATAGCCTGGCTGGATATAAAATCTTGAGTCACACTTTTTTTTTTTCTTAGAACTTGGTAGATATTGTTCTTTTGCCTTTTTTTTTTTAAGATTTTTATTTATTTATTTGAGAGAGAGCATGAGAGTGGGGAGGGACAGAGAGAGAAACAGACTCCCCACTGAGCAGGGAGCCCGATGTAGGGCTGGATCCCAGGACTCTGGCATCATGACCTGAGCCAAAGCAGACACTTAACTGACTGAGCCACCCAGATGCCCTGCTCTTGTCTTTTGACAAAAGGTACTGAATGTGGTCTTTTACCATGGCTTCTCCATTTATCTCCTTTTTGGTTGAGTCATCACTGAATATTTTTTCTAAGGAGGGTTCATGTGTGTTATTTTCCCTGAGTTTGTTTATTTTCATATTTGAGATGTTTGCTTGTTACCGTTATAGATGAAGGACAGCTTGTCTTTCCAGATGTTTCAGTACCTCTGGCATGAAATAAGACCAAGGAGAGGTTGAAGCCTGCTTGGCTTACAAAAACAAAAAAATAGGGGCGCCTGGGTGGCACAGCGGTTATGCGTCTGCCTTCGGCTAGGGGCGTGATCCCGGCGTTGTGGGATCGAGCCCCACATCGGGCTCTTCCTCTATGAGCCTGGCTTCTTCCTCTCCCACTCCCCTTGCTTGTGTTCCCTCTCTCGCTGGCTGTCTCTATCTCTGTCGAATAAAGAAATTAAAAAAAAAAACTTTAAAAAAAACAAAAAAAACCCCCAAAAACCCTCGTACTTATTTTTCTTGCTTATTTTCCTGAAGAATTGTTTGTCCTTAAAGTTCAGTTACAACTGGGATATATCTCAGTGTTGCTTGTGCTGTACCATTTTTTTGTTGTTGTTGTTTATAACATGTGTGCTCCTTTAATATGCAGATTTAATTCTTTCTTTATGTGAGGGACATTTTCTTTTAGAACTTAAAACATTTTTTTCTGATGATTTGTTAGGTTTGCTGCTTCAGGGATGTTTGTTGTCATTATGTCAGAGTGTTTTGGTCTGTCTTCCACTTCTATTATCTTCTCTCTACTTATTTTAATGTCTTTGAAGTTTTCCTTGCATTTGTTGAAAAGCAAAACTAAAGCCTATTTATTGCATTAATAATTCAATTTTTAGCAAATATGTATTATTTCTCCTTTAGTTTATATTTTCTTAATATTTAGTAGTATTTTGGCCCTTGATTTGTTTCCTTAACCTCTGTCTCCCTTTTCATCTCATTCTGTTGTTTCTTCATCTTATCATTTTCTTCATTTCTTTGTTGCAACATATTTGCATAGCTGCCATGCTGCTTTTGAAAATCTTCTCGTGCTTGATATGTGTAGCTATTTCCAGACCTTCTACTTGCTCACATATAGTTTGGTGAATTCTTCCTTCTGCTTTACATTTTTCTTTTCTTCAAATATCAACTTGAGGGCTACTTTTAACTAGCTTGAGGGTGTGAGGAGAAGGGGAGGGACTACTGAACTGAGCTGTGCCCAGGGAAGATGCATCCCTGGAAGAAGATTCTAGACTTAGAGTCTGATAGTCTCATCGGCCAAGCATGGGTAACCATACCAGCAAAGTTCATCAGATGTCACAGGAATCCCTCACAGTAATGAAATAACTGTGTGGTAAGTAATACTTTATGGAGCCTTCACTCTGTGTCAGAAGAAAAAATTAGCTGCCTTTATTATGTATCTGTTATGCCAAGCCATAGGTCAAAAAGTGAAGCTGGGTGACTTGAAGCTTGGAGGCTCATTGTACAGACTTAAGTAATAATTGCTCAGTTAATGACTTTTCATCATAGTGGCTCTTGAAAAAGTTATACCACTTTTTAAGCAGCAATTCCTTTGCTTTTGGTGTAATGACTTTTTGCCATTATACCAGAGCTGTGAGAGAATAAATTTTTTATTATTCCATTCATGCAATCTGCAATACTTTGCAGCCTTCACACACTAAAACACTTACTTAAGCTTGTTTTTCTTGTTCATTTAGAACATTTTTAGCAATGGATTACACTCATTGAGTGGGGGATAGCCAAACTTTTCTCTATCTTTTTTGATATGTTTGAAATTTTCTATAATAAAAACTGCAAAAATGTATAAAAATATTTCTTGCCAGCATGCTTTCAAGTAGAATATTATTGATCTCCAGTGACCTACTTTGATATTATGTGAGTAAGAATCATTCACAGGGGGGCGCCTGGGTGGCACAGTCGTTAAGCGTCTGCCTTTGGCTCAGGGCATGATCCCAGCATTCCCACTCCCCCTGCTTGTGTTCCCTCTCTTGCTGGCTGTCTCTGTCAAATGAGTAAATAAAATCTTTGAAAAAAATTTTTTCTAAAAAAAAAAAAAGAAAAGAATCATTCACAGGGATGGTATTTAAAATAAGTAACAGCTGGTCAGTGGGGAAGGTTCTGCCCCTTTCCTGGGTGAGAGCCTGATACTAATGGTGTTGGGTGCCTATGAATAATAGTCTGAGATTTGGATCTTGACCATCTCTTATACATGGTTCAAGATTACTTCAAGATTAAATTTGGTTGCTTCTGCACCTTATGACCCATCTGTACAGGTCTATTTCCTATTCAGGGACTTTGGTTTTCAGATAAGGCAATGTGGCAAAGTGGTTCAGAGCAATTTTCTAGAGTCAACAGACCTGAGTTGGAATGCTGGCTCCACTACTTACTATCTGGGTGCTTGATCTTAGATACATTGTCTTTTCTAAATCCCACTTTCTTCATCTGTAAAATGGGGGTAATGACACCTGTCCTTTAGGATTGTTGGAAGGAGTAAATGAGGTCATATATATAATGTATTTAGCACAATGCCTGGCCATTGCTATTATGTTGTCTTAAAAAGATGTGGCAATTCAGAATGACTAAATCTTTGGCTTATGTCCATTTGACCTGACCTGGGCTGAACTATCATTTGTGTCATTTTCAGTGTATTACCACTTCTCTTAAGGTGACTAAAGTCAGCAGGCATCCTTCCCTTTATTTCACAATTTTAAGCCTCATGTGAACCTCAGGAAATAAACAGATTTCAACATGCTTAGGAAAATAGGAAGGTTCAAATAGGAAGAAGGCCTACCTATCATAGAAACCAAACAGAGGTAAAAGATTCATTCATCCATTCAACAAATATTTATTGAGTGCCCAATATATAGCAAGCACTATTCTGTATGATGGGGGATATAGCAAGAGACAAAAATGACAAAAATCCCAGCTTGGGGATGAAGGTTACATTCATGTGGGGTGTTGACACTATGCATCTGGTAGGTGTTGTTTATGGAATATGCATAGTGAGTAGGCAACACATAGCAAGTTTCCTGCTGTTGAACCAGTGATCAAATTGCTCATAAGAATGTAAAATTATGTATGCTAGATATATATGTGCTTTGCTCATAGGAGGGATCCAATAAATAAGGCGTGAGTAAATGAATGTGAACAATTGAAAGGTTAATGAAACTCAGAAAAAGAGTGTGGTTTCTAGGTGTAAAGGTTTAGGTTGTACTGGTTCCTGGGTATATACTTTATTTATTTATTTAGATGAAAAAAAATTTTTTTAATTAATCTCTACACCCAGTGTGGGGCTTGAGCTCAACCTTGAGATCAAGAGTTTCATGCTCCACTGACTGAGGCAGCCAGGTGCCCCAGTTCATGAATATAACCTCCTTTTAACCAGTGATACATAATATGCCTTAATAAAACTTCCTTTTTGAAAATGCAGTTAAGGGAGGAAAAAAAAAATCCCTACCCTACAAGATAGAAGTCAGTTTCCCCATCTTCACAGGAGGAAACTCAAACTCAGTTAAGTAAAATTTGGTATAGGTCTCATAGCTAATAAGTGGCAGGGATAGAATTTGAATGCAGTTCTAAAGTCCATTCTCTTTTGACTGTTTTGGATGTAAGCTTCCTTGGCAGCTTGGTGTTAACATTTTAAAAGAAGAACTTGTTCACTCAAACTCATCTTTAATTGGTAGAATGGGTATTTATCATCCTATGTGTTCTCAGTGAAGAAAGAAAGTGAACTAAATCAATCTGAAGTACCCTGTCATATTCCTTTCTGCATCCTCTTTCCACCTCTTTTTACTTTTCCTTTCTATTATGTAGAGGGTGGTTTCCTGGTACATATTTGAAGAAATGGAAAGTCCAACCTTGGGTTATTAGTAGTGTAGTCTCCCCTTTTCCACGGTCTCTTTCCAAAGTTTCAGTTACCCATGGTCAACTGTGGTCCAGAAGGGGATGATCCTCTTTCTGATGTATCATCAGAAGGTCAGTAGCAGCCTGATGCTATGTTACAGTGCTTATGTCACTCACCTTACTCATCTCTCCATATAGGCATTTTATTTTATTTTTTATTTATTTATTTTTCAGAAAGACTTTATTTATTTGACAGAGAGACAGCCAGTGAGTGAGGGAACACAAGCAGGGGGAGTGGGAGAGGAAGAAGCAGGCTCCCAGCAGAGCAGGGAGCCCGACACGGGGCTCAATCCCAGGTCTCTGGGATCACGCCCTGAGCTTAAGGCAGATGCTTAACGACTGAGCCACCCAGGCACCCCCATGTAGGCATTTTATCATCTCACATCATCACAAGAAGTGTGAGTACAGTACAATAAGATCGTTTGAGAGAGAGACCACATTCACATAATTTTTATTGCAGGATATTGTTATAATTGTTCTGTTTTTAGTTATTGTTGTTAATCTCTCACTGTGCCTACTTTATAAGTTAAACTTTATCATAGGCATGTATGTAAAGGAAAGAATATATTATATAGGTTTCGGTACTGTCTGTGGTTTGGGCATCCACTTGGGGTCTCGGAATGTATCTTTCCCAGATAAGGTGGGGACTACTGTATTTCAGTATCTTTGGTGAAAATTCGTTGTTTTTGACTGCCCAGCATCCATTCCCTATTCTTCTGGTAATGGCATCTATAGTGGTTAGAATTGTATTTGGCTACAAGTAACTGAAAACACAACCAACAATGGCTTAAACAAATAAGGGTTTCTTGTATCACATAATAAGCTGGAGGTTGACAGTCAGGGCTAGTGCAGGGGTTCATTGGAGCTATCACGTACCCAGAAAATTTCTATTTTTCCGGTCTACCAGCTTTGGGGGGGCGGTGTTTGTGTACATCTTCATGCTCGTTGCCTCATAGTGACAAAATGGCAGCTGCCTCCCTGGCATCACATTCATATTCCAAGTAGAAACAAGGGTAGAGGGTAAAAGAGCAAAAGATCTATGCCAGATCTTTTTTCCAGCAAAGCACATCTTTCCAAAATGCTCTACTCAGCACACTTCTGCTTATTTCTTATTGGTTGGGACTGGATCACCTGACCACCCCTAGACCAATCATAGGGCTGAAGGAATAAGATTTCTAATCATAATTCATCCTGGAGGTCAGGATAAGAGGAAACTCTTCTTTAGATCAAGGTCTCTGTTCTACCCGAATAATGAGAATTCTCTGCAGGGAAGAGGGGGGCATATATGTTGAGCGGCACTGGACAACAGCTGCTATGGAACTTCTGTTTTTCTTTGGGGAATCCACTCTTTCCTATATTCAGCCCATGAGGATCAGATGGAGCATTCCCATTCACAAGCCATGTGTAGGAAGGACAGGCAGGATGCCCCTAATTCCTGCAAGAACGTCCATTGGAGTTATTGGGGAAGTGAAGCCTTCTTGCTGGGAGTGCTGGCTGTAAGGTAACTTAAGCCTTGATCTACCAGGACCCCTACATGCATGGGGCTTTTTTGAGATACAGAGGTCAGATGGAGAGAGGGCCTGAGAGTGTGGGACCTTTGTCCAGTTGAGTCTAAATCTAGAAATTGACTCCTAGACTTTTTAGTTGCTCCAGCCTATGAATTCTTTTTGTGTGCCTACTCCAGTTTAAGGTAGTTGTGGATTTTGCTCTCAAGAGTCTTAGTAGTGTCCTCAGAGCGTCTCTTCTCTCAGGGGGCCCAGACTCTTCAGATATTTACTTCTCACCAGAGAATCAACCGGGCAACCTGAGGGACCGGTGACAGTCCATTATATGACCAGTGTAGCAAATGACCTAAGAAAACTGTATGCAAGTGTTAAAAACAAGGTGTCATTTCCTCAAGTTGCAATTGATATGTACTAGTTTCTGATAAATTTGTAAATTTCACTGTAATATTTTGTGCTTTCTAAATCTAGTCCCTAATTGTGAATAGACTCAAATTGCATAGCTTTTTTCTTTTCCTTTCTCTCTTCTTTTTAAGGAGTGTATCACTCATACAACTTGGGTTTCAGCTGTACTCACAAATGATAAATAAAAGAAAATTCCATTGAAAAAATGGAAATTAGGCTGCATAGGTAAGAAGGAGTATGATAAAGCAGCAGTCTCTTTTAAGCATAGAATCAGAAAGTCAACCCAAGGAAAAGATGCATCTTTCAGAAAGAAATATCAAAGTGAATAGGAACTCACTTTCTAGCTCTAGCAAGTGAAAAGGAGAATAAGAGAGAATATAATCACCAATAGATAATGTCTTTAAACTAATAAGATGGTAGAGAGAAAGAGAGACCTTTAAATATTTTCATTCATTTTTAAAACTTCCATTGTTCGGGGGGAAAAAAAAAACACCTCTGTGATCAGAATACTAGAATAAGGGACACCTGGGTGGCTCAGTCAGTTAAGTGTCTACCTTTGGCTCAGGTCATGATCCCAGGGTCCTGGGACTGAGTCCCACATTGGGCTCCCTGCTCAGCGGGGAGTTGGGTTCTCCCTCTGCCCCTCCCCCTGCTGCTCATGCTCTGTCTCTTGCTGTCTTTCTCATAAATAAATAAATAAATAAAAATAAATAAAATCTTAAAAAAAAAAAAAGGAAGAAAAAGAAAACTAGAATAACCTGAAATGGAAAATCAGGCAAACAGCAAAGACAGTGAAATGCTGGCTTGAAAAGCAATAGCTCTTAGCTACTGAGGTCATTGTCTATTTTGAGAATGTAATGAAACCTAGCTACACTTTTCTCAGAAAAATACACATATAATCTCCCACATTTTACACACAGTTTCAGGGATTTACAGACATCTTAAAAACCAATCCGTGGACACTCTCATCCTCAAGATACAGGTCCATAGATTCTAGATTAAAACCCCTCTTCTCTTTTAAGCATGCCAGTCTTTTTTTTTTTTTAATTCTTTTGGGCAAGAAAATGAAACTAATTTGTCACATTCTGGTAAATAATAATAGCTATCATTTAAAAAACTTTTACAGTACGACAAGACATTGGGCTTGATAGTCTTATATATATCATTTCATTGAATTCTTATAAGTCTTATAATAACTCAGGAAAGTTGATATTTTAGTTGGTCCTTATTTTACAGATGGGGGAACTGAGGCTGACTTAAAGAAGTTAAATAATTTCATAAAGGTCACGCAGCAGGGCAGGGATTCCAACCCAGCCAGGTTTGTCTGATACCAAAATTCGCCATCCTCTTCTGCTTGTCATTTCTTAGTCTCCCTGTCCCAACTTCTTGTTTTCAGTTGGGTACCATATTTCCACCTTTTCAGTCCATACTTTTTTTTTTAAAGGATTTTATTTATTTATTTGCGATAGCGCGAGAGCAAGTGAGAGGGAGAGAGCACGAGTGGGAGGAAATGGTAGACGGACAGGGAGAAGCAGGCTCTTCATCGAGCAGGAAGCCCAATGTGAGAGTTGATCCCAGGACTCTGGGATCATGACCTGAGCCGAAGGCAGATGCTTAACTGACTGAGCCACCCAGGCGGCCCTTTTCAGTTCATATTTGAGAATACCTACAGAAATATTTCATCATGTTCCTGTGGATGATACTACTGAATCTGTGTCTTTAAAAACCCCTTCAGTCAGGTCTCTGCCCAGACTTCACCTCCTCAGAGAAGCCTCATCTAAAATAACACCCCAATACCTCATCACTCTATTCCTTTACCTGCCTTATTTTGCTTCATAGCCCCTCTCATATCCTGACATGTAATTTCATATTTATTTATCATATTATTGTCTCCATCTCCCTCCATGAAAGCAAGGACTCTGTTCTATTTACTGATGCCACCTCAGCACCTGGCACACAGCCTAGATCATGGGAGGTGCTCTATCAGTATATACTGATGAAGGAAAGAGTGAATGAACTACTACTGGGGAAGCAAGAAGAGAAGTACATATCTGGTCTTTGTTTCTGCTTCACATGATTCTTACTTCAACAAGGTCAGAACAATCCAGACCAGTGTTTCTCCAGCTGGGTCAGGGCCTCTCAGAAGTTCTCAGAGAGCTCTGGTTAAGGCCTGCCATAGTGGGTTGCCTGTTAGCATACCTGTTCCCTCTGACCTTTCTGCAGCCTTGGCAGTGTCCTTTTTTCCTGTGTTAAAGACTCTACCCCATAGACCCTTTAAATACCATTGGACCCACGACTAACTTCTCTAAACTCTCCTCAGTTGTTTAATTCAATGAGAATCTTTGCCTTTTCAACCAAGAACAATGTCACCAAACTCCTATTTCCTGACCTTTTAGGAAGCCGAAGGATGTGGGACAAAAGTCTCACTATAATTAGCCAGATCAATTCTGCTCTGCGGCTGCTACTCTGTATAATTTATTGTCTTTGCCTGACCAGAATTTTCTTTTCTTTTTTTTTTTAACATTTATTTATTTGTTTATTTATTTTAGAGCGAGAGAGAGAGAGCGTGTATGCACACATGCATGAGTACAGGGAGAGAGAGGGAGAGGAAAAGAAAAGAATCTCAAGCAGCCTCTGCAATGAGCACAGAGCTGGACACAGGGCTCATCTCATGATCCTGAGATCATGACCTGAGCTGAAACCAAGAGTTGGATGCTTAACTGATTGAGCGACCCAGGTGCCCCTGACCAGAAATTTCTTGATAAAATCAGTGTCATGTACTTTGTTCTCTTGTGGGGTTTGAAAATTGGTTTATTAATTTTTTCCTCATTGTTTTCTTGGGCACTAACGTTAAGACTACTGGTCTTTTAAATGTCTCTTTTATAACATGGTCACTATGTGGATATTTTAAAATTTTCATTATAAATTTGAAAGCATTTTGAAAGACCAAGTGCTCTGTGATAAGTATGACATTTTATTTATATATTTTTAAAAAATACTTTATTTTTTAGTGCAGTTTCAGGTTCACAGCAAAATTGAATGTAGGGTATAGAGATCTTGCATAAACCCCTTGCCCCCACACAGGCATAGCCTCCCCAATTGCTCATTTCTTTTTAGTGCTGAATACTATTTGATTGTGTGTACCACAGTTTATCCATTCACCTAGTCAAGGAAATCTCAGTTGTTTCCACATTTTGGCAGTTATGAGTAAAGTTGCTATAAACATTCATATGCAGGTTTTTGTGTGGACATATGTTTTCAGCTCATTTGGGTAAATACCAAGGAACACAATGGCTGGATCATGTGGTAGGAACATGTTTAGTTTTGTAAGAAACCACCAAGCTGTCTTCCAAAGTGTCTGTATCATTTTGCATTTCCATCAGCAATGAGTGAGAGTTCCTATTTTGTTTTGTTTTTTCTTGAAGATTTATTTTATTTTTTTAAAGTAGGCTCCACGCCCAGCACAGAGCCCAATGCAGGCTCAAGCCCATCATGCTGAGAACAAGATCTAAGTTGGACACTTCAATGACAGCCACCCCAGTGCCCCAAAGATTTTTATTTTTAATTTTTATTTTTAAATAGTCTCTATACCCATCATGGGGCTTGAACTGACAACCCTGAGACCAAGAGTTGCATGCTTTACTGACTGAGCCAGCCAGGTGCCCCGAGAGTTCCTTTTGCTCCATGTCCTTGCCCACATTTGGTGGTGTTAGTGTTTTGGATTCTGACCATTCAAATTGGTGTGGCATTATTCCATTTTTGTTTTAATTTGCAATTCCCTAATGACCAAGGATGTTGAGCATCTTTTCATATGCTTATTTGCCATCTATATATCTTCTCTAGTGGTATGTTCAAATCTCTTGCCCATTTATTAATCAGGTTGTTCATTAAAAAAAATTTTTTTTTAAATTTGAGTATAGTTGACACACGATGTTACATTAGTTTCAGGTGTAGAACAGTGATTTCACTTCTCTATACATAATGCTATGCTCTTCATAGTGTAAGATTGTTCATTTTTTACTGTTGAGTTTTTAAAGTTCTTTGTGTTATTTTAGACAACAGTTCTTTCTCACATATGTATTTTGCAAATATTTTCTCCCATTTTTTGGTCTTGTTTTCTCATTCTCTTGATTTTGTCTTTCACAGAGTAGAACTTAATTTCAATGAAGTCCAGTTTATAAATTCTTTCTTTCATGGATAACGACTTTGGAGTTGTATCTGAAAAGTCATTGCCATACCCAAAGTCATCTAGGTTTTCTCCTATGTTATTTTCTAAGAGTTTTACAGTTTTGTGTTTTACATTTGGATCTATGATGCATTTTGAGTTAATTTGAAGAGTATAACATCTGTACCTAGAGTCATTATTTTGCATGTGATTGTCCATTTGTTGAAAGGACTGTTGTTGTTTTCTTGTATTGTCTTGGCTTCTTTGTCAAAGATTAGTTCACTGGGTCTATTTATGTGGGTCTGTTCTGCTCCATTGATCTACTTGTCTATTCTTTGCCAGTACAACACTTGTCTTGATTACTGAAGCTTCATAGTAACACTTGAAGCTGGGTATTGTCAATTCTCCAACTTTGTTCTTCTCCTTCAGCATTGTGTTGGCTATTCTGGGTCTTTTGCTTCTACATATAAACTTTAATATCAGTATGTGAAAATCTACAAAATATAACCTGCTGGGATTTTGATGAGAAATAACCTAAATTTATAAATCAACTTGAGAAGAACTGACGTCTTTTTTTTTTTTAAGATTTTATTTATTTGAGATAGAATGTGAGCAAGAGTGAGAGCGAGCGAGAGAGAGAGAGATCATGAGCCAGGGGGTAGCGGGAGAGGGAGAAGCAGACTCCCCGCTGAGCGGGGAGCCCAACATGGGGCTTGAACCTAGGACTCCGGGATCATGACCTGAGCTGAAGACAGAAGCTTAACCAACCAAACCACCCAGGTGCCCCAGAACTGACATCTTAACAATTCTGAGTCTTCCTATCTATGAATGAACATGAAGTATCTCTCCATTCATTTAGTTCTTTGATTCATCAGAGTTTTGTAGTTTTCCTCTTGCACATATCTTGTACATATTTTGTTAGATTTATACCTAAGTATTTCATTTTTGGGAGGTAATGTACTATGTGATAATGTAAATGGTATTATGTTTTTTAAATTTTGAATCCCAAGTTGTTTGTTGCTGGTATATAGGAAAGAGATTGATTTTGTATATTAAACTTGAATCCTGAAATCTTGCTATAATCACTCATTATTTATGGGAGAGTTTTTTGTCAGTCCTTTCAGATTTTCTATGTAGATGATCATATCATCTTTGAACAAAGACAGTTTTATTTCTTCCTTCCCAGTGAGTATATTTTTCATTTCCTTTTCTTCTCTTATTGCATTATCCAGAACCTCCAGTATGATGTTAAAAACAAATGATGAGAGGGGACATTTTTGCCTTGTTCTTGGTTAGTGGGAGAGCTTTAAGTTTCTTACCATTAAGTGTGATGTTAGTTGTAGGTTTTTTTATGGTTATTCTTTATTAAGTTGAGGAAGATCTCCTCCTCCTAGTTTACTGAGAGATTTTTTATCATGAATTGGTGTTGAATTTTGTCAAATGCCTTTTCTGCATCTATTGATATGGTCATGTGATTTTTCCTCCTTGGCCTGTTGATATGATAGATCATATTAATTGATTTTTGAATGGTCAACCAGTCTTGCATACCTGGGACAAGTCCCACTTGGTTATGGTGTACAATTCCTTTTATACATTGTTGGGTTCAATTTGCTAATATTTTCTTGAGGAGTTTTGCATCTATGTTTATAAGAGATAGTGTTTTGCAGTTTTCTTTTTTAAACTTTTATTTATTTATTTGACAGAGAGAGAGGCAGTGAGAGAGGGAACACAAGCAGTGGGAATGGGAGAGGGAGAAGCAGACTCCCCGCCGAGCGGGGAGCCCGATGTGGGGCTCAATCCCAGAATGCTGGGATCATGACCCAAGCCGAAGGCAAACGCTTAATGACTGAGCCACCCATGCACCCCTGCAGTTTTCTTTTCTTGCAATATCTTTATCTGGTTTTGGTATTAGGGTAATACTGGCCCCATAGAATGAGTTCAGAAGTATTCCCTCTGCTTCTATCCTCTGAAGGATGATATCCTTTGAAAGAGGATAGAGAATTGATAAAATTTCTTCCTTAAATTTTTGGTAGAATTCACCAGTGGGTCCATCTGAGCCTGGCACTTTTCTGTTTTATTCAATTTTTTTAAAAAGATTTTACTTATTTATTTATTAGATAGAGAGAGACACAGCGAGAGAGGGAACACAAGCAGAGGGAGTGGGAGAGGGAGAAGAATGCTTCCCCCTGAGCAGGGAGCCTGATGGAGGGCTCAATCCCAGAACCCTGGGATCATGACCTGAGCCTAAGACAGAAGCCTAATGACTGAGTCACCCAGGTGCCCCTATTCACTTTCTTTAATAGATATACACCTATTCAGATTGACTATTTCTTCTTGCGTGAGTTTTGGCAGGTTGTGTTTTGCAAGGAATTGGGTCATTTTGTCTAGGTTATCAAATGTGTGGGCATAGAGTTGTTTATAATATTCTTTTATTATCCTTTTAAGGCCCAAGGAATCTGTGGTGATGTCCTGTCTTTCATTTCTGGCATAGTAATTTGTGTCCTTTCTTTTTCTTTTAGTTGGTCTGGCCAAATGCTTAGGGATTTTATTGATCTTTTCAAAGAAGTAGGTTTTGGGTTCATTGATTTTTCTCTATTGATTTCCTATTTTCAATTTCATTGATTTCTGTTCTAATTCTTATTATTTATTTTCCTCTGATTGACTTGGATTTAATTTGGTTTTCTATTTCTAGTTTCCTAAAGTGGAGGCTTAGAGTATTGATTTTCTAATCTTCTTTTCTAATATGTGCATTCAGTGCTATAAATTTCCCACTAAGCACTGCTTCACTGCATCCCACAAATTTTAATAAAATGTATCTTCATTTTCATTTAGTTAAAAAAATTATTTTAATTTCTCTTCAGACTTTTTTTTTTTGGACCCATGGGTTATATAGAATTGTGTTGTTTAATCTGCAAGAATTTGGGATTTTCCAGTTATCTTTCTGTTGTTGATTTCTAGTTTAGTTCCATTGTGTTCTGAGAGCAGACATTGTATGATTTCTCTTCTCTTAAATCTGTTGAAATATGTTTTATGGCCCAGAATGTGATCTGTCTTGGTGAATGATCTATGTGAGCTTGACAAGAAAGCGTATTCTGCTATTGTTGGATGAGGAAGTCTATAGATGTTGATTATATACACTTGATTGATGATGATGTTAAGTTCACAGTGTCATTATTGATTTTCTGCCTGCTGAATCTGTCCACTTCTGAAGGAGTGTTCAACTCTGTAACTATGGTAATGGATTCATCTGTTTCTTCATACAGCTCTATTAATTTTTGCCTCATGTAGATAGATGCTCTGTTGTTTGGTGCATACACATTAAGGATTGTTATGTCTTCTTGGAGAATTTTATCATTATGTAATATCCTTCTTTATTTCTGATAGTTTTTCTTGCATTGACGTCTGCTCTTTCTGAAATTAATATAGCTACTTCTGCTTTTTTATTAGTGTTATCCTAGTATATTTTTCTTAATCCATTTACTCTATTTATGTCCTTATATTTAAAGTGGGTTTCTTGGGGCGCCTGGGTGGCACAGCGGTTAAGCGTCTGCCTTCGGCTCAGGGCGTGATCCCGGCGTTGTGGGATCGAGCCCCACATCAGGCTCTTCTGCAATGAGCCTGCTTCTTCCTCTCCCACTCCCCCTGCTTGTGTTTCCTTTCTCACTGGCTGTGTCTATCTCTGTCAAATAAATAAATAAAATCTTTAAAAAAAAATAATAAAANCTATTTATGTCCTTATATTTAAAGTGGGTTTCTTGTAGACGACATATGGTTGGGTCTTATATTTTTATCTACTCTGATGATCTCTGTCTTTCCATTCATGTATTTATACCATTGATGTTTAAACTGATTACTGATATAGTTACATTACTTTATTTGTTATTGTTTTCTATTCACTGCCCTTGTTCTTTCTTCCTATTTTTGCCTTCCATTATCTACTGTTATTTTATAATTTATAATAGTGTTTGTAGTTATAATTTACTTATGATGTGCAGGTGCTATGCCAAGAGTTTTGCTTTCATTACCTTACTTAGTCCACTTAACAATCCTATGATATGAGCTATAATAACTAGCATTTACTATATGTCTGTTAACCTGTTTAACTTGTCATTATCTCATTTAATTCTCTCAACAACCCTATCAAAATTATGTTTTTATTCCCACTTTACAGATGAGGGATCTGAGGCTTACTGAGGGCATGTAAGATATCAACTGTATCTTGTCTTCTTATTAGTTTTCCAAAATAATCCCTAGTGTTTCCATCCTGCCTTTACAGACATCTTCCTTTAATTCCTAAGGCTGAGCTTTGTCATTGCTTACCTGTCTCAACAAATAATAACTCATGTACAACATATGTCGTCTTTGAATTTGTTTATTCTTTCCTAGAGTGTGAAGGTTTCTGCTGTTCTTGTTAAAATTTTTTAAACATGTTTTGTGTATTTGTGTGAGTAGCATTTAGAATGAAAGCTGAGGTATAAAATACAGAGAAAGTCTCTTCCTTGGTTTGCTCTCTCTTGTTCATTTCCCCTCCCCACTACAGCAGGACCTTGTTCATTGGTCTACAGCCTGGGTTTGGTAGTAGATGTCCAGGTAGTCAAGTCTTCCCTCTAAGCTCACATGCCTATACCTCTGCAGGGCTGGAGCCCTCTCTGGGAAAAGTTGGGACATTTTCTCATTGGATTTGCACACTTCTTATAATAACTGTCTTTTCCTGTTTCAGCTCATGCAAAAGCTTTCTCTTGCTCTTCTGCTCTCATTCAGTGCAGAAGCAAGCTGAGCTGTCTTGGTTGCAGGAAGCCACACACACCTGCAGACCTTCCCCAGCAATCTGGCCCCTGCCTCTCCAAGTGTGGTTAGAATCCCTGGGAAGCTTATTTAAATGCATATTCCCAGATCTCACTTTCATGAATTTTGATACATAGGAATAGGTGGAACAGGAATTTGTGTTTTAATAAGCATCCCCCACCCCACCCCCACAATCTTACTTTAAAGCTCAAGAACCATGCATCAGTCCAGGTCCATCTGGTCTAGGAGAGCGTGAGGGTAAAGCGCAGTGAAAGCATGCACTCACTTATGGTTGCCTTGACTCCTGCTTTGGAATTCCCACTTCTCTCTACCCCAGTTCCATGGGTCTTTATGTAATGGGCTTCTACCACCATGCCTGGCTTGTGGCTCCTCAAGTCCTTTGGTTCTGCCATGGAGATCTGGGAATGTGCATTTAAATGTATTTTCCCTTTAACCTAGTGAACCGTAATGCTTTCTGATTTTTTTCTAACCCTTGCTCTGCTGCTGATAAATAGCTTATACCAAGTTCTGATCCCACTGATTGAAAAAGAGCCCAACAGAGCATGGTTATGCTCTTGGCCACCTAAGCTGGAGGGACCCGAGTATAAATCACCCTCCACTCAGTAACATGGTTATGTGAATTAGGTCACTGGATCTCTTTGGGCTTCCACATTATCTGTAAAATGGAATGAGGATATCCACTGTGTCAAAGAGTTGATGACTGGAAAGAATGGGCTAATGGGTAAATGCATCCTAAAGGTGGGGTGGTGACATCACTGCTGTGCTATAAAGAAAAATATGTAAATTAGTTGGAATGCTCTCTTAGAATATCCCTTTATGTGGAGAGCCCCCTTCCCCTGGGGCTACAAGTAGTGGAGGGCATGGAGAAGTTGGCCTTTATACAAAACTTTGTAAAGTGTTGAAACTACAGCCTGCAAGGAAAGCTGACCACCTACCATGCAACTAAGATCAAAGCTGTTCTCTTTTAAATGGAAAAGGAAAAGTTAGCTTGTTTGTCTTTCTTCACGTGGGGTGCCTTCTCAGGTCTTGCTACTTGGAGAGTGTGAGCCTCGACAAATGCCTCTAAAGTAAACCCGTAGCCTCACTTGTGAAATAGAAAGGACAATTGCAGGGTACATCCCCAAAATTATGCATCAGTTCATACATATTGTCAGGGAGGAAACTGCTCTTGGGGAGCTGAAGGCCTTCACACCTGCCAGCTGAGGCACTTGAGGTTGCGCTGGCTGCTTCTAAGAAGGCCCTAGTTCTCATGCTTGACCAGCTTAGCGTCTGCGCGCAGCTGGGAACCAGAGAGCAGTGCCTAGCAGGGAATCCCCTCCTCCCAGACTAAGCAGCTGAGGTTGCCTTCTGGAGGTTTATGCACTTTTGGTGTTGAAGTAGCTGGCCCCTGCTCTTAGCATAATTAATAGCTGTACACAGTTGGAGTCTATTGCATGTGGTGGGTGCAAACCTGAGCCTATGATTCGATGCTTTGATTTCACAAAGGACTTTGAAGCAGGCCTTTCCCAAGCTGGTGGTGTGCATGGGAAATGCCTTGTAGATATCACTCACAATAGGGAAATCCTCTCCTGTATACTGTGATTGGGACAGAAAGCCTCAATAAAGGGCCAAGCTTTGAGGTATTTTAAAAGAGAGATTAACACTTATTGTAGAAGTGCTAATCACTGATTGAATTAATCAAGGGCCAAACTACAAGGTGTTAACAAGAAAGATTAGTGACTTTGGGTGTGAATATTCAAAACCAGGGATTGGGAAACCTAGGACCAAGATTTTCCCTGGTACATAACAGAAAAAAGAGCAAATAGAAGACAAGGTAATGAACTACTACTTTTACCCAGCAATTTCCTTTTGAGCAGGCTGGGGAATCATTGTCAAAAAATATTAAATGTCAAGTGCATGGAACAGTGCTTCGTTTATAACAAAGACTCTATAAATGTTAGCTATTGTTATTCCTTATGTCTAGTAAGGTCCCTTGTTAGGAATATCAACTGAGGACTAGGGAGAAACTTTTGTTTTCTTTAGAGGAGAAAAAATGGCTGGCTCAATTGTTTTTTTTCTTAATTGAAGCTTAGTTTGCCTTCAGGAAGTTGAACAGATCTTAAACGTACAGTTTCAGCTGAACTCTTTATAAGAAAGGATTGGGGAAAATACTTCAGTGCTACAACATGTATTCAATTTTTTTTCCTCCTTTCTGGAAAAAAGTGATCTGTAATCTGAGAAGCAAATAACCAAGGAAATAGAATTTGAAAGTGAAATTAGAACAATAAGGAGATGGTTGAATCAAATAAATGGCTATATCCAAATCACTAAGTCTGAATAAATGGTTTTCCAGGAATATGTTGTTTGCAGCAAATACAATGCGAGGGCAGAGGGGAGAAGGTGGTCACCTGGGGAAGGTTGCTGAGAAAATGAGGATTTTTGAGAATGAGGCGTTCATTTTAGAAGAATATGATGAAAAGCTTGAAGAAACCCCGGGGGGGGGAACAGAAATAGATAATAAATTAAGTGGAGTGAACTTGAAAAAATTATTGAAAAATCTGTGTGGAGCAATCAAGAGTTGAATGAGTGTCATTTTAGTACTGAGTTGAGGAAGGAGAATGAGAGTACTTATATTTATTGGGCCTTAGAAGGGTCATTGAGGGGCACCAGGGTGACTCAGTCAGTTAAGTGTCTGACTCTTGGTATCAGCTTGGGTCATGATCTTAGGGTTGTGGGATCAAGTCCCGTGTTGGCTCCCTGCTCAGCATGGAGCCTGCTTGAGATTCTTTCTTTCCTTCACCTTCTGCCCCTCCCCCGCTCGCTTGCACACGTGTGGGTGCGCTCCCTCTGAAATAAATAAATAAATAATAAAAAAAATAAATAGTTAAAAAATAAATAAAGGTATCCTACAGCAGCCCCCTGTTGGGCTTTCCTCTGGGCATGGAGCCTGCTTAAGATTCTCTTTCTTCCTCTCCCTCTGCCCCTCCATTCTCCTCTCTTTCTCTCCCTCTCTAAAAAAAAAGGGGGGGAGTCATTGAATGTGAATGGCTGGGAGAAGTAGAAGATAATTTGGTTTCTATGTCCAGCCCAAAGATGATTTCATATTTAGACAATTCCAGACTAAGAACCTCGAATAGGTGATCTCTTCTAATCTTCACTATCATCCTGCAAGGTAATGTTACAGATGGAGAAATCGAAGCTCTGTAAGAAGTCTTGGAGATATCTACTCAGTGTATGCTTCTAATGTAAACTAGCCAAAATGGATCCAAAGTTGATGAAGCATATATTTAAATTTTCTTAGATAGGAAAAAACCTGTTTACCCTATACATTTAGTAGGATTATTCAGGTATTGGCATGTTTAGAATTTTCATCACCTAGACCAGCCACCAGCCAAGAGAAATGTAACAAGCTACACGATGTGACTTAAACTCTTGTAGTAGTCACATTTTATTTTATTTTATTGTCTAAAAGATTTTATTTACTTATTTGACAGAGAGAGCACAAGCAGGGGGAGGAGCATGCTGAGGGAGAAGCAGGCTCCCTGCTGAGCGGGGAGCCTGATGCAGGGCTACATCCCAGGACCCTGGAATCACGACCTGAGCTGAAGGCAGACACTTAACCAGCTGAGCCACCCAGGCCTCCCTGTAGTAGTCACATTTTAAAAAGTAGAATAAATGAATAAATTAATTTAAATGATATATTTTATCTAATATATAATTTCAACATGTAACCAGCACACAAAATTATGAATGAGATGTTTTATTTTTTTTTAACTAAATCTTTGAATTCTGGAGTGCATTTTTAGACTTACAACCTACTTCAGTTTGGACTAGCCACATTTCAGGTGCTCATTAGACATATGCAGCAATTGTACTGGACAACAGAAACATGGACTGTGTCTTTCTAGCCTTTGATGATAATGACTCAGTAGGGCAAGAGTATGAGAGGCCCACCAGAATGTGAATGAGTGATTAGTGAATATCTCCCCTTTTATTTTTCCAGTGGAAAAGCCATAATTTGATTTTTTTTTCTTTTGTCTCCAGCACTGATACAGATAAAGCAAAAGTTATCTTTTTCCCCCTAAGATTTATTTATTAGAGAGAGAGGGCGTGCACACAAGCAGGGGGAGGGGCAGAGGAAGAGGGAGGGAGAGAATCTCAAGCAGATTCCCTGCTGAGTGTGGGCTCGATCCCACCACCCTGAGATCATGACCTGAGCTAAAACCAAGAGTCGGACACTCAACCACCTGAGCCACCTAGGTACCCCACAAGTTACCTTTGATCCATTTTCCTTTGACTGCTCCTAATCTCCTCTCCAGGAGCATTGTGTTAGCAGTGTGGTGCTTCTAGATCTATTTGTATTATTTTACATATATTCATACATCCAGAAATGTATTGTTGACATGGGTGTTTTTTCAAAATTGGTGAGATAGCGTATTTTTCCCAATTTGCTTTTCTCATTTTAGGAACTGGCTTTGGGGGCGCCTGGGTGGCACAGCGGTTAAGCGTCTGCCTTCGGCTCAGGGCGTGATCCCGGCGTTATGGGATCGAGCCCCACATCAGGCTCATCTGCTATGAGCCTGCTTCTTCCTCTCCCACTCCCCCTGCTTGTGTTCCCTCTCTTGCTGGCTATCTCTATCTCTGTCAAATAAATAAATAAAATCTTAAAAAAAAGAAAAAAGAAACTGGCTTTGAGGACTCTTCATGTTGGTCAATTTATCAACCTCATTCTTTTAACCCATTGCATAGTAGTCTATAATTGAACTATTTCCCCATCAATGGACAGACTATTTCTTTTTTTTTTATTATATTATGTTAATCACCATACAGTACATCCCCAGATTCCGATGTAAAGTTTGATGCTTCATTAGTTGCGTATAACACCCAGTGCACCATGCAATACGTGCCCTCCTTACTACCCATCACCAGTCTATCCCATTCCCACACCCCCTCCCCTCTGAAGTGGACAGACTATTTCTAATTTACTCTTGTTATTTCTAGAACAACCATAAATGCAATGACCTCTTTTTGAAAATAACATCATTTTCAGAAAGGAGGATGACAAGTCTGTCAGAGACTGGGAAATTAATAAATTGTTCAGATTGTATGGCTGAGAGCCACTGCTGATGCCTCTCTGACTTCCCCAAGTCCTCTCTTGGAGCTATGGCTTTTCCCCCTGAGAGGCTCAAAATAAGTAATTGCAAGCATTTCTTTGCTAGAGGGTAACTTGGTTTCCCAGGGGCTTGAAACTGGGGTAGAGGAGGAATAGAAAGAAAATAATTTTCTTAAAGTCCAGGAGAGATATAATGTTCAACCAGAACAATGACGTGATCCCAGTTTGGAAGATTCACTGGGATTCTTCACACCCTCATCCCCATCCTCCAGGTACTCAAAGCCCTCCTGTTGCTTCTGGCTGCTCAGTGATGTCCTGAACCAGGCCTGCCTTCTCCTCGCTTCTCCGCTACTGTCTCATACTCCAAAATTCTTCGTCACTTAAATTTCTCCCAAGGAATGAAATTAATCCAATCCATACACATTCATGACAATAACCGGAAGACCTCTAACCTTCATAAGGAGATCTGTACTTTAAAAGGTGTATTAAATTGATGGTTCTCTATTCTCTCTATCTACCTATCCATTCATTCAACAAACCTTTAATGAGTATCTACCAAGTGCCAGGCACTAGTTTGGGCCCTGGAGATGCAAAGATGAAATAAGGACTTTCAGGTACTATGTAGGGGGTGGGCAGTAATCTTTGGGGTGGTATGGGAGGAATGTGTTGTAAAAGGTAGCAATTTCAGGGTTCTACCTAACGCAGTATTTAAAGATAGCCTTGAGGGGCGCCTGGATGGCACAGTCAATTAATTGTCCGACTCTTGGTTTCAGCTTAGGTTTTGATCTCAGTGTTGTGAGATCATGTCCGGCTCTGCGCTCAGTGCAGAATTGGCTTGAGACTCTCTTCTCCCTTTCCCTCTCCCTCTGCCCCTCCTGCTCATGCTCCTTCTCTCTCTCTCTGTAAAATAAATAAATAAATCTTCAAAGGTGTGCTGGAAATGGCTTATACAGCTCTCAAAAGGCAATTGTTAAATTAAAAAAAAATAAAGATAGCCCTGAGTAAAAACTTAGTAGAAAGGTAGAGATCCATTTATAGATGCTCTGAAATGGAACACACACTCTTCCACTCCATACCCTTTCCGTGGGCCTTTTTATCCTCTGTCCTCTTTGTCCCTGTGTTGTTCTGGCTGTGCAAGGTTCTTTGCCCCTTCTCTTTCCATAGCACAGCTCCCTCTTATTTCGGACAAGGAACAAATTTGGCACATCAGATGTAGACCAGTCCAGAGCCCATGATATAAAGCATCATGTGATGATATATTAAATCTCATTTGCAAGACAGATTTCTGTGCAGAGCAGATACTGTTTAAGCATGTGATTAGCAGTTTTCTCCCCACAGAAGCATGTAATGAAACCATTTACATAATATGTTCAATTATAAATTATGCATTGTGGAATTATACTAACCTGAAGTATTTTTGAAACAGATTCCTCCCCTCCCCCATGTTGACCAGACAAGCCTGGCATCTATCCAAAAAGGATTTTAAATTAGTGAGTCATTAGGCTTCGTAAAAAGAACTTACCCTGTGTAAAGGTACCCTCTTCCACAAAACAAAAGGGCCTTGATGACCACAACTCAGTTAAAGTGAAGATTAAACATTTTAACCAGAGCAGTGCCCTAATTCAGCAAATTTTATTTATGTCCAAATGCAGTGCTATTGGCAATGAAGAGCAATTCGAGAAGTCATAACCCAAGACAATTATTGTGAGGGCCTTTAGAGTTTCCTATAAATTTACCCTGGTGACCTCAGAGCCAATGCTGTACCACGTAGTCAAATATTTGTATTAGGTGTTCCTGTGTTTAACACACTAATTAAAAAGATGGAATTCTTTGGTTCTATCTCAAATCATTTTACTTCTGATCTCTTTCCTGGAAGAGCCTGCTGGATAAATGGAACTAAGAGTATGCTTTCTAAAAAGAGGCTTTACCATGTTGCAATAAATCTGGGGACTGAGGACATTAATGTACCTGAAGTGGTCTTAATGAGCCTATGGTGGAGATCATCCTTCGAGTCCTGTTTCAGGGACCTTTACCTTGAAGGTTATAAATCCTTTGAGAAATGACTATAATGGGGGAAGGTTACCAAAGGAAACATTCAGTTCAAACATAGCTAAATGCACACTGGCCAGATGGGCAGGTTTAAGGACAGGTGAGGAAGCCATGACACTTTGAAGAGTTAACTCCGTGAGGGGAGGTCACATGACTGGCCCTGAAATTACTCAGAGGAAACAAAAATACCATTTGGAAATCTCTCCATTGCCCTTCAAGTAATGTATTTCTCTTCTTTTGTGTCCTGTTTACAATTAGGGGTGGGAGGGGCTACAGAGAGCTCCCACCTGCATCAGAACCACCTGGGGGAATTATCAAAAATGGACATTCTTAGGCCCAAACTCATTCCTGCTGAACCAGAAACCTTCACAGTGGTGGTGTGGCGGGGGAGGTTGGAAAGCTTGGATTCTGAATTTTTTTGTTTTAAAAATTTAAATATTTATTTATTAATCTATTTAAAAATAACAATAACACCATCACATTAACATATATATCTCATGAACAATTATATTTTCCAAAACAACAAATAATTTAGTAAAAAGAGTGGTGTCATTTTAAATTTTTGCGAATCTCTTTAATTATCTAGCTTTAATTAAGGACAGCTGGATTCTCTTTTTTGCCTCTGCATTGATTGAATCTGTTGTGATATGTTTTGGTTGAAGTCTGGTAGGTCTCATACAAATATGCAGTTGGAAAAAAGAAGGATGTTTTAATAGCATTCTCAGATAATTGTGATTTTTTAAAATATTTTACCAAAATTGGACAAGTAACAGTTTTTCTTTCTTTCTTTCTCTTTCTTTCTTTCTTTCTTTGAAGATTTTATTCTTTTATTTGAGAGAGAGTGTGCACAGGCACAATGGGGGGGAGGGGCAGAGGGAGGGGAAAAAGCAGACTCTCGGCTCAGTAGGGAGCCTGACTCGGGGCTCCATTCCACAACCCCAGAATCATGACCTGAGCTGAAGGCAGATTCTTAACTGACTGAGCCACCCAGGCTTCCCAAGTAACAGTTTCTTGAAGGGTATTTGCAGTGTGGAGTCTGAAATCATATCACCGAAGTGATACTGTTATATTAAAATTTAATCATCTACCTGAAATCTGGCTTTTTTAACCAGCTACTTAATGTATGCTTATACAGACTGTAGCTTTAGAACCCCCAGATCCAGTTCAGTCCCTTTATTATGCAGAAGTAAACTGAGGCCCTATAAATACATCTTCTTGTCACAGGACCCAAAGGCTTTTCCTTTTGTGATACTCCTTGGTCACTAATATAGTGCTGAAAGCATAATGGAGACCTGTACATTCTTCTAAATTCCCCTGTCAATTCCTTTGCGTCCAACAGGAAATATCCCAAAGGGGAAAATGGGGAGAAAGGCTGCTTATCTGGGTGGGTAACTTATTCAGGGCAGGATATTCAGGGAAGTAAATAGGAGGGAGAAACCAAACCAGAAATCTAATGACTTCCTTTGTATCAAGAGGCAACCTTGGGTCTTTACAACTGGATAATAGCTTCGTTTTCAGATTCCTGACATATTAGAGCAGAGTAAGGCATTGGCATCTTGTGATCAAATCATGACCCTTCTCACAGGGTGTGGAAACATTCATATTTATGCCATTATTTGTTCATGTAGTTTTAGGAGTCTTCATTCCTCTAGCATGATGTGGGTTATCAAAGACATTTAAAATTGGCTTTCACCCAAAATAAATGCACACTCTTCAGGAGAGGAAGGGAGCAGGGTTCTGATGTTGCAGCCTACCAGGACAGAGAATTTTAATTGACCCTCAGTATCTATTCTCACTTTCCACCAAAACAAAATTTGCAGCTGTGTGCGTGCCCCCCAAAATGAAAACTACATCTTCCAGCATCCCTTGTCACTAAGTGTTACTTATTTTTTGCCAATGACCTAGGAGTGGAAGTGCTGTGAGGCAGTTCTGGAAACCTTCCTTAAGAGCTAACTGGCATATGCCCTTTGCTGTTTCTTATTTCCTTCCTTCTGGAGGGAGAGGCTAGAGCTCCATTATGGGTCATGAGGACAAGGTCTAAGTGTAGGGTCCTAGGCATGGAGGGCAGAAAGCTGGAAGGAGCCCAAGACCTTGAGGACTTCATGGAGCAGAATTACCATCTCTGCTTGGGCTTACCTCTGGATGGTTACATGAGAAAGAAATATAATTCCAGGTTATTCAACCCTCTTTTATTCTGGATCTCTATTACTTGCGTCAAACCCTGACCTAACTGATGCCTCCTTTGACATGCGAGAGAGGGAGACCCCGCTAACTCCCTGTGAGTCCTTCACTCTACTGCCCATTGTCCTATGATGTTCCCACTTTCAAGAACTTTTACAGGGTGCAGCAGAATCCTGGAGGGCCTGGCCTCTCCCAGCTGCCCTGGCACCCTGGGCATGGTACTGTGTCCCCAGCAAGGTGGAGGAGAGAAAGTCTGCTTTGCTGTTATTCTTGGCTCTGCCCTCACCCTCTGTCAGGAACCAGGGTGAGTGCAGCTTCATTCAACCCAGAGGATCATGTTAGGAACAGACACTACTTGACCATTTTTCTCTGTAGATGTGTGTTTAATTCTTACCAGAGATTTATTTTTAACTCCTTAGCCTTAAAAATATTCACATATTTTGGGGCGCCTAGGTGGCACAGCGGTTTAAGCGTCTGCCTTCGGCTCAGGGCGTGATCCCGGCGTTCTGGGATCGAGCCCACATTGGGCTCCTCCGCTATGAGCCTGCTTCTTCCTCTCCC
>NC_048223.1:95726392-95991251 GCF_002007445.2 Ailuropoda melanoleuca
AAAAAAAAATATTCACATATTTTGTTAATGTGTTTTTAAAATTCTGATTTCTCTTCTGTTGATTTTCACTAATTTTATGCATTTAAGTATTGGATATAATTTTACTCTTTTACATGAGTTTTTGGTTTTTAATCTGGTTTCTTCTTTGCTATTTTAATTTATTTACCCTCTTATTTCCTATTTTTATTCTCTTACCTTATCATTTTATTATTTTTTTATTCCTGGAATATTTTGGTTCGACTTTTAAAAATCTGTTCCTATCATCTCTCTTTTTATTTATCTTAATGTTACCAACATTTTCAGATCATCAAGTTTTAAAAGTTTTATTGTTAGTTTAGCTTGTCAATATTTAGTCTTTTTTATTCTTATGGTTTTTTTTCATTCAATTTTTTCAAGTTTACGTTCTAACTTTTTTTTATTTAACTCTTTCAATTTGTTTTACACTTTAGTATTAAATGTGTCACAATGTTTTGCTTTTAATTTGTGGGTTTCTGGTTTTATTTCTTAACTTTAAGTGTTTCCGTTTCCATTATGCCTATTTTTTCATTATGCCCAACCATAATTTCTGAATTGATTTTTATTCATTGTTCTTTAACTATTTGTTTTAATGATAAATAGGAAGTATGCCACAGGCATGATGCTGTGGTATCCTGACCCCCATTCCCTAACTTGTTTCTCTGCTGTGGGGTACCTTGACCGGAGGTTGGGGAATGGGGGAAGAAGAGGAGTCTGTGGTTTCTGTAGTGAGTCAAAACTTGACCCTTTGGGGGAGCCTGGGTGTCTCAGTCTGTTAAGCATCTGCCTTCTGCTCAGGTCATGATCTCAGGGTCTGGGATGGAATCCTGAGGCAGGCTTCCGCTCAGCAGAGAGTCTGCTTCTCCCTCTCCCTATGCACTTACCCCCTCTCATGCTCTCTCTCTCTCAAATAAATAAAATCTTAAAAAAACCAAAATAAAACTTGTCCCCTTGTGCTAAAGTATAAACACAGTGCATTGTTTTCAAGGATCCATTTTACTCAAACTTTTGGGAGAAAAAAATTTTGTATCCGTGAAGATTCTTGGAAAGAAATGATTATTATATGCACTTGAAATGCAGTGTCAACTTTAAAAAATTCACCCCAAGTTTCAAAAATTGGTAGACTCAAGTAGCAATATCCCAACTGTAAACCAAGGAAAGAAGAAGCCTCCAGATGACATTTTTGTCAAATATGTGAACCCAAATGCTTCAACATTCTCTTTTCTCTCCTCTTTAATCTCCCTATTAAAATTAAACTAGAAGGCCTATCTTGATTCAGCCTGCCTTTGACATGCCCTTCAGTTTCCTCCTGATTTGCTAAATCTCTATCCTTCTATCACAATTGTCCCATGAAGCTAGTATCTCCTGCTGGGCCCAACTCATGCACAAAAAGGGTCTCAGAACATTGAACTTTCTTAGTGCAGCAAGCGATTGTGCTTCCTCCATGTGTTTCTCAGAGGAATAGTTCAGTGCCTGGCACACTATAGGTGTTCAGTGAATGCTGAATGAGCAAGGAATGAATGGATGGATGGGTGGATAAATGCTCAGCATTTAAGTCACATTGACTTCCTGACTACAAAATGCGATGGCCTACTCTCAGCTCTCATTATTGCAAACGTTTTTACAACATAACCTTCTCAACTTTCTCCACTATCTCTTACCCTTTCTTGAATATATTTTCTCCTTTGGCTTCCAAAATTAAATGCTATTCTGGTATAACTGCATAACTCCAAATTCTATAACCCTTACTGTTTGCTATTGCTTCTCCTGGCCTTAATTGTAGACATCCCAAGTCTCAGGCATTGGACTCATTTCTTTATTTTCTGCCTGGTTCAACCCAGATAGTTGTCACAGCTTCAACTCTCAGCGCCATGCTGATAACCCCAAGTCTATATCTCTAGCCCTGACCTCTCACCTGAGCTCCTGCCTCTTATCTCTGTCTGCCTACCACTGGAGACTTCTGCCTGGATTTCTTACTCCTGCATATCCCAAACCAACCTCCTCAGATTCCTCTCGATGAGGCAAGTATATGCATATATATTTTACTTGCTTTTGGTACCTCTGCAAACAAAGGATAATAAGAATAGCTACCATATTTTGATTACCTATTATACGTCAGGCACTTTATATTTAGGAGCTCGTTTAATCCTCCAAGATAGGAATTATCTGCATTTTTATAGGTGAATAAATGGAGGCTCAGAGGAGTTAAACTAACTGCCCCAAATCATGAAGCTGGTATATGGGATTCAAATTCCAGACTGTCCAGCTCCAAAGCTCATGTTCTTTCTGCTATGTTGCACAACTGTCACGTTCTAAAATTTATAGCTCAGTTCCTTGAAAGATGGGGAACATCAGTGATCTCTATGAGTGCTTAGAATTTGGCATGATCTACATCCCCCCCATTGACAGTGTTTTTCCAATAACAGGTGGTAATTAAACATAGAAGCTCTGGACTCAGGCAGACCTGGTTCAATCTCGATGCCATTATTTACATGAAGGGGCAGGGTAGTTAACCTTTCTGAGGCTCAGTTTACTCATCTGTGAAACCAGGACGCTAATACCTACCTCTCAGAAGTATTGGGGAGAGAAAAATGAAAGAATGTATGTCAAGAATCAATTGAAATGTCCATCAACTGTTGAATGGATAAATAAAATGTCTCATATCCACACAGTGGAATACTACTTAGCAATAGGAAGCAATAAAGTTCTGATACTTTCCACAACACAGATGAACCTTAACATCTGTGCTAAGTGAAAAAAGTCAGTCATAAAATACCACATGTTGTATGATTCCTTCTATATGAAATGTCTAGAATAGGCAAATCTGTAGAAACAGAAAGCAGAGTAGAGGTTGCCTAGAGCTGGAGGCGGGGGTGGGAGGGTGATGCTAGGAGGGAAATGGGGAGTGACTGCTAGTGGGTGCGGCGTTTCTTTTGGGGTGATGAGACTATTCTAAAATTGGTTGTGCTTTTGGTTACACAACTCTCTGAATACAGTAGAAACCACTGAATTGCACTGAATTTGGCTAAATAGCTGAATTGTAGGGTATGGGATTATATCTCAAGCAAGATGTTTTAAAAAAAAGAATATATGTCAGATGCTTAGCACATAACTAGTGCTCACTTTTCTGACTTTCCCTTCTTTGCCTGGTTTGTCTCCAGCAGCTGATTGTGGACATTTGCTCCTACTTGCCACACTCTGGCTTGTCATTAGCTTAGGTGCAGTCCTCCCCGCACCCTTGTTAAACACTTGGTGGACTTACTTTGTCTCCTTCTGAGGTGCTTGAGGATTTGGGGGCAGTCTGCTTGCTGCTCCTCATTGCTTGACCTCTGTCTGGGCCTGGGCTGTCCTTTACTAAGTCTGTCAAAATCACCTTCCTTGTTACCTTTCGGACCTTCCCTCTCTCCTCCTTAATCAACAAAATCTTGGTAGGTAATGACCCTAAACTGAGCACTGCTAGGCCTTGTGGGTGATGTGAGGAGGTTAAAGACTCCGCGCCCACCACAAAGAGCTCTTTGATTGTGGTTGGGGAAATAACACATAGATATGAAAACACAGCCAAGGTGAGGACACAAGTCTGTTAAGTGTCAATTGTGTAATTCTCACTTAGGTGCTACGGGAGTTTAAAGAGGTGGGAGATCATTGGTCAGGGAAGTCTTCAAAATACAGTTTTTTTTTAATTGATGGGTAAGCTTCGTAGTGGAATAGAAGGGGGCGGGTGAGTGAGCAAAGGCATGGGTACGTGTCTTTTTTCTTCCTGCCCTATACATTTATTGAGCACGTAGTATATGCTAGACCCTGGGGTCATAAAAAGAGAGTAAGATTTGTCCTGCCCTGTAGGAGCTTACAGATGTGGGGAAGCTGGGCAAACAGAGATGACAAGCAATCTATGCATACAGGAGAGCAAGTGAGGTGTTTGTCTGAGGGAGTTTGTAGAGACATCACAGAAGAGCTGACATTTGGACCTGAGAGTGAAAAGGTGAGGAAGCAGGTGACATTTCAAGTCAGGTGGGGAGGAACCAGGGTGCCACCAAAACAGAGGCCCAAGGTGGGAAGGCTGGGAGCTGATGAGGCTGTGAAGGTGTGCCGGGACTTAATTGTGAATATACTGTGTTTTGTACAAAGTAATTTATGTTTGATTCCGAGGCAGTCGAAGATGGGGGGGGGCACTCTTTCCATTTCTCTCAGGCCAAACTGTGATTCCAGTCTGTCTTTCTGTGTCTGCGGCACATTAGATCCCATCTAGTTCTTCCTGCAGCAAGGCTACTCCTCGCTGTCATGAAAGTGAATGCTGTCGAAGTTATCTTTTCTTGAGGACCCATATGGGTCCCCAGGGAAGGTGCACTTCTTTACCCAACCTTTCACATCTTTCACAAACCTTACTGGAGATGGGGAGGGAAGTTTGCATGGCAACTCCCTGGCAGAAATCAATGAATTCAGAATCAAATTAACGTTGATCCCTCGGATTTTTACCTGTGGTCAAATGCAACACATCTATGCATGCTTGCCAAATTTTATTTTGATTAAAACATTTTTATATTTTTAATTTTTTTTAAGATTTTATTTATTTATTTGATAGACATCCATTGAGAGAGGGAACACAAGCAGGGGGAGTGGGAGAGGAAGAAGCAGGCTCCCAGTGGAGGAGCTTGATGTGGGGCTCGATCCCAGAACATCGGGATCATGCCCTGAGCCGAAGGCAGACGCTTAAAGACTGTGCTACCCAGGCACCCCTGATTAAAACATTTTTAGGGATGCCTGGGTGGCTCAGTTGGTTAAGCTTCTGCCTTCGGCTCAGGTCATGATCCCAGGGCCCTGGGATCGAGTCCTGCATCAGGCTCCTTGCTCAGCAGGGATCCTGCTTCTCCCTCTGCCTGCTGCTCCCCCTGCTTGTGCTCTCTCTCTCTCTGACAAATAAATGAAATCTTAAAACAACAATAACAACAACAAACATTTTTAAATGCAGGCCCAAATTATTCAACAAACAAGTCCTTATACTATTCCTGAAGTAAATTACACTGTCTATAGAATTTTTCCATCTGTGTACTGAAAAATTTAAGACATCTTTCTATAAAAACATAAAACTCTTTGCAGATCATTGAAGGATTCATAGAAATGCATAAAACACACCCAAATGTACTTAAGAAGTGTTTTTAAATAGAGCACTATACTGTACAGATAATAATTTTTACCACCTACAAGCAAAATGAGATTGTAGTTTCCAAACAAAAGGGCAAGTTTGTTGACTGAATACATACTCCTTTATCATGCTCTCCTGTACTGTATTAATATTTTTAACTGGCTAGTCAATCATAAAAAAATTAAATCCTCAGTAAATCTTATCAGTACCACAAAAATAATGGGATTTCTGTTTACAAGGTGTCGATTGTGTTCAGTCTTTGATAATGACGGCAGACAGTCAATAAACACTGGGACATTTACATGGTCAGTAGGAGCCTAACCAAACTATCTAATCTTTCAAAAGACGGTCAACACAATGAACTCTAAACTTAATCCCCTCAAATACTGGAGAGACAGTTTAGTGCTTTAAATACTACTCAGCCCAAAACCCCACACTAAAAAGAACCATTAAGGCTTTTTCTTAAACTCACAGAAGCGGGACATTCTGATTTCAGTTCCATTCTCTGATGGCAAATCTTTTCTTTATAATCTAAGCTCAACCTTTTATAGGATCTGGGATTTATGAAGGGTGACAAGTATTTTAAGTATGGTAGAACTCGACTAAAAAAGTGAAAGAGGAGTAATGTTTGATGTTTTGTTTTTTTAATTTTTGATGCTTATTTTAAACTTTTTAAGTGGCTTTTTTTTTTTAATTTCAAGAAAGCAAAACACATTACTTGCTGGTTTTGCTTGTTATAATCAAATAAACTCACATTTACTCAGAACGCCTGTATAGTTGCTGCTATATTTATTGCTGGGAGATTTTTTTTTTTTTTTAAAGCTGAAGGGAAAAAAAAAAAGGCTATTAATTGACCATTTCCTCTCTTCCAGGCCTGTGTTATTCAATGAAGATAAAGGTTTAAAATCCTAAAGTCCTGACAAGAGACTTGTATAAGGGAGGTTGAAAATGCCTGACTATGGAGTCACTAATTTAGACACTAAAAGAAACTTTGGATTTTCAGTGGCAGAGAGAGAAAGAAAGAATTTCAGCATGACTTGTGTAAATGCCCTTTTGATTTTATGATATTTTTTGATGTTAGTCAATAATATGAAGATGCTTGGGAGAACATATGTTTGGTACTGGCTGGGAAAAGTGGGCCCTGATACTCCACTCGGAAAGCATGGTTTTACTGAGATGTTTGATTTGGGGCTTTTTTTTACTCTTCTCGCATGTCCAAGGTGTTAGTTTCTTCGTTGTTGCTGTCTGAAGAGCTTGGCCAGAGAGGTTCTGGTTTATTGCTACATTCCACACCCGAGGCAAGAGTGGGGCTCAAAAAAACGCAAGCTTGCTCCTGTGGAACAGCTTAAAACAGATGTGACCTTGCTTTGAAATCTGATGAACACAATAGACCGCCTGAGATCTGATGTTCAGTTCTTTTCAGGCTACAGAAATGAGAGATTCTTTGGTTGACCTGGCATTCTGCCATGTCTGAGAGCCCACTGGAATCTCTACTTTGCCATTTGCAGGAAATGGCAGGAAGTGTGTGAAAATCTGGAATCCAGCAACAAGATTTAATCATGCCACATTATGAGGTCACTCTCTCTTGTCAGTGATTGAGAAGGAAAAAGACTGATTTATTTTCTTTTTTAAAAATTTTATTAAGTTTTTATATTTTAATTCCAGTATAGTTAACATGCAGTGTTAGTTTCTGGTGTAAATATAGTGATTCAACGCTTGCATACATTACTCAGTGCTCATGATGATAAGTGTCCTCTTAATCCCCATCACCTATTTCATCCATCCCTCCCACCTACCTCCTCTCTGGTAACTATCAGTTTATTCTCTATAGTTAAGATCTCTTTCTTGGTTTCTCTCTCATTTTCTTTTTCCTTCGTTCATTTGTTTTGTTTTTTAAATTCCACATATGAATGAAATCCTAGGGTATTTACCTTTCTCTGACTGACTTATTTTGCTTACGGAAGGCTGATTTTTTTATTTTGGGGTGAGTTTATGTGAGAGCTCACACTGGCAAGCCCTTCAGTTCTAGCATCTTTGGGCATCATTAAGGCTTAGATTTGTTTGTGGACGCTCAAACACTGCGAAGCCCAACAATCCTTCAACTCCATTGGAACCTAAGATCCACTGATCCGACTGTATTTTCACTGCCCCTCATTCTTGTCATGTCCTCACTTTCCTCCTTACTCAGCTTAAATCTGTGGTCAAATGTTTCATCACTCCCTTGAACATACTCTTGATTCCCTTGTCTCTCTGTTACTTGGTTAAACTTACTTAGCTAAACCACAACATTTATTAAATTCAACTTTTCTCTATTCCATTCCACACAGTTGAATGAAGCTAGAGAAAAACACACCATCAAGCCAACTGGTCTCATTTTAAATTGCTGATCACTCATCTGTAGTGGACTCTTATAGCTGCCCAGCAATCATACTCTATTTCCCTAGGCCTTTCATTTGTTTGCTCTGCTGGAAGGGGATGATTTTATACCCTTTCTTCTCTTCTCAAAACTTTTTTTTTTATTAAAAGATTTTATTTATTTATTTGACAGAGAGGGAGACATCCAGTGCGAGAGGGAACACAAGCAGGGGGAGTGGGAGAGGAAGAAGCAGGCTCCCAGCATAGCAGCCTGATGTGGGGCTCAATCCCAGGACTCCGGGATCACGCCCTGAGCTGAAGGCAGACACTTAACGACTGAGCCATCCAGGCGCCCCTCTTCTCAAAACTTAAACCAAAACTATATACTGTTTTCCATGATGATCTTGCTTCCTAGATACTGAGAAAATGGAAGCCATCAGAAGGAAACTTCCATAGCCCCTATAACCACAACTACCCACTTACTAGCATCTGGGCTTATAGACTGTCTTTCCTCCTGGTCTTCTGGGTGAACTGCCCGTACTCTTTACAAAGGCTAACAGCTCCATGTGTACACGAGACTCTACTCCTTGCCTACTCAGTCAGGGACACTGCTATAGGCACTCTTCCCCTCTGTCCTGCATCAATTTTCCACTCTCTTTCCCAGTACCATATAAGTATTCTCTCATCATAAAAACAGACTCTCTCAGTCCTCCTTCCCTTTCAGTATATCCCTCCCATTCCTCTTCTCTTTACAGCAAAATTCTTCAAAAAAGTTGTATCTACTTGCTGTCTCCAATTTATCTTCTCTCATCTCTTCCCCTTTCAGCCCCATCACCCACTGAAACCATCCTTACAAGGCAAGTGCAGCAAATGCAGGGGTCGATTTTCAGTCTTCATAGTACTTGACCAATCAGCAGCATCAGAGGAAGTCACTCCCTTTTCATGTAGCTACCTCCCTCACATGGTTTCCACCGCGCCCCCTATTCTGCACCCACCTCATTGCTTCTCATGCTTGTCTAGTTCTTTCAGTTCCCGTGATCTCTGTGTTGGAGTGCCCAGGTCTCAGTCCTAAGATCTCATCTGTTTTCCATCTACACTTACTGCCTTGATGATCTCATCCAATCAGGGCTTTAAATACTCTCTCTCTCTCTGTATATTAGTTACTTTTAAATTTATACCTCCAGTCTGTACCACTTCCCTATTCTCCACACCATATGTCCAACTTCCAACTTAAAATCTCCACTTGGATGTCTAAACAATATCCGAGCATCTGATCTCCTTCCACCACCATCCAGAGCCTGCTTCTCCAATGGTGTTTCCCCGCTCAGTCAGTGTCAACTCCATTCTTCCACTTGCTTAAATGAAAACATCTTGGCATCTTTTCTTGCTCTGATACCTTGCATTCTAATCCATTAACAAATCCTGTTAACTCTACCTTCAAAATATATTTAGAATTTGACCACCTCTCTCCCTCTCCATTACTACCACCCTGGTTCAAACCACCTTCTAGCTGGTTTTGCGCTTCTGCTCTGTCTGGTGAGTAGTAGAACTGAGATTCCAACTCAGTTTTTCTTCCATTTTGAAGACTTAGATCTTTTGTCTGGGCTCTGCTGTCCCTCTGCTTTTTCACCTTTGTTGGCTGCTATTATATGTACCTCCCCTATATTCATTTCCCTATTCTTTCCATTTTCCTTAGTAATAGAATTCTAACTACATTCAAAATGGCACTGTGAGCAAATATCTTTTGGTCTATCTTTCCCAGCCTCATGTGTGGATAGATGTGGGTATGTGACAACTCCTGATCAATGAGATAAAAGCAGAAGTTGCTGGGTGGGATTTCCAGGAAAACTCCTAAGTAAGGGGGACACACAGCTGGTTCCATCCTTTTTGACCTTATCCCACCCTCCTTCCTGCTGCCTGAATCGAGGACTTGGTGGCTGGAGCTTCAGCAGTATTTTGCATTCTGAGATGACCTTGAGTGTGGAAGCCACATGCTAAAGACAGAAAACAGAAATATAGAAGCAGTCTGAGTGTCTGGTGACATGGAGTTGCCCTAGACTGTCCTAGTCCATATTTGGACTCTTTTACATGAGAGAGCAAAGGGCATTCTCGTCTTTGTGACTTGAAGCTTAACATAATTTCTATCAATTACTCTGTCGTGTAGTTCTTCTGGATCTTCTACAGAACCTAGCGTAGTGCTAAGCACAAAACTGGTCCTCAATAAATGACAGTGATTGGCTGCTTATGGTAAAGCAAATCTCCTTAAAGTTTTGTATGACACATTCATTTCTACCAGTCAGTAATGATGCGGCCAAAGTTTTGCAATTGAGTTTTATACACCTGGCACTTCTAAAGGAACTTTTTTTGTGTTGAACTATATATGATTGGTCAAAATAAGTGGGCAACATGATAAACTTATGCCAAACAGCATAGGATTTAAATTAATAATATAATTTGTATCAAAGATAAGGTTGTCTTATAAAGTAATGAGACTGAGTCCATAGGTTTTTCCTAAAATAAACTCCATTGCTTTAAGACTCTTAAATAAAAACTAAAATACTGTTACCACTGTTGTTAATTTTCACAGCGGTAACATCATTACAAAACATCGTTACAAAACAAATTCCTGTATAACACAAACTTTGGACCTTCATGAAAATTTTAACATTACAAAATCTATATGAAAAAGAATAATAAGATTGGCTATTATGGAGTGCCTGCCTGGCTCAGTTTGTACAGCATGAGACTCTTGATCTTGCAGTCATGAGTTCAAGACTCACATATGGTATAGTTTACTTAAAATAAACAAATTAAAATTAAAAAAAAGATTGTTGTGTCAGTTTTACTGATGGGATATTGATGATTTACAAATGCCTAGTTAGGCAAAGAAAGACACAGTTGAATCTTACTTATAAGTGTGGAAAGTTGATTGGGAGGTGTTTGTTCTATTTGAGTCCCTCTTGCGATTCAGACCATGGGAATTGGGCATCACTCATCTCTAAGATGAATTCTAATGGGTGGGAAGAACATGTTCCTTCAAGTGTTTCAAGTTCCTTCAAGTGGGCAAGTCATTTAACCTCTGAATCTAAGTTTTTTTTTTTAATCTGTAGAATGGAAATAATACCAAAAATCGCTATTCCATAAGTCTGTTGAGATGATAAAATGAGGGAATACATGTGAAAGGGCCTTGTTCATAGTAGTCATTCAATAAATATTTGTTCATTCATCTTGATAACGTTTTGTAAATGCTTAAGAATTTTTGAAATGCTCTCATATACTGTACAAGTTATTGTCAAAATACCAAGCACCGATTAACACTTCCTCTAAGAACTTTTGGATCGTTGTATTTTAATTATTTTAGGATGTGACCAACTTTTGTGGAGTTGAGTTAGTCGGCTTCATTATTCCCCTGCAACATTTCCTTTGCACTCATTGATTTCCATGGCTACATAATGATTACTTCCTGAGAAACAAAGGAACACATGTGTTTAGAAGTAAAAAGGAAGCATACAGATCACCTATTGAACCATAACCCTGTAAAACCTGGTATAAATGGAAACTTTTCTTTTTTATCATATGGCGTTTGAAGTTAAGGAATTCATATTAGTCATTAGCTCAGTTTTTACTCTACAATAGGTGTCCCTGTAAGGAGCCAGATTGTGTCAGTCCTTATAAGCCAAATATACTCCAAAACATTTTGTGAGGCAGACTTTTTTCAACATCAAAATTTCTGAGTTGTGACCAATCCAGAAAAGTGATAGGTGATGGGAAATTTGAAGACAAAGGGTGCGTGAAGAAGAAGTAACTAACTGCTCTAAAACACACAGATTCCTTTTTATGACATTCATTAGTCGATCATTCTAGCAAACATATATTTATGACTTCTACATATGAGGTCCTGTAGTAAGCGCTCTGAGAACTACAAAGGTGAATAAGGCCCAAAGGTGGTCTTCAAAGAACTCATAGCTTAGTATTGGAAATAAAATATATACATCCTCTGTCCAAATTATGTCCTATGTGCAGTATGATCCAGAACCTAGGGTGGCTTTGAAGAGGGGGCTGTTTCGAGTCTTGGAGAATACATAGATATTTGTGCACAAAACTGGCAGATGGGAAAGCATTCCAGATAAAGGGAACTGTAGCTACAAAGGCCCAGAGGTGACCAGGCTCAGACATAATGGATCAGAGATAGGCAGAGATTGATTTGGGAATATCTATTTTGGGAATAACATCATATTTAATAGGTAGGTATTTGGTGGTTTAAAGTGGGAGGAGAGTACTATATATAGTCTGTGTCCCCCTCAAATTTGTATGGCAAAATGTAATCCCCAATGTGATGGTATTTGGAGGTAAGGCCCTTGGGAGGTGATGAGGTCATGAGGGTGGAACCCCCATGAATAGGATTAGTGCCGTTATAAAAGAGACTCCAGAGAGCTTCTCTGCCCCTTCTGCCATGTGAGGACACTGTGAGAAGGTGGCCATAATGGACTAGGAAGCAGGCTGTCACCATCGCTGAATTTGCTGGCTCCTTCATCTTGGACTTCCAGCTTTCCAGGACTGTGAGAAATAAATGTTTGTTGTTTAAGTCACCCAGTCTATGGTATTCTGTTAGAGCAGCCCAAAGGGACTAAGAGAGGAAAGTCACTGAGTTCGGTTTTGGACATGTGGAATATCAAGTGCGAGTGACTGGCTATTCTGGGAGAGATGTTATGTAGGTGGTTAGAAATGAAGTCTGGAGCTTAGGAGAGAAGTGCAAGTGTAGGTCTACATTTGGGACTCATCAACACCCAACTGGAAGATGAACTTACAGGAGAATAGCGTAAAAAGAAAAGACAGTTGGGGACAGATGCCTGGAAACAACTAGATTTAAGGGACAGACTGATAAAAATAAACTTGGGAAGGAGGCTGAGGAGAAGCCAGAGAGATATGAAGGAAACCCATAAGAAAATGGCAGTGTTTTATCAGATTCTTTTTTTTTTTTTTGAGGTTTTTTTCCAGGATATGGGGTTCTTTTTGTAATGTTGATTCTTCTCTTCACTCCCAAAAATAAACTCCAGGAGCCTGGAATAGACTAAATAGACAGTTATTCCTGGGGCTACACACAGAAGGGAAGGTTCCAGGATTCAGGTAAAAAGCATGGTCCTGTGTTCTGAAGCCCCAGTGAACCAGGGCGGCAGCATCACATAGTGGTTCTGAGCCCTACAGTTATATCTGTGTTCAGGCCTCACCCTGAGGCCTGCAGGTGGATTCTCCCAGCAAGTGTGTGTGTGTGTGTGTGTGTGTGTGTGTGTGTATGTGTGTGTGGACTGCAGGTATCTCACTCCTAGACCCCTTTGTCCCCCTGCTTCGATCCAGTTGGAATAAAGGAGAAATTTCTCCACTGGCTTGTGAGCTTCTCAAGGGTTTGGTGCATAGTAGGTTCTTAAATACATAGTTTTCTTTTAAAAGGTGAATAATAAATCAACAAAACATAAAGATCAGTACATAGGAAATAACTTTATAATAAACCTATGAGCACTGTAGTCTCCTAACATTTTTATGGGTCACCGACATTTTCAAAACTCTGATCGTTGAGCATCAGAGAAACATCTACGTGTGTCCACTGGAAAAGAAAGAGAAGAACAGCTCTACTCGCCATAACAAAATTATAAGGCAGTTGATTAAAAAAAAAAAAAACAAAAAATCATCCTCAGCGGTTCATAACATCATTCCTTATTAAGCAGTGACATAACACTAATGCTTCTAAAATGCTTTTTACTTTCCTGGCATTGTTCTGAATACTTTATTTGCGTTAATTAATTTAATCTCCCCAACAGATCTATGAGATAGCAGCTTGTCTATTGTGTAGATAAGGAAACTCCAGGTACAGAAAAAAGCCCAAGGTCACATAGCTAATAAGTAGCAGAGGTAAGATTTGAACCCAGACAGTCCAACTCCAGTGTCTGTGCATGTAACTGCTACCGCACAGAAGCTGCTTTGATTTTCTTACTTGCTTGCAGAGCCAGACCCACTGTGTTTATCATCTCGTACAGAAGGAAAGCTGCTACATTGTACATGCGAGGTGAGGCTTTCTCACCGGGGCTCGGTGGCGGTGGCAGGTGGGGGCAGGGGCATGTTGTGGGAAATGTATTTGAGTTAAATCAGGACCACAAGCATGATAATTGTTTATCCTAATAGAAATCACGATCACACAATGATCTTATTTCACAATTTACTTCCCCTAATCCCATGGGCAAGTGACTTAAGCTCCTTGTCACAGACCCTCATTCATAAGCTAAAGAGAGAAAGAGAGGCTCAATGCTTGCGGATGGGCCAAAAAGTGTGTATACTTGGGAGTCTCCACGGAACACTCTGACCCTGTCTGTTCTTTACAGGCCTGCTGGGGACCTTGTTTTCTGAGGGGACCTTGGGTGAATGGCCTCATCTTTTAGCTGGTCTCCAGGAGCCCACACTCTTTGTCCCTTAACCGAGGGGTAACTGAGAGGTCTCAGGAGGAGTCAGGCCGAAGAGGCAGACACCAAACCAAGTGGAAACCTTGCTGCTGCTTGAAGGGAATTTGAATCCCAAGATGGTAGTTTGGAATTGCTCTAAGGAATGTATCCAATATATGCTGTAGCACATATGTTTACAAAAAAGACTCAAACAAAATATTTCCTGATATTATCCTCAGTGACTGAGGATGTTTTACAACTCTTACTGAAATATATTTAATATCCCAGAAGAAAAGAACCCAAAAGACATAAAAATAAATCAGATTAGGCTTTGTCTTTTGATTAATGTTTTTTTCTTCACCAAACAGGAAAATACTCATTAACAAAAGTTTTGAGAACAATAAAGTAACTGGAGGTTATTAATATGAAAATATTGTCGATTGTTCCTCCCGTAAAAATCTCCCTGGACAGCCCACTTCCTGAAAAATGACTCAGCAAAAGCTCCCAACCAGGGTTGTTCGTGTTTCATACAATTGTTCGGGCTGGCACTTATTTCTTATCTATAAAGTCCCCTTGTGATTGATGATTCATGTTTCTTTTCAATTATGGGCTTTGAATGCAAACTATTTCTTAATGTAAACAAATGGCTTCAGTATTTAAAGCAAAACATTTCCGTTTCTTTAGTACTATTTCCTATTTTATGCCCGAAACCATATTTTTGAGGGAATTGTTTGGTTTCAAAAGAGGGAAAAGAGAATGATTGTTTAGAAGAATGTGTGCAAAGGAGGGGTTCATTTGCCATGGGCTGCCTGCCAGAGGGGCAGGCGTGGGCTCAGAGGGGGCACAAGGTGGCCTACCCTCTCATAGCATGGCCCAAAGAGCTTAGTGTCCTGAATTCTCACTTTAAAGATCCTGGTTATCCCGTTGGAGGAAAGTGTATCTTTGGCAGCTTGATAATAAGCCTTGTAGCAAATCTTTAAATTCTCAGTTCTAATAAAGGGCTCTGAAGTAGAGGAATGGAGAGTAAAGGACACATTGAACAGTTGCCAGAAATGCTAGAAAAGGAGCAAGATATTTAGTGACTTCTAATGACATTTTACAATTACCAATATCAAAAATAAAATTAAAACCTAGAAGAGCAGGAACCATTTTCAACAGACCATGTGCCAAAAGTTGACCACTAGGTAGCGCCATAATCTAGCTGTACGACCATAGGGCTGAGACTTGATTCTGTTGTTGACTAGGATTCAAATGTTTAAGATTTTACATTTGGGAAATGATCAAGAAGGGCACCCTAAAAATTTTCAATCAGAAGACCCCAACATAATAAACAGAAGAGATATGAGGTTCTAAATATTTACTTGGTGAAGCTACTTGTTCTATAGCAATTCTGTTTATTGAGAACTCGAGAAACAGACATTGTAGGCATTAGAGATTTTACCTTTGCCTTCTGTTAATGAAACCCCAGATTTGCATGAAGATAAAGAAAAGGAAAAATCACAGTTAATTGAAACAATTAGTCCAGAATTTTCTTGTCAAATGGGGAAAATATCGATTTAGCTAAGCAGTGGACACTACTCACATTTGTTTGGGAAAGTCAGTATTGTTTCCATCATTCTTGCTTAAGTCTTCCCCTTGCTCAGTAATCATTGAGTCCATGCCTGCTGCATGCCCAGCATCACGCTAGATGCTTTGAATATAAAGAAGCAAAGGTCCATTCACTACTTTTGTGTAGCTCCTAGTCCAGTATGGTAGATAAATATATAACAAAAACGATACTAAGGAATCAGAGATTTGATAAAGACCACATGCTCAAAAGAGTTATGGGGGGATAATAGCAAATCATTGTATACAAGAAGGTGGCATTGAACTAAGCCTCGAAAGATAAATCATAGTAACAGCTGACACGATGCTCATCCGGTGTCACACTCTCCAGAGAGCTCTACCTAATAAATGCTTAAAGGTCATGTGACCGGGACGCCTGCATGGCTCAGTCGGTTAAGCGTCTGCCTTCGGCTCAGGTCATGATCCCAGGGTCCTGGGATCAAACCCCGCATTGGGCTCCCTGCTCAGCGGGGAGCCCGCTTCTCCCTTGCCCTCTGCCTGCTGCTCGCCCTACTTGTGCACTCTCTCTGCCAAATACATAAAATCTTAAAAAAAAAAAAAAAGGTCATTTAGTCTTCACAACAGCCCTATGAGGTAGGAGCTACTAAGTATCATCACTGTGCTACAGACAAGAAAACAGGTTTGGGGAAAGTATTCTAGACAAAAGAAGCAGGATGTGTAAAGTTTCGCAGATGCATGGAACTATGGCATGTTCCAGGGAATAGAAACTCAGATAACAGTAATGATACTGTAACATTCACGGAAACACCATGTCCTCTAAGATCTTGTAAACAGAAAAATGTGATGAGTTATAGTGGAAACTTAGAACAGATTTTTAGAGTGCCTGGGTGGCTCAGTCGTTTAAGTGGCTGCCTTCGGCTCAGGTCATGATCCAGGGGACCAGAAATCGAGTCCCTGCTCTGCAGGGAGTCTGCTTCTCCCTCTGCCCCTCCCTGCACTTGTTCTCTCAATCTCTCTCACTCTTTTGCTCTCTCTCTCAAATTAATAAATACATTCTTAAAAAAAAAACCAGAGTTTTAAAAACAATTTTCTTAATTACATAAAAATGTTATTCTTCAAAGAATAGTAGGACTATAGTTTATTGAGAATACAGATCCATTGAAAGACCAAATGCTTTTTGTAATGAAATACTACATCCTGAATTTTGAAGATGATAGAAAAAAATATGGAATGGCTCTGTGAACTATTTTGGCTACCGTAGATATGTCTTAAAAAACTAATTTCTACTGTATGGTGACTAATATAACAAAATAAAAATTATAAAAAAAACCCTAATTTCTTATAACAAACCATATTGCTGTGAGTATCCTGAAAATAGTAATGCTATAGTTTTATTTTATTTTATTATGGCATGAGGCAATTTTATTTTAAAAATTATGTATTTAAATATATGAAAAAATATCTGGGAGGATATACATAAAATTGGTAACAATGGTTATTTTTGGATCTTGATTCCTTATTTCTTTTTTTTTTCCAGTGAGCATGTATTTATTTTTTTCTAATTTTTTACTTAAATTTTAGTTAGTATAATACTACAGTTTTAAAATTGAACTGAATATCTTGAAAGATTTTCTAATGTTGAAAAATAATACTAATATAACTAAAACAATTTTTGTCTATTTTTATTTGAAATAGCCTTTGTAAGATAAACTGTTATATCAAGTTTAAATATTTATTGGTTACTGATTACTCACTAAGCACTGTAATGCTGTGTCAAGATAATTTATTGAACAAATATTTATTGAGCATCTAACTTGTGCCAGCCATGATGTGTGAATTGCTGTGGGAATAGTAACAGTAGCAGAAAAACAATAAGGACCCAATCTCTGCTAACCTCAAAAAGACTGAGTTTTTTTGCTTTTTAAAGATGAGAGAGAGGGCGCAAGTGCACGAGTCCTGGGAGGAGTGGAGGGAGAGAGAGACTCTCAAGCCGACTTCCTGATGAGCGTGGAGCCCAATGTGGGGCTTGATCTTGCGATCCTGAGATACTAAGATCATGACCTGAGTTGAAATCAAGAGTCAGACGCTCAACCAACTGAGCCACCCAGGTGCCCCTGGGTTTTTTTTTTTTTCCAAAATTTTTTATTAAAAAATAAATAAAATAGATAAATAAAATAATTTTTATTCAAAATAAAATTAAATTAAAAAGACCACTTTAAAAAATTTGTATTAAAAAAGTTTTATTCAAAAAGTTTTACTTGAATAATAAGCTTTTGTTTTTTAAAGGTTGGTTGTTAGTTCTAGAGGGACTAGTGTTCCTAGCAGACTAGTAAGATAGATACTCATTCTCAGAGGAAGAAAGAAGCCCAGTCAGGTGCCTCAGTGACAGGGCAACACCACACATAGCCTGATGATCAGCTCAGGGCAGGATTTTCCAACCTTAGCACTATTGGCATTTTGGGATGGGTAAGTCCTTGTTGTTGGGGGACTGTGCTGTGTACTCTATTATCAGCATCTCTGGCTTCTACCTACCTCCAGTTCTGGCATTAAAAAATGTCTCCAGGGGCACCTGCGTGGCTCAGTCGGTTAAGTGTGTGACTCCTGATTTCGGCTCAGGTCATGATCTCAGGGTTGTGAGACTGAGCCCTGCGTTGGGCTCTGCCCTAGGCATGGAGCCTGCTTAAGATTCTCTCTGTCCCTCCCCCAACCCCCTCACCTCTCTCCCTCTCTCTTAAAAACAAAAACAAAATAAAACTCCAGGCCTCCAGGCATTGCCTTGGGACTACAAAGGAACAAGAACCACTGGCCCGGGGCCACTTAAAGGCTCCTGTCCGTGGTCAGGCTTGATCCTAGGAAATAGTCCAAACAGTTTGAGCTGCAGCTGGGAGGAGAGGTTAAGGGTGGAGACCAGGAACATTCCAGTCACACACACACCAGTCTCTTTTATGGGCATCGTGGAATATATCTGTTTAAAATGTTTCCATTTCCTCCTTTTCTTTTCCTTATTTGGTGAATTTGTTGTCAGCACTATGGGATAGGGGAGGTTGTTTTTCTTAACTGTTACTTTCGGGAGGAGATGGTCTCCTGTTCATTCAATCTGTGTGGACTTCCGGCAGGAAATGGCACTCAAGGAAAGTTTTGAATAAAAGGAAGATGCTGGTTAGCCAGTGGAAACAGGAAGTTGTTGCCTGGGTCTTACACAGCTTAGAAGAAAGTAAGAGGCAGAGGGAAAATTCACTTAACAGAAGTGGGAGGAGCAGAAGAGAGTGGGGTGGAAGTAGAGGAGGGGTAGGGAGAGCTGAGGAGCAGAGGGAGGCAGCCAGGTCAACAGGTTGAAAGACCTGGAATCTTGTGGGGGAGGAGCTGTACAGGAAGACGGTGACGGTGCTGTGTAGTAGGAACAGGGTCATGCAGTGACAATAAGTCAAAGCTATTGTGATTTATTAATTATGCTACTCTGTAGTATTCTACTATACTATTACTCTTTGAAAAATACTCTAAAGGAAAACCGTTTTCTCACAGTATATATTATTATTGTTTCAAGGATTTTTTAAAATTTTCTTTATTTGACAGAGAAAGCACAAGCAAGGGGAGGGGCAGGCAGAGGAAGAAGCAGGCTCCCCGCTGAGCAGGGAGCCCACGGAGCTGGATCCCAGGATTCTGCGATCCTGACCTGAGCTGAAGGCAGATGCTCAACCGATGGAGCCACCCAGGCGCCCCCTCTCACAATATATATTAAAAGCATTTGCCTACGTTATAAAATCCCCTTGAAAAAACAGAAAGAGAAAGCAAATGTGGCAGAATGTTAGCAGTGGGTGAATCAGGTGAAGGGTATATGGCTGTTCGGTGTGTTCTTCTTTAACTTTTCTGTAAATTTGAAAAATTTAAAAATAGGGGTGCCTGGATGGCTCAGTCAGTTGAGCATCTGCCTTTGGCTCAGGTCACGATCCCAGAGTCCTGGGATCGAACCCCGCATCGGGCTCCCTGCTCAGTGGAGAGCTTGCTTCTCCCTTTCCCTCTGCTGCTCCCCCTGCTTGGGCTCTCTCTCTCTGTCAAATAAATGAATAAAATCTTTAAAAAAAATAAAATTTTAAAAACAAAAATTTGGGGTATGTGGGGAAAAGAATCAATTTTTTTTTTAACTGCATGATGTTTAGGGCTGGATGGATCATCAGAGATATATGTTCATGGGTAGAGTGGCATTACTTATGAATTGTTCTCTACAGCATAGTATAGTGATGACCAACATTCTCTTATGACCAGAGTGATTTCTTTCTTTCTTTTTTCTTTTCTTTTCTTTTTTCTTTTTTTCTTTTTTTTGGAGAGGGAGATAGAAGGGGGTAGGGGCAGAGGGAGAGGAAGAGAGAGACTCTTAAGCAGACTCCATACCCAGCACGGAGCCTGATTTGGGGCTCGATCTCACAACCCTGAGATCATGACCTGAGCTGAAATCAAGAGGACGCTTAACAGACTGAGCCCCCCCCAGGCACCCCCCAGAGTGATTTCTCATATTTATGTATATATTTATATATTCTCAGATTCTGATAAATTTGGTTTGATAATTTGGACCAACATTTCCTAACGAGGCAGAGGTAACTCTTTGCTATTAGCTTTTGCTATCATTCATTCAATAAACATTCTTGAGCACCTACAGTATATAGGACAATGTGTTAAGTGTTATGTGGGATACAAGTACGAATCAAAGAGACATTCTGTTCTTAAATAATCTGATAATTTGGTATAAATTTAACCTTCCACACAAATGACATTAACACAAGATCGAAGATGACTGGTTTGTGTGGAGTCACGGAGGAGGGCATCATCACTTCCTCTGGAGGGAAATGGTGTTAGGTGTATCCTATTGCATTAAACCATCCTGCAGTGGACGAACAGGGGTGTTGAGAGCTGAAGCTATTGGTGGGGCTGGAGTGAAGAACACTGCACTGATCTGCTATTGCTGCATAACCCATCATTCAGTGGCTGAAAATAGCCACCATTTGTTATTGCTCCTGTGTCTCTGGGTCAGTGGCATATGGTTGACCTAACCCAGGTTTGGGTGGGAGGCTATGCTTCAAGCTGCTGCAGCTGGATGGGAATATACGCCTCTCCCTGCTGTTTCGTGAATCAGTGGGGATGACCCGCTTCATGCATCTCTTATCATCCTTGGACCAGCAGACTAGGCAGGGTGGTGTTCCCAGGGGATGGCAGAGGTACACGAGGACAAATAGAAATAAGCGAGGCCTCACAAGCCTAGGTTCAGAGCTCATACACTGTCCCTTCAGCTCGTGTATGGTTGGCCAGTGGAAGTCACAGGCTAAGCCCACAGTCATCGGTCAAGTGGGAACACGGGGCCGTCAGTGAGGTACTGGCAAGGGTATGGATGTAGGGAGAAGTGAAAAACTGGTGCAGTTTATGACATAGGCCTTGTGGTTATATGAACACTACATCTTTAGGAGAAATAACTTCAGTTTTTTTACAGAGTAAAATTTAAAAATCTGATAAAAACTTAAAAAAAAATAGATTCATATGGAGGAATGTCTAGCCATCCCTTTAAATACCATCCCTTTAAATAGCCATCCCTCTATAATGGGCAAGAAAGCATGAGGTTAAACTTGGACTTAAGGAAGATCTAATGCAAATGGTAATGGGAATCATGTGCCCATTTAATTTTTTTAGGCTTTCTTCGGGCTGGCTGTGGGCCACATTTTCCCTTGTTAGTTTGGGCCTTTATTTCCTGCACTCTTTCTTCCTCTCAGTGGCAACCGGTCCCCTTCACATCCTGGCATCTTCATGTTTTCTCTCTCCCCATCAAAACTGTTCTGCAGGAAGGATCTGGCAAACTCATGCACAGTGAGGCCCAAGTTACTAACAAGGATTAGAAGCTAACTGCTTTCAGGAGCATTTGTATTTGAGTAGGGGACAGAAGAAGGAATGGCTCTGTAAATGGACAACACACATGAAGAAGTGTGTGGAAAAGTGAAGGACATGGGGAACCAGGGAACTAACCCGGTGGCCTCAAAATCATATCCTATAAGGTGTTATATTTTTCCTGGACAAGCTACCTGCTGGGGTTTTGTGGGCAATGGTATAGTTGCAGGAATAACTAGGAGCATGGCTTGTATTTAGCAAAAGTAATATTAAAATATGTGCCCTGACAAGTCAATTGTATTTAATAATTTTGTATAGTGTAATGATTCTAATTCCTACCAAAGTTGGCAGTTACTATCTCTGAGAAACAAAATAAACATGGCAGACATCAGGCAGGAACTTTCTGAACTGTGTCAAGGTTAATAATAAGTAAAATGTTATAAGTAGAGACAGGACAGCAACAGCTGTGCCACATTCTTGGAAGCAAAGATTTTGATAGCATGAAGTCAGACTGTGAGCTCAGTTTTTGCTGCTACTCTGGGAGAACACAGAACGCTTATAATAATTAAAACAAAAATCACATTTCTTTTATAAATTACAACTGTTTTGCACTCAAAAATCTGATGTATGCAGCTGGAAAACTAGGGGCATGCGAAGCAATGTTGGAAGAAGACCCAGATCAAAATTATGAGAACGTCCTGGCTGAGATTCAGTCTTTTGAGCTGCCCATTGAAGCAACTTTAAGGTAGGTCTCCTTTATATTTTTTCTTCCCTTAGTGGTGATAAGGCAGTCGTATTCACTTCTTTTTATGCTTTTCTCTGTAACAGAATAAAAAATAATTTTTGAAAAATGATTACAATTCTGTATATACCTAATCTCTACCTCTTTTCTTCAGAGAAATTATAATAAACAGTCAACTCTTTTTTGCATTATATTTGTTTCCTGATTCATCACCACAAGGTTTAAAAAATAGAAATTACTTTCAAGAGATCAAAAGGGGCCTCTTGCCCTCTCTGAATAGATATCCCATCTCATTTATATAAGATTTCAGCGGTTTTCTCTAAAATATCGCTTAGTGAAAAACATTGAGAACAATGAGACATATCAGTGAAACCAATTTCTATTTGGGTAGATGTGAGTTTTAGGAAAAAAAAAGTAAAATCTTTATTTGCATTGTTGCTACTGGGGTATATGGTGTCTTCTCAGATACGTATTTTTTTTTTTTTTTTACTTTCCATGTAACATTTAAAAATAGCTTCTTTGGTAATATGGGGATTAATTTGCACATTTCAAGAACAGGATTAAAATGAAAGACCATGTATCTTTATGTTAAAAGGGCAGCTTTAAAAATTCAGTTCTTTCTGACTGCCTGCCTGTAACTGACACCTATCAGTGTGGGAAAGGCAATCACTGAATTTGATAGCGACAGTCAATAAATATTTGTTGACTAATATTTGTTGATTAAATAAAAGGATTTTTTGGGGGGAGGTGTTGTCTCTGCACCCTCAGAAAGGGCCAGGACCCTGTTGTTTTGAAATACACTACAGTTTAAATCTGAGTAAATTTCTCCCAAATATTTAAATTTGATTTTGCATTAAATATATGTTGAATCTCTTCCAAGGGCCTAGTGTAGTGTTGGGGGCATGGGAAGACATTGATATTTATTGGTTGATTCTTGGATTATCAATATGATGTAGGTGCAGTTGTAAAATAATTACAAATCTATACAATTTTTCCTTACACTTTCATTTTATCCAAGCATTCATGTACATCCCATGAAGAAGGGAAGGTAATTTCTACCCTATTTTAATAGGTAGAAGAAACCATAGCTTTTTTTTTTTTTTTTTTTTTTTTAGATTTTATTTATTTATTGGACAGAGAGAGACACAGTCAGAGAGGGAACACCAGCAGGGGGAGTGGGGGAGGGAGAAACAGGCTTCCTGCTGAGCAGGGAGCCGGATACAGGGCTTGATCCCAGGACCCTGGGATCATGACCTGAGCCGAAGACAGATGCTTAACGACTGAGCCACCCAGGTGCCCCGAAACCAGAGCTTTTTAACTAATGGGAAACTGAATAATTTTTTTCCATATGGAACAAACTATACTGTACCAGCTCCTTCTAAAACTTATGTATTTGCCTGGTGGCTAGATCAGAAGTCTAAAGGGGAGGGGCGCCTGGGTGGCACAGCGGCTCAGGGCGTGATCCCGGTGTTGTGGGATCGAGCCCCACGTCAGGCTCCTCTGCTATGAGCCTGCTTCTTCCTCTCCCACTCCCTCTGCTTGTTCCCTCTCTCGCTGGCTGTCCTCTATCTCTGTCAAGTAAATAAATAAAATCTTAAAAAAAAAAAAAAAAAAGAAGTCTAAAGGGGAACAAAAGGGTGAGGGGAACCTAGATATATGTTAGTTACTGTGGCCTCTGCTGCTGTTGCTGTCTCAGATCTCTTGGCCTTCAACCCCTGACCCTCTCCACCTCTTTCCTGGTCTCACAACGGTGGTTAACACCCACACACGTCATCCAGCCATGGACCTATCTTCCTGGCTAGTCTTGCGTGGTATTGGACCTGACTTGCTGCTTTGGATCTTGGAGCTTTCGTACCCTCTATTGTTAGGACAGATATTCCTGGTCTTGTACCTGGTCTTCCTAAAGAAGAAATCAATGTAGATCTGGCTATCACAGCACTCTCCTAGTGGCACCTTCAAGAGGGCAGACAACGTTGATATTTTCTCCAGGTGTTGCCCTGTGGCCACCAGAGTGGACCTGCAGTGCCTACTGTTAGCTTCATGTCTGGGTTATTGAACAAGGGGTCGGAGCATTCTTTTGCAAAGGCTCCTGCTAAAACACCCAGTGTTGTTTGGAGGGTAGGCACAGAGCTCTTAATAAACCTTTATCTGGGAAAATATTAACCAAAATTAGTTTTCCTAAACTTCTGCTTTAATCATTGATTAGATGAGGACTTCTTAGACTGGCATTTGATGCTTTTTTGCACATACGTGTGCATGTCATTGATGTTCTGATGTCATCTATTCTTTTCCGCTGTTCTTACAGAACACATCAGCTCCCGTGGTCAAATATGAGGGTTGGAAAATCAAGACAGGACTTCCATTTTGGCTGAACTAGACTGTTTACTGTTTGATAATGTGTTCTGAGATTTTCTTCCTCCTGTGTCATGGTTGTATTATTATTATTATTATTATTATTATTATTATTATTATTATTATTATTCACCCATAGCCCTGCAACCTGTCTTGCAGGGCCTGGTTCAAATGCTCTTTCTTCTGTGAAGCCTCTCCTGATCCCCCAGCCACATGTGAATACTCATCCTTTGAAGCCTGCAAAGAACCCAGGGCATTTATTCTGACTTTAAGCATGTGTGTTGTTATTTTATAACCATTTTCAGGTGGAAAGATTCCTGAAGGCAGGAACGCATCTTCCTTTTACCTTTGCATCCTCAGCAGAAGAGTCTACCAGCAGAGCAGCTCGATAAATATTTGTTGAACTGACCTGTATGAGCTCCTGAATTAATGGTGACCTTGTGAAGCAAAAGAAAGAAGGCAGTTGAGAGAGAAAGTCATCCTTTGAGGGAAGAAGAGGAGGTGGTGGAAGTATTTGAATAGCTACAAGCTCTAAAGCAGAGGTGGTGGAGACTGGATTTAGTTGTACGTAGATAGGCCAGCGGGGCTGCACAGGCCCTGCTGGGGGCCCTGGAGTGGACAGTGAGGGACGGGTTAGGACATTGAGAGGACAGGGCTGGCAATACAGGAGGAAACATTCTCAGGGAAAGCCCTGCGCCTGGGAGTTGAGAGAGCTCTCCTGTTCACTTGTCACAGAAGAAAGGCATTGCTTCAACAAACATTTCCTGTCGTAAACTCTTCAACTCTGTTAGCTTCCTTCCTCTGCCCACCTCGTTTTCCAGGTAGGGAGTCTGAGGTGCTCTGCTCAAGGTCAGGGTTCAGATCAGAGCCAGGTGGGGTTTGCTTCTCTAACAAGGGGATCTCCCCAGGGCTCAGTGACTCAGGACTCAGACATGGTTTCTGCGTAGGTCATTTGAGGGTGACTCAGCAGCTCTTCTTTCACAGGGTGCAAGCTTCCTAGCGCTCACCCCCACACTTCATGCGTTGGATTGGGTCTCCTCTCCCTGAGGAGTTGTGGGGGGTTGCTGAGACCAGGAGTCATGCTGTTGGGGACGGTCAATAGTCCATAGTCTCTTTCACTCTGCCTATCTTGCATTCCCCTTCTTTCCAACTTCACACTTGGCTGCTCCCAGAGCAAGCTTCTCCCAGATAGTCAGCCTGTCTCCTGCCTGACTCCCCCAGTGGGACCTTGGGTCTGTTCTTTGGCTCTTTTTTTTTTTTTTTTTTTTTTCGAAAAGTGGACAAGAATCAGATGAGTCTGAGGTCCTGTGGTTGTTTTCATTTTTTGTGTGAAATGGGACCGCTGCCTATAGTATTAAGTTTAAAGGAGAGAGTTTTGGGGAGAGCTGAGATACTATATTTTTCCAAGATTTGTGTTGCCAGTGAAATAGCCATTAAAGACATCGCAGGCAGCTCTAACAGTGGGGTTGGGAATAAAATTCCAGGGTAGGAAAGCAGAATTTGATATTAGCCATGCAGATGGTGAGTGAGTTTAAGAGAAAAGGGAGAAGTGTCGAGAAATGTCTGGGGCTAGTGCCTCTGTTGCCTTAGCATGGCTTTGCTTTGGGCGTTGAGATTGCTGGTAGGCTGAAACTCACCAGCAGGTGGCAGCTGGAATTGGTTTTGCTGCCCTAAGCCTTCTGCCCTGTGCGTAAGTGTTTTCATCGTGTTACCACCATACGCTAATTGCCACGGGATTTTCTCACTCTTTTTCGATTTTCTGACTTTCGATTTCTGACTCCAGTCCTTCCATTTGGCTTAGATATGTTCAGCTCCTTGCAGCTCCTGAAGCTGGGGGCATGCCTGTCCTTGGTAGGCTTAAGGGCTGTTTGGAGCCACACGAAAGGAAAGTACTAACACTGGCCTTGTTCAGCCCAACCGACTTCCTTTAACGAGGATGGGCACTAGGTCTCAAGTAGCAAATCAGTTTCAATGCATGGGAAGTGGTTGCCTGAATCTCACATTGAAGTGGTTCTGATAAATTAGGGATGGCAGCCATGGACTTCGGATAGGGCAGTAGCCATGTTCGTAACATTTACCATGTTCACGCTGGAACTTCCTGCTGCCAGGCCTTGCGCATTAGACGTGCCCTACTCCATGGGTCCTGACTCCAACCTGGATGTTGCCTGGGCTCATTATGCCTCTTGGGGTCTGGCAGGTATGTTGTTAGCCTCTTAGAACAGGTCCTGAAGTCACAGCATGTCTGAAGCCATTTGGGTTCACAAGTCACAACATGTTTTATTGCTATAGCTGACCCTGAGGGAAGATAAGGGCAGGTTGAGGGCGCTGCACACTTAGTGGGAAGTAGAGAAAGGGGACATGTCCAAAGATGGCCTTATAGAGGGCTGGGAAAAATAGGAGGAAAAGGGAATTGTACAAGATGACGTACCAGAAGAAATTTTTGTAATTGTTTTATGATAACATAATTGTTTTACACTTGTATTCACAGACTCTCTTGGGCTCTTTTCCAAAAGCTGACCATGAAGTTTTACCAGTTTAAGAGCAAACAGGATATTGTTACTTCTTTCACTTTAATGTTTTTAGGAATTAAGAGAACATGCTTTTAGGAAAGGACAGAAAACATTAAAAAAAAATCCAACTGATAATCTAAACTGTATACAATAAAATCTTGGGATGACATACTAAAAAACATAACTAGTTAACACCTGTAGACATTTTACAATGCTCTTGCTATATATACCTTCAGAAATGTAAGATTTCTCTTAGATCATACCCCATTAAGTACACTGATTAACATCAAAGGCCCAGGTTTTATTAGTTGTTTGATTTTGGCTTTAGTTTCTGCAACTATAAAATAGTGATTAAGGAGTTTTTTTAAAAAGATTTTATCCATTTATGTGAGAAACAGAGAGCTCGTGAGCACAAGCAGGGGGAGGGGCAGAGGGACAGGGAAAGGGAGAAGCAAACTCCGCCCACTGTGCACAGAACTGAGCCTGAGTGAGGGGGGTGCGATCCCAGGACCCTGAGATCATGACCTGAGCTGAAGGCAGACACTTAACTGGCTGAGCCTACCCAGGTGCCCCAAAAATAGAGATTATAATACAACGCATCTCAAATGGTTATTATATACAAAGTGCTTAGCACAATGCCTGCCTGGCACATTGTAAATGCTCAATAAATATTAGCTATTATTATTATTTACATCTTATTTACATCTGGGATATATATTCCAGTATAACTTAATAAATATATACAGTGTTGAAATAAACAAGCACTCACAACATCTTAAAACTGTGGGCACCTGGGTGGCTCAGTTGTTAAGCGTCTGCCTTCAGCTCAGGTCATGATCCCAGGGTCCTGGGATGGAGCCCCACATCGGGCTCCCTGCTCAGTGGGAAGCCTGCTTCTCCCTCTCCCACTCCCCCTGCTTGTGTTCCCTCTCTCGCTGTGTCTCTATCAAATAAATAAAATCTTTTAAAAAAAAAATCTTGAAACTCTGAGTAAGTGGGGAATACTGAGTAATGTGAATTTTATTTTGGTTGTGTAATATTCAGGGGAGAGAGGTATGCCTTTTTCAAAACCATATTTACTAATGCTTATATATTATACTAGTTTAATATCATTACCTCATTTAATCTCTGTTGAGACTGGTGTAGTGTGCTACATGTTGTGGATATATATGGAGTCCAGAGAAACTGTCCAGGAATAAATGTGGGCCCAACCATGACGGAGGCCCACCTGTCTGCAGCACCTCAGGAAAGCCTGCAGTCCCCAGTGAGAGTGAGCTGTGCAATTGCCAAACTTCTGAACATTTAAATGGTAGCATTCACTGTTTGATCTTCAGTGCAACACAAGAGAAAAGCTAAAAAATATTTTTATATCTGGGAACCAAATATTTTAACCAGGGAGATGGTTTTGTTTCTTTACCAGTTAAATGAATGGACTCTGGAGCCAGAGGATGTAGGTTCAATTACTAATAGAGCCACCGAAAGGATTACATGAATTAGGCATGAAATGTATTTAATGTAATGCCTCATGCATAATAAATGCTCACTCACTCATTTGTTCATTCATTCAGTAAATAAATGTTTATGGAGCGCCTCCAGTGTGGCAGCCAGTGGTCTAGGACAGTTGATGGTTTTGCTGTTGATAGAACAAGATGAAGACCTGGACAGTCCCTGCTCAAAGGGAGCTTGTATTTTAGTAAAGGGAGCTAGGAATAAACAAAAAATGGTGTTGTGGCAGTTCTGAGGCCCCTCCCCCTCAGATGTGGCTGGAGCTTGAAGCATGCGAGGGCCTGGGACACCACAGACCTGGAGCTGCTCGGGGGTGGTGAATAATAGCTCAAGTCTGCAATAAAAAATGGCCTCCAATTAAACTAGATTGCAAAGAATGGTAAAGAAGGGGCGCCTGGGTGGCTCAGTCAGTTAAGCATCTGGCTGTTGATTTCGGCCCAGATCATGATTTCAGGGTTGTGAGATTGAACCCCGTTTCGGGCTCCACACTGGGTGAGGAGTCTGCTTAAGATTTTCTCTCTCCTCTCCCTCTGCCCCTCCTCCCTCCCTCTCTAAAAAAAAAAAAAAAAAAAAAAAAGGAAAGAGAATGGGAAGAGTAAAAAACCAGAAGAGGCAGAACCTGAGGAATTTGTGGTGGAAAAAGCACTGGGCGCCGTGTGGTGAATGGGAAGGTGGAGTATTTCCTGAAGGGGAAGCGATTCACAGATGCTGACAATACTTGGGAACCTGAAGAAAATTGAGATTGTCCAGAGTTAATTGAAGCATTTCTTAATTCTGGAAAGCTGGTAAAGAAAAAGGTGGTACCAAAAGACAGTCTTTACCTGACAGTGAATCTGATTATAGCAAATCAAAGAAGAAAAGAGACGTTGCTGATAAACCAAGAGGCTTTGCCGGAGGTCTTGGTCCTGAACAAATAATTGGTGCCACAGACAGCTGAGGAGAATTCAAGTCTCTCATGAAATGGAAAGGTTCAGATGATGCAGACTTGGTGCTGGCAAAAGAGGAAAATAGGAAGGGTCCTTAAATTGTAATTGCTTCTTAAAAAAAAAAATTTTTTTTTAAGTAGGCTCCATACGCAGGGTAGAGCCCAACATGGGGCTTGAACTCATGACCCTGAGATCAAAACCTGAGCTGAGATCAGGAGTTGGATGCTTAACTGGCAGAGCCACCTGGGTGCCCCAACTGTAATTGCTTTTTAAAAATTTTTAGAAATTTATTTATTAGAGAGAGAGTGAAGAAGGGCAGAGGGACAGGGAGAAAAGGAGACTCCCTGCTGAGTGTGGAGCCTGATGCAGGGTTCAGTTCTGTGACCCTGAGATCATAGCCTGAGCCAAAATCAAGACTCAAATGCTTAACTGACTGGCCACACAGGCACCCCTGTAATTGCTTTTTATGAAGAGAGACTAACTTGGCATATATATAATCTCAGTCTTGGTTTTTTGATTTATCAGTGTGAAGAAATAACATTCTAATGGAAACCCAGTTTAATATGTTTATTTTGAAGTAGTATTGGGGGAGTCGTTGGGGACTTTTGCATCCATAGCACTGGTTACTTTGAAGAAATAAAAGCTTTCTGTAGTTGCTTCCTTTATCGGAAAAGAATATTTGAGACCACAGTATATTATTCCCCTGCATTAGAGAACAAGTGTTGGGGGAGGGGCGCCTGGGTGGCTCAGTCAGTTAAGCGTCTGACTTTGGCTCAGGTCATGATCTCAGGGGTCCTGGGATCCAGCCGGGGAGGCAGGCTTTGTGCTCAGCAGGGAGTTTGCTTCTCCCTCTTCCTCTCCCTCTGTCCCTTCTCCCACTTGTGCTGTCTCTCTCTCTCAAATAAATAAATTAAATTAAAAAAATAAATGAATAAATGTTGGGGGAAATCTTCATAGCTGTTAATCAGAATTTGCGTTTAAATTCTATATGCCTGAGGACCATTCTGCGCTTTTTGTTTATTTGGGGTGTGTGTGTGTGTGTGTGTGTGTGTGTGTACTTAAAATATATATGTAAATGGTTTTCTTTTCTTTTCTTTTTTAATGTTCACCGAAACAAAAACAGCATTTTATAACCGTGAATAACCCTGTTTCTGGGATGCCATCATTTTCAGCAACCTAAGAAAGAAATCACTTTAAATTTAAATTTTTCCTGAAGCTTTAACCTTTCAAATTTTGTAATTTATGGGACAATTTAAATATAATGTAAATAATTTAAATTGGACAATTTAAAAGCAGCCATATCAGAATCCATATCCATATCTACAGTCAGATAAATGCAAGTTTATTTGCAAGATCCCTAAAAGGAAAATATTATCACTGCCAACAACCTCCCCACCCAAATGAGAAAACTAGACAAGTCCTGGTGTGTTTTAGTTAGGTAACAAAACCTAGTTAAATGGACACTTAAAGGTTCCTTCTAGTGAACAAGTCTTTTTTTTTTTTTTTTTAATTTGAGAGAGAGAGAAAGAGAGAACACGAGCAGGGGGAGGGGCAGAGGGAGAAGCAGACTCCCTGCTGAGTAAGGAGCCCAACATGGGGTTCCATCCCACGACCCTGAAATCATGACCTGAGTCAAAATCAAGAGTTCGATGCTTAACTGACTGAGCCACCCAGGTGCTCATAACCATTCCTTTTCTAGAAGTTGAAATCCCTATGCTATATTGACTAAAAGGTCATGATTCATGGAGTGTCTAAGACTTTGTGGAAACCTAATCATAATCAGATGGTTAGAGATGTTGGCAATTTAGGACTTGCAGGAATAAATGCGTGAACAAACGTCTGTAATCTAAATTCTTGACCTGGATGTTTTTTCTTTACCCCAACTCATTCCTTACATGTAGGCTCAGTCTTCTCACTATTTGAGTTACTGGTTCAGTAAAAACCAGGGAAAACAATAACTCAGTAGTCCCAGTGTTATCCAACTGCATATTGTCTATTGTAAATACTGGTAAATGGTGATCAATAAATAGTTTTATATTTTTAAAAATGTGGTATTAAGTGCTATGATGAAGAACAAAACAGGGTGAGGGCTACAAAGGTCCAGGGATGCTGTTTTGCAGAGTGGCCAGGAAGTAAATGTCAGCTATTATTATTATTTCATTACATTACATTAGTTACATTTCTAAATCCATTTTGCTGAGAGAAGAAAAATAGGACAAGTGAGAGAAGAGAGAAAAAGGGCAAAAGGAAAAAGGGAAGCTAAGTGGGGCAGGAGTGAGGAATAGAGAGTGCATTGAACAGGATAAACAGAAAAACCAACAATGAAGAGAAGAAAGAGAAGAAAAAAATAGTTGATGTTATAAGCCGGGAGTGGGAGGGAAGAGGAAGGAAAAGCTAGAATGGAACTCAGAATAATATTACTCTTCAATTGCTCAATGGACTTGAAAGTGTTTAGCTTTGGGATGGGTGAGCCAATGGAGCTTTCAGGACATTGTTCTGAGGGTAGGACTAGCGACATAATTTGCCAGACCCAATGCAAAATGAAAATGCAGGCCCCTTTGTTCGGAAATTATTAAGAATTACAAGATAAAGATGGCAGAGCATTAAGCCAAGAGCAACCACATAGGTCACATACCAATGAACCAGCCCTGTCTAAGAGCTTAGCACATAGCCTGGCACACAGCAAGCATTCAGTAAAAACGGTTGTTGAATGAACAGAACCAGAGTCTAATTACTTTTGAACTTCTCTGAGGACTGGCCCATATTTCAGAAAAACTGACTTTATTTGGCTCCAATTTCAAATTTCCTTCTATTGTTCTCCACCATGGGGTCCAGATCTTTACGGAACAACAGACTCCTGGACGTGGTTTTTGCAGCAGGAATCCCCCAGGCCTGACTAGGCTTGGTTCATATCCTCTTGCACTTACAGAGTGTGGCCACTTGAGGTCACTGCACCAACAAGGCAGAAGTTGAAGGGCTGCCCCCGTCAAGATGGCCCCAAACACTGAGTGGCTAAAAGGCACCAGGAAGGGTTAGTTATTAAAGCCAATATATGGGTGCCCGGGTGGCTCAGTTGATTAAGTGAAGGCCTTCAGCTTGGGTCATGATCCTGGAGTCCCAGGATCACCTCCTGCATCAGGCTCCCCGCTTAGCGGGGAGTCTGCTTCTCCCTCTGACCCTCTCCCCTCTCCTCTCTCATGTTCTCACACTCTAATCTTTAAACAAAACAAAACAAAACAAAAAGCCAATGTGTAAAGACTGCCTCTCCTTTACATTTTGATACAGTTCTACAGTTACATAAGTAGGACTTTCAAACTCCTTAGGAAACATCTGAATGATGTTAGCCAAGCCCTGAGAAGGTGAAGATCAGGAAGTCAGCTCTGGGGTTCCCAGGAGTGGGGACAGAGTCATTCTGTAAAGATGTACCCTTCCTTATGAAACATGGTTTCACTACATCAAGCTTAACATCTGAAGTATCTGCATGTGGATCATTCACTTAACAACTATCAGCTGGGCTGGACAGCCAACAAAGCAGACATTGTCCCTGTGCCAGGAAGTGGAGAGAGAGTCAGCAATCTGTTTACCACCACAATATGTGCCTCAAAGGAGGAGCACTGCCTCCAAAGACAACAAAGAGGCACTTGACTTCTCCGAGATCCAGAGGGATCACTTAAGTGGATCTGGAACCAAGAGTCTAACCTAAGGACATGGTCCCATTTCCTCCTCTGCAGCAGGAAACAAATTTCAGACATTTCCACCTATCAAGCATTCAAAAAAATGAAATTCAGACTCAGAAAATCCTGATATAAAAGGAGGATACTTGGTTAATGATTACAAAAAAGAACATTTTTGTGTCTGGTTTTTATTTGTATTTTATCAAAGAGGAAGCTAAATTCTGGGCTTCTTGTTTAAAAATAAATGTCTTATAGTCCTGGTCTCTAATGCTAATGTTGATTGAGCTCTGGGCTAGACATTATGCAAATATTATCTCTAATCCCCACACAACTTGGTGAGCTAGGAGCTGTTATTGTCTCTAATTCACACTTGAAGAGGCTTAAAGTTCACTAGCTCTTTGGAGGCCCAACATCTAGTAAAAGATGAGTTGGAATTTGAACCCAAGCAGTTAATTACCAGACCAGCGCAGCTGCATTCTACAGCCTCCTTCTGAGGGAGGAGCTTTGCCAAGATTGGTTGTTGAGTCTGCAGACAAGTGCCTCAAAGTAGAAGTCATTAACGACTGAGAGCATATTTACAGATTAAATCCTACTTTGAGGGATGCATTCCTACACAGAATGTATCTCCTGTCCTTCCAGTCTTCCTGGTTTACCTTTCTCCTCCCAGGAGTTCTGAAGTGAGATTTTGAGTGGATCTCTGCAAGTCAAAATCCACTGGCCGAAAAATAACCCAGTATGCATGTGCAGTCTGCCTGTGTGTGCCTCACAATCATCCAACCTCCTTAGACCAGAGTGGTTTAATTATCTATCCCATGGATAAAACAACATTGGAACATGCTTCTTGGCTGACTTTTTTTTATTAATGGGAGAAACAGGAACTGGTTAACAGCTCCATCTTCTTCAGCTCACTAGCTGTGTGGCCTTGGATGAGTGACTTAATTTCTTTCTCTTTTTTAAAGATTTTTTATTTATTTATTTATTTTTGAGAGTGAGCAAGAGAGAGAGCACATGAGCAGGGTGGGGAGGGGCTGAGGACAAGCAGACTCCCCACTGAGCAGGGAGCCTGACATGGGACTGGGGCCCTGGGATCATGACCTGAGGCAAAGGCAGATGCTGTTCTCACGGAGCCCACCCCAGGCGCCAGACAAGTGCCTTAATTTCTGTAAGTCTGTTTCCTCATATTAAACTGGAGATATTGAAAGTATCCCCCTAGGTTTAAATTAAATTTCAATAAAATTAGTACTAATTAAATTCCCAGTTAAATTACTGATTTAGTAAAGATTAAATTAGATGATATAAAGGGCTTAGCAAGTAGTGTTCAATATATAGCTATTATGTTTTTATTTTGGCCTATAGCTGAAATTCTTTATATTTTAGAAATGTATAGCTTAGAATAGGCATTTTTGTACATTTATGTATTATATCTGTGTCTGAAGTTAAAATTTGTATAGTTATCTAGAACATTTAGCTTTAAATTCTTAGCAAAAAACTTCAGGTGCTAACAGAACTGTCAGCAGTCACAAAGGGAAGCAGCAAAAGCTGTTTCAGAAGGAGAAGTGGTATATGGACTTCCTTCTGTCTTGACTTGAATTGAGGGGAAGATACTGCTGCTTATGTTGAAGTAATCTCTATGGGCAGGTGTTGAAACAGGCCTGGAGTGAGGAGTGCCAAAGCGGGGCTGGCTTCCCAGAATAGGGGCTGCGTTTGGGTAGATGATGTCAGCATTGGTGAAGAGAAGAGGAGAAGGTCTTGGGTAATGAATGGTCAGAAAAGGAATGTTCCATCAGGAAACAGTCGCCAAATAAGAAGGCAGCCTATACCACTTGCGCTGCTCTCTTCACCTTGCTTTACTCTTCAGAATAATGAATTCTAGCCATGCATACCGACTGAGCTAGGATGGTCTGCCATTTCCTGTGGAGGGAGCTGGCTTCCTCTTCTCTTTGTAGGAAGATATAAAATTTGTCTTCATTTCATATGTTTTGGTTTCAGGCTCATTTTTCAAAAGGTTTATTTTCTTCTCTCAAGAGCTGAACCTGCAATTCTTATCTGCTAACACCAGGTGCCTCAATCCTTGTAGATGCAGTCAGCTAAGAAAAAAATTCAGATTTTTACTACTCAATAGAAACCATGACATGAAGAGCCCAAACAATGGGGTCCAGGTACTGGGGTTTGGCTTGATTTAAGGAGAAAACTCAACATATAAAAACAAAAGTCCATAAATACTGTTTCTTGCGTTGAAGCCCTTGATACAAGTGGGCTTCATGGAATTTGAGGTACACATTGTTATTAGTACAGATTTCTATTAAGGCAACTGAACACAGCCATATAAAATGTTACATTGATGTCAATATGTAAAGAGCAAATTTGAAAAAAAATGAAGTTTTTACAATTTGGTAATTGTTCTAATTCCAAATTTTTACCAATCACAGATTAATCAAACTCCTACCTTATGCTCAGACCTGTTTGGCATGCTCCTTTCTAACTCATCCTGAATTGTTTCCAGTTACTCCAGAGCTTCAGTATTGTCTGGTTTCAAAACCTCTCCAGCTTTCTCTTAGCCACATGCAGAACTCCATGGGGAACTATAGGAAATGGCAAAATTAAAAAAAAAAAAAAACAAACTCAACTCTGAACTTAAGGTCTTTAACATAGTGTGACAGTGCTGGTGGCCTTGGGAAGAGACTTTTTTGTTTTGCATATTCTTGTAGTTTGAGAAAGCAGGATTTTCCAGAGAAGATCTGGATTCTTCTGTACCATTGAGACAGTGGAAACAGGCTTGTGATGGGGTTTCTTGGTAGAATGCACAGTTGGATGTAGCAGAACTTCCTTAATCTTCCAATCCAGTAATGTACTAAGGTCAGTTGCATTTTGATTCCCTGGGGGCCAAGTGTACAAAAACAAACAAAACTCACAGATGTATGAAAGGAGCTAATCAAAATAACAGCACACTATTAAAACAGTTGGTAGTAGAGTGGACAGATGTGCTAAATTGAATCTAGAGTTAGCAGAAAAGGTTGTGATTAGATAAGGGAATTTTTCTGAAGGAGATATATTTGAGTTGAATTTTCCAGGGAGGACAGAAATTTCAGGTTAATGGAAAGGAGGGCATTTATATTTGTTAGTAACGTTTATTGGGTCTTTACTATATGTGGCAGGCAGAATAATGGCTCCCCAAAGAGGTCTGTGTCTTAATCCCTGAAACCTGTAAATATGTCATACATCACAAAAGGGATGTTGCAGACATGATTAAGTTTAAGACCTTAAGATGGAAGATTATTCAGGATTATATGGTTGGGTTCAAACTAATCACAGGGGTCATTAAGAGAAGAGAATCTTTGATGGCCTACGTCAGAGTCAGAGAGAGAGGTGACTACAGAAGAATGGTCAGAAAGATGCAAAGTTGCTGCTTTAAAGACTAAGGAAGGGGGCCATGAGCCATGAAATCTGGATAACCTCTATAAGCTGGAAAAGGTAAGGAAATGAAATCTCTGGAAAGAAACACAGTCATGCTGACACCTTGATTTTAGCCCAGTGAGACCCTTGTTGGACTTCTACAGAACTATAAGATAATAAATTTGAGTGTTTTAAGGTACTAAGTTTATGTGGTAATTTGTTACAGCAACAATAGCAAACTAATATAATATGAGGTAGGGATAGGAGGTAGATACAATTGTGGTCATTTACAGATGGGGATATTCAAATAGATAGTAGGTTCTTGTTTAGTGTCACTCAGCCCTGAAGTGAGGGAGCAGGGAATTAAATCAAGGATACTAGTCTTCAGAGCTCGTGCAGTACCACCTCCCAGGAATTTTTATGGGGAGGAGAATGGAGGTAAGCTTCTAGTAAAAGCTCTCTGAAGAGGGTAAGTTACACAACTGGATAGTAAAGAGCTCGGTTCACTCAAAGGGGAGTTCAGAACCTTGGGTTAATGGGGACAGGAAAACAGTTGTCCCACCACAGGGTTAGGTTTGCACTCCCTGATTATCTTCCTCAGTCACTGCTTTGGTCATGACAAACTGGTCTATTCGGTGTCCCACAACAAGTCATTAAACACAACTCTTCTACACTAGTACTTTGCGGAAGCCACCCACCTCTTTCCCATCTCTCTGATGCCTGCCCCTCTCAAGAGCTTCCACCCCTCCTCGTCCCAGCTACAGCCACTGGAAGGCACTGGGTTCAAGGATTTCAAGGCCTAAGGCATGAAGTCACACATTGCTCTGGACCTCTCAATATCTTTGCCATAAAGTGTCATAGTTTTTCGTCATTTAATTTTCCTGGTGCTTATGACTTATTTCCAAGGTGACTGGCCACTGAGAACTTTCTGCAGGCAGAGACATGAATGCACCCCGAGCGGCAGTCATGGTCGTCAGCTGGGATCTTCTTGGTACATTCCTAAAATAAATCTTACTCCCACACACAATTTTGATTTTCTGGAGTGTACATTTTCTTTTCTCTGACTCTCCGCCTCCCAGTGTACATCAGGCCTCCTTGTTAAATGTTCCCGCAGCTTTTACTACAGGTCGAAGTTGATTCATTGTCGACCTGCCTCATTATTAAGGTATCTCGAGCGTGTTAGCAGAGAGTCTGGCACACAGAATACAAGAATATGTGGTAAAGCCAGGCCAGTCACTACATAGCAAGTAGGGGCAAGTGGGGGGGGAAAGCGAAAAGGCTACGCGTCTTCACTCCTCGCCTCGGCGAGCAGCACCCGGTGCTCTGACAGGTGCTGGAGCTGAGACCTGGGTCCGGTCGCGTGCCCGCATGCTGCCTCCCGTCCCACACCCTCCGCGCGCCCCCGCGCTGTCTCTGCGCTCGCCACGCCCCCTCCCCGCCCCCTCGCGCGCGCGCGCCTCAGGGTGCTCGTCCCCGCTGTCCGCGCGGCGACGCGCCTCACCGGCTTCTCAGCTTCCAGCCAAGATGGCGGAGAATGGCGATGGTCTGGGCACCGTCCCGGAGCATGAACGGATCTTGCAGGAGATTGAGAGCACCGATACCGCCTGCGTGGGGCCCACCCTCCGGTAAAGCTCCCATCCCTCTGGGACCTCGGACTGCCGCCGCTGGCCGTTCATCAGGAGCCGGGCGGGGTGTCCGCCACCGGCCGCGCGCGGAGCGTACCGACAGGTGGTGCGCGCGGCTGCGGGCGGGGGCGTTCCGGGTCGGCGGGCCGAGACCTGGGCCAGACCTGGGCCGGACCCGGGCGGGGAGGGGCGGAACGGGCGACTGCACCTGCCGGTGCGGCCGGCCTCAGCCCCGGGAGCTGTCATCGCGCGGCCGGTGGGTGTGGCCGCCGCGGCGCCTCTGACCCCGGGATCTGCGGCGCCGCCCGGCCCTGGCGGCCTGGGGTCCCGAGAACGCGCCTTGGGCCTCCGGGGCTCCCGGCTGCTCTGAGGGCGGCTGTGCTGGGGCGAAGGTTAACTGCCAGCAGCTGGCGTGACTGAGATGCCGAGGCACCCGCAGGTGGAAACCCTGGCGCGCAAGGCTGCAGCTGGCGTGGGAGAATTGAAATTGAGCGGGAGTCGCTGGCACCATTATGCCCCAGAGCGGCCGGAGTGGGCTAGAAGGGAACGTGGGCTGGCGGGGAGGAGCTGATGCTCAGGAGCGCGCTAGTGTGACCGAGCCCTCGCTCGGTGCGCCTTCTGGAGTCAGGGAAGCTTTTCCTTACTTAGAACGTTTCATTAATTTTGCATTAACTTCCCCGTTTATTTAAAAAAAATTCCACCCTTTAAGGATAGTACTAGGTACTGAATATTCCAGACTGAATACCTACCGCCCTAATAATAGAATTTTAGCCGGGCACTGTTGTGATCCATTAGATTAGGTTAAGCATTCTCGTCAAGAGTGTCTTTTAAGGGCGCCTGGCTGGCTCAGCGGGAAGAGCATGCAACTTTCGATCTCCGTGTCATGAGTTCGAGCCCTCTGGTGAGTGTAGAGATTATTTACAAATAAATAAACTTCAAAAAAAGTGCCTTTTAAATATAAGGTTTTAGCTTTCATAATGATGATAATGAAATTATTCACGTATGGAAGTTAGGAGTGATTGTTTAGCTTTATAATTCTCTTCAGGAAACACTTAGAAATGAAGTGCTGTATGCTTTGTGGACCTGTGGATGTTGTATCAAGTGAAGCTATTTCAAATTATAATGTAATTCCACCTTGCCCTGAGAGTCTGGACTGTTTTGCCCTGGTCCTACCGCTGGCGAAGTCTGCGGTCATAGACAAAATCGTTTAAGTTCTTTGAACTTCAATTTTCTTACTCCTGTGCTTTGGTAGGGGGTGGGTATTTAGATGCCCGGGACATTAGAGACCTTGCCTATTTGTTCACTACTGTTTCCCTAACACCAAGCATGTGGTAGGCACCTGATAAATTTTTTTGTCACATGAAGTTCTTGCTGTGATATGATAAGCGTAATTAGTACATTTCCTTAATTTTTCCAGCATAATGATTTCTTTTCATAAAACGCTGTACATTTGGTAACGAAAGTAGAAAACATAGATTAAAAGGAAGCTTTGTTTTCCTCACTGCTTGGTGAACAGTATGTGGTATAATTATCAGAACAGCCAATTTTTGAAAATAGTATGGGTTATGAGGGAGATACTTCCTCTTGGGAAAAAAATGCTAGGCACTATCTTTGAAAAGAGATGAAATTAACTTAGAAGAAAGTTTTGAAATATATTGAGAGACTTTTGTGACACAAATAGAATATATGTGTTCACAGTGTTATTCTGTTCTCTTTTGCTGGGCAATTGTGTCACCTCCTCACTTTGTTGAAACCCACGCTGTTTTCTTTGGCCAACTCCAGTGACTCATACTTATCCTATATATATATATATATATATATATATGCGCTTGTCATCTCATTTACAAGCTGACTCTCTACACACACATAGAAGGCACTGCTAGCAGACCTTTCTCTTGAATAGTGTTTAAGCTTTTACTGTTTTTTTTACCTACGTTTCGCTGTTAATATTAAAATTTTAAAAATCCTTTTTATCGGAAGATAAAAAGTAGAATAGTGAGGGGCGCCTGGGTGGCACAGCGGTTAAGCGTCTGCCTTCGGCTCAGGGCGTGATCCCAGCGTTATGGGATCGAGCCCCACATCAGGCTCCTCTGCTGTGAGCCTGCTTCTTCCTCTCCCATTCCCCCTGCTTGTGTTCCCTCTCTCGCTGGCTGTCTCTATCTCTGTCAAATAAATAAATAAAATCTTTAAAAAAAAAAAAGTAGAATAGTGAAATGAACCATCATGAAGCCATTATCTTGCTTCAGTTCAACCCCCAGCCAGTGCCATTCGATCTGCTCCCCTATCCATTCTCCCTCACCCTACATTATTTTGAAGCAAATCCTGGACATCAATTTATCTGTAAATATTTTGGTATTAAGACTAATTTTTGTGGGGCGCCTGGGTGGTTCAATTGGTTATGCGTCTGCCTTTGGCCCAGGTCATGGTCCTGGGGTCCCTGGATCAAGCCCAGCGTCAGGCTCCCTGCTCAGCGGGGAACCTGCTTCTCTCTCTCCCTCTGCCTCTTCCCTCTGCTCACGCTCTCTCTCTCAAATAAATCTTTAAAAAAGATTAATTTTTGTTACTTCCGAATTATCTTTTAGTTGGCCTGTTGGCTTACAATGTTGTTACTATTCTTATTTTTTTTTTCTCAGTGGGAGACTTTTTTAGCCTCATCTTTTCCTGATTTACTTTTTATTCCTGATGACTAAATGAGAAGCATGTTACACACTTTTCACAGGGGCTGGCATACAATATGGTTCTTTGACCACAGTGGAATTAGTTTGACCACAGTGGAATTAGTTTAGAAGTCAGTAATAGAAAACTGGAGAATACCCAAATATTTGGGCACTGAATAACGCACATCTAAATAACCCTTGGGTGAAAGAAGAAACCAAAAGAGAAATTAGAAAGTGTTTTTGAAGTGAATAAAATGAAAACACGTTAGAATTTGTGGGGCACAGCTAAAGTAATACTTAGAGATTTATAATGCTAACCTCTACTGGGAAGGAATGGTTCCAAATTAATGACCTCAGCTTCTAACTTAGAAACAAGGAAAAGAAGAACTAATGAAATCCATAAGAGCCAAAGAAAGGAGCTGGTAAAGATTGGAGTGGAAATCAATAAAATAGAAAATAGAAAAACAGAAAGTCAGTGAAATGAAAACCTGGTTCTTTTGTAAAATTGGTAAACCTCTAAGAGAAGCAAAGGGAGAAGATGCCAATTACCAGGAACTACCAATTCCTGATACCGTATCAGAATGAGAGGGGTAACATCACTACAGATTCTACAGACATTAAAGGAGTATTAGGAATAATTTCATGCCAATACATTTGACAACTTAGAAGAAATGGACAAATTCCTTGAAAGATGCAAACTATCAAAGAAGATAATTTCTCCAAATTGGTCTTTGGGTTTGGACAATCTCAGTTAGAATCCCAGCAGAAGTTTTTTTGTAGAAATCGACAAGCTGATTCAAAAGTTCACATGGAAATGTATAGGACCTAGAAGAGTCAAACTGACTTGGGAAAAGATGAACGGAGCTGGAGGACTTACACTACCTGTGTTTAAGGTTTATTTCTAAAGCTATAGTAATCAAGCCAGTGTGGTACTAGTGTCAAGATTAACAAATAGATCAGTGAAACTGAATAAGAGAGTCCATAAATAGATTCACACATATGGTCAATTAATTTTTGACAGAAGTATAAAGGCAGTTCATTAGAAAAGGATAATCTTTTTAAATAATGGTGAAACAGTTGGATATCCATATGCAAAATAATGAACTTTGATCCATACTCTACGCTATATTTAGAAAGTAACCCAAAGTGGATCATAAACCTAAATATAAAATGCAAAACTAGGGATGCCTGGGTGGCTCAGTCTGTTGAGCGTCTGCCTTTGGCTCAGGTCATGATTCCAGGGTCCTGGGCTTGAGTTCTGCATTGGGCTCTTTGCTTAGCTGGGAGCCTGCTTCTCCCTCTGCCTACTTTGCCTGCAGCTCTCCCTGCTTGTGCTTGCTCTCTCTGACAAATAAATAAAATCTTTAAAAAATGATAATAAAATGGAAAACTAAAAACTCTTAGAAACCATAGGAAAAAATCTTTGTGACTTTGGTTAGGCAACGATTACTTATATACTATTCCAAAAGCATAATACATAAAAGAAAAAAATGATAAATTAGACATCAACATTGAGAAAACATGGTCTTCAAAGATACTATTAAGGGAATGAAAAGCCACAGACAGGTAGAAGACATCTGAAAATCACATATCTTATAAAAAAGTTGTGTCCAAATTGTATAAAAGAAGTCTTTAAGACTAGATAAGAAAGCAAACAAGCCTATTAAAAAATGGGTAAATGATTTAAATAGATACTTCACAAAAGAAGGTACACACAGGGCAAATAAACACATGGAAAGATGGTTAACAACATTAGTCATTAGAAAAATGTAAACTAAAACTACAACATTGAATCATGCTTTTGGAATGTCTAAAATTAAAAAGACTGACCATACTATGTATTGGTGAGGTGGAACAACTGGCACTCGTGCTGCTCTGGGAATTTCATAGTGTCATTTATCAGATTGGAGAAGTTCCCTTCTATTCACAGTTCAATGTTTTTATTATGAAAGAGTGTTCAGTATTTCAGATGCTTTTTCTGCATCTATTGAGATGATCATGTGGTTTTTAATGCCTTATTGTATTTATGTGGTATATTGCATTAATTGTGAGGTATAAACCAACCTTGCATTTGTGGGATAAATCCCACTTGGTCATAGTGTATAATCTTTTTTATATGTTGCTGGATTCTATTTGCTAGTATTTTGTTTAGAATTTTTGCATGTGTAGTCACAAGAGATATTGGTCTATTATTTTCTGGCGATGTCTTTGGCTTTGGTATGTGAATAATAGTACCTCATAGAGTGAGTTGGTTATTGAGATGACCATGTGGGCTTTTTTTCCTCTTTGTTTTAGTCATGTGATGTGGTACGTTGATTTTTTTTTTTTTTAAGATTTTATTTATTTATTTGACAGAGATAGAGACAGCCCGAGAGAGGGAACACAAGCAGGGGGAGTGGGAGAGGAAGAAGCAGGCTCGTAGCAGAGGAGCCTGATGTGGGGCTCGATCCCATAACGCCGGGATCACGCCCTGAGCCGAAGGCAGACACTTAACCGCTGTGCCACCCAGGCGCCCCGATTTTTTTTTTTTTTAAACTGTTGAATCTCTCTTGTATTCCTGGGATAAATCCTGTTTTGTCATGGTATATAATCCTTTTACTACATTGTTTACTACGTTGTTACTACTACATTTACTACATTTTACTACATCCTTTACTACATTGTTAGATTTGGTTTGTTAGTATTTTGTTGGGTATTTTTGCATCTATATTCATAAGAAATATAAATCTGTAGTTTTCTTTTTGACGTCTTTATCTGGCTTTTTTATTAGAGTGATGCCAGTCTCATAGAGTAAGTTAGGGAATGTCCCTTCTCTTACACTTTTTGGAAGAGTTTGTGAAGGATTAGTGTTAATTCTTAAAATATTTGGTGGCATCCATCAGTGAAGCCATCTAGCATTTCTTTGATGAGAGGTTTTTTGTTACTGATTCAATCTCTTGTAGAAATCTGTTCAATTTTCTAGTCTTTCTGAGTCAGTTTTGGTAGTTTGTATCTTTTGAGAAGTTTGTACATTTCTTCTAGGTTATCAAAATTGTTAGCATGCAGTTGTTCATAGCATTCCCTTATAACCCTTTTTATTTCTGTAAGGTCAGTAGTAATGACCTCTCTTTCATTCTTGATTTTGGTAATTTGAATCTCTCTTTTTTCTCTTGGTCAGTCTAGCTAAAGGTTTGTCCGTTTCATTGATCTTTTCAAAAAACCAAGTAACTCTTGGTTTTATTGATTTTTGTCTGTTGTTTTCTAATTATTTCATTTGTGTCTAGTCTTTATTATTTCCTTTCTTCTGCTTGTTTTGTGTTGGTTTTCTTTTTATTGCTGCCCTATGATGGAACTTAGGCTCTCGATTTGAGATCTTTGTCATTTTTAAATACAGGGTTTTGCAACTATAAATTTCTCACTAAGCACTTCTTTGACTTCCTCCTAAAGTATTTTAAAAATTTCTTTTATAGGATGCCTGGGTGGCTCAGGTTACAGTCCTGGGGTCCTGGGATTGAACCCCATGTCGGGCTCCCTGCTCAGTGGGGAGTCTGCTTCTCCCTCTGCTCTTCTCCCCTGCTTATACTCTCTCTCTCAAGTAAATAAATAAAATCCTTGAAAAAAAATAAAATTTCTTTTATGATTTTTTCTTTGACTCATTGGTTATTTGGAAATGTGTTAATTTCGTGAAATTCTTAAGTGTCCTTCTGTTATTTCTAATTTCATTACATTGTGGTCAGAGATCATAATTTATATAATTTCAGTTCTTTTAACTTTATTGAGGCTTGTTTTATGGCTTAACTATGCTCTATCCTGGAGAACGCTCCATGTGCACTTAAGAAGAGTGTACCCTGCTGTTGGGTAGAATAATTCTATAGATGTCTGTTAGGTCTCTTTAGCTTATAGTTGTTCAAGTCTTCCTTTTTGATGTTCTGTTTCATTCTATCCATTATTAAATATAATGGATAGTTTTTGCTTCATGTTATTTTGGGCCTTGTTGTCAGTATGCTCTCTATGTGTATACTTGTTATATATTCCTGGTTGATAGATATTTTACCATTGTAAAATATTCTTCTTTATCTGTAGACTTGTTTTAAGATCTATTTTGTCTGGTATTAGTATAGCCGCTCTAGCATTTTTATGGTTGCTTTTTGCATGATATGTTTCTTTCTGTCCTTTTACTTTCAGCCTGTTTTTATATTTGAATCTAAAGATTGCCTCCTACAGATAGCATATTGTTGGCTCTTGTTTGTTGTCCAGTTTGACAGTCTGCTTTTTTCTTTTTTTAAGATTTTATTTATTTATTTGAGAGAGAGAAATCACAAGTGGGGGGCAGAGGGGCAGAGGGAGAGTGAGAACTCAGGGCCCAATCCTGGGATCCTGAGATCATGATCTGAGCTGAAGGTAGACTCTTGACTGACTGAACCACCCAGGCACACCAGCCTTTTTTAATTTTTTAAAGATTTATTTATTTTAGAGAGAGCAAATGGGAGAGTGGGGGGAGGGGCAGAGGGATAGAATCTTCAAGCAGACTCCCTGCTGAGTGTGGAGCCTGATGTGGGGTTCAGTCTCATGACCCATGAGATCATGACCTGAGCCAAAACCAAGAGTCAGACACTTAACCGACTGAGCCACCCAGTTGCCTCAACAGTCTGCCTTTTGATTCAATTCTTTAATCTCCTTATGGAATTAATATTGTTATTTATATAGTTGGATTTATTTTACTGCCATTTTACTTTTTGTTTTCTCTCTGACACATTTCTTTTTTGCTCCTGTGTTCCCTTTGTAGTACTCTTTTTTATTAAGTATTTTCCAGTATAACATTTTAATTTAATGATTTTTTTCAGTATCTTTTAAAAAGTTATTTCTTTTTGGTGGTTCTCAGAATCGACTTCAGATTTATTCTAACTTAAGTCCAGTGAAATACAGAAACGTTACTTCTATATACCTCTATTTTCTCTTACCATTTTTTTTTTTTTAAGTACACCATGGGCAGGTGTACTCCTGCAAGTGGAGCAGGGAGAGGGGCAGAAGGAAAGGGAGAGAGAGAATCCTAAGCAGGCTCCATGCCCAGCATGGAGTGCAGACATGGGGCTGGACCTCATGGCCCTGAGATCTGACCTGAGCTGAAATCAAGAGTCAGATGCTTAACTGACTGAGCCACCCAGGCACCCCTCTTTCCCTTTTTTGTACTATTATTGTTATAGGTCTTATATCTATGTTACAAACCCAACAATACATGTTGTTATTTATATAACTTTATGTTTTCTTTTAAGCTGACAAGAATACAGAGTTTGTTATATTAGCTCAGTTATCATTTTTGATTGTCTTTTTTTTGCTGGGTTTTAAGTTGTCATCTTGTGTCATTTTCTTACTCCAATATAGCTTTGCTCCTACATCGCTTTTGTGCTCTTATTGTCAAATATATTATATTTCTATATGTATAGGCCTACGAATAGAATTATGTACATGTTGTTTTATGCAATTGCTTTTTAAGTCAGTTAAGAGAGATGCTATTTATACTGCCTTTTATAATTACATAGTTGTCTTTACTAGTGCTCTTGTGTGTGTGTGTGTTTATATTGCCATCTGGGCTCACTCTTTTGATTGTGAAGAACTTACATTAGTTTTTCTTTTTTTTTTTTTTTTCTTTTTAAAGGTTTTGTTTAGGGGCGCCTGGGTGGCACAGTGGTTAAGCGTCTGCCTTTGGCTCAGGGCGTGATCCCGGCGTTCTGGGATTGAGCCCCACGTCAGGCTCCTCTGCTGTGAGCCTGCTTCTTCTTCTCCCATTCCCCCTGCTTGTGTTCCCTCTCTCGCTGGCTGTCTCTATCTCTGTCAAATAAATAAATAAAATCTTTAAAAAAAAATAATTTCTATCTTTTTATCAGTATTTTCTTTTATTAGACATTGTCATCATTACTTCGTTTCTTTTTTTCTTTTTCTTTGTATGGGTCACAGTCTTCTATTTCTTTGTTTATCTCATAATTTGTTATTGTTGCTGTTTTTGAAAACTAGAAAGTTTAGATAATATATTGTAGCAACTCTTGATACTGATTCAGCCTCAGCCTGATTCCAGGGGGAGCTCTGGAGCTTGAGTGACATTAGAGTTGTTTCACTTTGAGTCACGGGGGGCCGCACTTTTGCTTCATCTCCAAAAATCTGTCAGTGGCTGCAGGTTGCCCCCAAAGTGTGTGTTGGGTGGCATGACTTTCCAGGCATCACTGGATGGAGTGCCTCCCACTTGCAGGTCTCCAGAGGAGGGTGCAGCTGTGAGTCCTTAGCAACTCAGAGATGAATGCACCACAGGTAACAGGGATTTACTGCGCTTTCCAGCAGCTAGAACACATCCAACCAGATTGTACTCAATAAATGTTGAAGGAATAAATGATACAACTTTTTCATTTATCTCTTTATTTCACATTTATTCATGGCTCAATGATTTTTCTAGTGGATGAAATTGCCTAATTTTCCTAACCTTGATTTTTGTGTTTTGTTTTTCAAAATTATGATAAAATGTACATAGTATAAAATTTCCCTTTTTAACAACTTGTACAGTTCTGTGTCATTAAGTACACTCATAATTGTTCTGCAGGCATCACCAGCATTGGTTTCAGAATGTTTTCATTTTCCACAGCTGAAACTGTGTTAATTAAACACTACCCATTCCCTTTTCCCACCAGTCCCTGGCAGCTACTATTCTACTTTCTGTCTCTGTGAATTTGAGTACTCTAGGTACCTCATATATGTGGAATCATACAGTATTTGTCTTTTTGTGGCTGGCTTATTTCACTTAGCATAATGCCCTCAGGGTTCATCCATGGCATAGTATGTGTCAGAATTTCCTTCCTTTTTAAGGCTGGCTAATACTCTATTGCATGTATACATTATTTTTTGTTTGTCATTAATCAATGGACAGTAGTATTGCTTCCATCTTTTGGTTGTTGTGAACAATGCTGCTATGAACATGGTGTACAAATATGTGTTTGAGTGCAGTGGTGGTTTTTCAGGCCAATCTCTGAGATATGTTCTGATGGCAGGAGGGCTCTCCACCTTTTCTTTCCATGGTTCTCTTTGGTAAACTAGGTGACTGATGATTTAGCTTGTTGCTGCCATGAGCTACCAGCCTCCTTTGAAAAGTATACCACGAAAATCTCCATTGTTTTCAAGAGTGCCCTTGTGTTTGAACTTACCCACACTCTGTTCTAAATTAAGTCACTTTCTTTGGGGAGACCTCTCTGTACTTATCTCCTGCATCTCTCTGTGGGTATAATCTATGAGCCACTTCTCTGAAGTTGGGTGTAGAAACAGTGGCTTGCTTCTCTTAGACATCCTTGTTCTGTTTTTTTTTTTTTTTTAAGATTTTATTTATTTATTTGAGAGAGAGAGCACGAGAGAGAACATAAGCAGGGAGGAGAGGGAGAAGCAGGCTCCCTGTGGGCAGGGAGCTCAATGCGGGCCTCGATCCCAGGACCCTGGGATCATGACCTGAGCCAAAGGTGGACGCTTAATGGACTGAGCCACCCAGGCACCCTTAGACATCTTTGTTTTAAGATCATGACTTTGGTAGGGTAGTAAATTCTTGTCTGCTCAGCTTGCCACTCACAGTGGCTTCTGTCCTGTGAGTGAGTTGAGGTGAGGCAGTCAGGATCCTAGTATTCCTGGTTGTTTCATCTGTGGTAGAGCCTCTGTTCTATGACTCTTTCATGGGCCTAAGTGGAGGAAGGGGGACTGGGTAGAAGAAGGGAGACTCTAGCCTCTTGGCTACACTCACCTGGAACACAAAGCTGGTGGGAAGAAGGATGGGAAATGCTGGATGCCTGTCCATTTTTTGATCCTTGAATGAAACCTCGGGAGAGAGGAAGCCCTACCTTCTTAGCCACACCCACCCAGGGTGGAGCTTCTGTCATGCTGAGCTGGGGGTTGGGGAGGAATGATGTGGGTCATGGTTTAAGGGCCACAAACTCTTAGTGTTCTTATCAAATATTTAGTAGATTTTGTTGAATAAATGTTTCTTCATTTGCTGTATGCTCTTAGGACAACTTCCGGAGACTTCAGATTTTTTTTTTTTTCTGGTTTGTTTTAAATAATTTTTACTAATTATGGTTGTTTCACTAGGAAGCAGCTTTGTGAGCTCTGGAAGCTTCTTGTTGCTTTTAATAGTGGTAAAATTCACAAAACAAAATAAGTCATTTTTAAAGGTATAATTCACTGACATTTAGTACATTCACAAAGTTGTATAATCATCACCTCTACCTAATTCCAAAACTTTCTTTATTGCAGAAAGAACCCTATACCTATTAAGCATTCATTCCTCATTACTCCTCTTCTAGTCCCTGGCAACCACTGTTTTGCTTTTTGTCTGTGTGGATTTACTTTAGATATTTCATTTAAATAGAAGCTTATAATATGTGACTTTTTGTGTCTAGCTTCTTTCACTTTAGCATGTTTTTGGGATTCATCAGTGTTGTAGCATGTATTAATACTTCTTTCTTTTTTAAAACTGAATAATATTCCATGGTATGGATATTCCACATTTTGTTTATACATTCATCAGTTGAACATTTGGGTTATTTCTACCTTTGGGATGTTATGTATGTGCTGTGAACATTCATGTCCAAGTTTTTGTTTGAATACTGGTTTCAGTATTTTTTTGCTGTATATCTAAGAATGGAATTTCTGGGTCATATGGTTATTCTGTTTAACTTTTTAAAAAGTCTATTTTATGAAAGTCAATAGTATGAAGTGCCATGAGTCTCTGATACTGTCCTGCACTGTTGAAGACATGAACTCTGACTTACAGCTTTTAGCAGAGCTTTTTAGGCAAGCATCAGAGTAAAACAAAAACTATCCCGTGATAGAGGTTTAATGGTTATGTTTAGTTTATTACTGTAACTAATATCAGAATGGTAAAATTTTCTGTCAGGTACAGTGCATTACTACTTTAAACATTTTGGCTAGTGGAAACATAATAACAGCTAGCAAATTGACTTTTTTTTTAAAGATTTTATTTATTTGTCAGAGTAAGAGAGCACGAGCACGTACACAGAAGTAGGGTAATGGCAGGCAGAGGGAGAAGCAGGTTTCCTGCTGATTAGGGAGCCCAAGGTGGGGCTCGGTCCCAGGACCCTGGGATCATGACCTGAGCCGAAGGCACCTGCTTAACCAGCTGAGCCATCCAGGCATCCCAACAAATTGACAAATCTGTAGGGACTTCCCATAAAGAGTACAATTTCAGAAATGTTTGTATTATGACACTTTTTACTTATACATATTTAACATAGGAAGGCTGAACCTCTCTTCTAATTTGACAACTCTTCCAGTGCAAGTTTTACTACAATAGCACAAGAAACAAACCTAATAATTTCTAGCATTTCTCTTTTTATAAATTGAAAGAGTAAACAACTAACTATGCTTTTGCGGAGTTGCTCTGGGAAATCTCAAAGACAGTTTTAGGTGTAAAATATATCTTGAAAGTTTTATTTTATTTTTTTCTCTATTTAGGCCTTAAATTTTAGAAGACAAATCAAAGCAGTTACCAGATGTTACCTGAGAAGCAATACTTGGGTACTGATTTAATTAAAGTGAAATTGAAGTATTTAAAAAATAAACATAGATAACTTGATTGTAAAGAACCTTAGTTCTTTCGAGGAAACATTTTTGTTTGTTTATTAAATAATTAAGAATATAATAAAGTCCATGTGAAGCATAGAAAATTATTCTGGCAAAAGGGACCCTCTGCTGCTATCTAGGTAGATTACACAGAAGGTAAAGAATAACCTTTCATTTTATAGCAAGTCATTAACCAGTAAACCAAGGAAGCAAGCCCAACAAAATTGAGCAAATGTTGCTAAATTTTAAATACATTTTATAGCTTATTATTAGAATCAGATATTGTAAACTAAGGCAAATACAATTCATTTTCCATGTTTTGTTGTTCTTTATATTCTTTCATGTTCTGAAACAGTTTACTGTAGAGCACTGATTCTTTTTTGGGGATCTGTCACGTCAAAATCATTTTCAGGGGTGCTGGTTGGCTTAGTTGGTGGAGTGTGCAACTCTTGATCTTGGGATCATAAGGTAAAGCCCCACACTGGGCATAGAGCTAACTTAAAAAAAAAAAACCATTTTCAAATAATGCTAAGAGCTTATTTACATTAACATACAATGTGTTCATCATTGGTCTTTTCAAATGAATCAGTAGATTTTTTAAAAATTCTGTTTTTATTTCTAATGTAAATATTGATTGTTACGATCCACATAAATAAAACCTTTTTGGAGTTCTTAATAAATTTTGAGAGTGTAAAGAGACCAAAAAATGGGAGAACTGCTGTAGGACAAAACCACTTTTTCCCTGAAAAATAAAAGCCTGTACATAGTTGTATTTCTCTGTCACTATTGGTCTTAGTGTAATTTCAACCTCTGATAATGATTTAAACTTTTAACCAAAGTAACTATATTTAATTTAAATTTCACATTAAAATACTGAGGTGGAAGAGGTGGAACATTGTGAACTGTTGTATGCAACAAGCATTTTATCAGGCTAGCAAAGCTCATGAGCACATGCAGCTCTCTGCAGACACTGATGCCCCTTTTATACTTTTTTTTGGTAAGGTTTTATGTATTTATTTGAGAGACAGAAAGCAGAGGTGGGGAGGAGCAGAGGGAGAGGGGCAAGCAGGTTCTGCACTGACCGCAGAGCCCAATGCGGAGCTTGAACCCATGACCCCGAGATCACAACCTGAGCCAAAATTAAGAGTCAGAGGCTCAACTGACTGAGCCACCTGCGTGCCCCCCTTTATACCTTCTTAAAGTGGCAAAAATGAGCATTTTCATTAACATGTCCCCAAAATATAGCTTCTTTACAGCATATAAAAATAAGCAACAGTTTATAGAGTTAATTATGCTTAGTAATCAGTCTTGTAAAATTCTACCATTTAAAAAAATTAACTAGATAACCAGTGATTATCTCTTAACTTAATATTGAAGTTTTAAGCTGCCTAAAGATCTTGGAAATCGGTGTCAATACATGTTGTAATAAAAAGTTTGCCAGAGGGGCATCCAGATGGCTCAGTTGGTTGGGCATCTGCCTTCGGCTCAGGTCATGATCCTGGGGTCCTGCGATCGAGGCCTGCATTGGGCTTCCTGCTTAGTGGGGAGTGTGCTTTTCTTTCTCCCTCTGTCCTTCGCCCCCTGTCCCCGCTTGTGCTCTCTCTCACATAAATAAAATCTTAAAAAAAAAAAAAAAAAAGTTTGTCAGAATAATGATTCAACTTAGTTGAGCACAAATTTAGATTTTTAATCATCTGAAATATTTATATAGGCTAATATTAGCTTATCTGAAAAGTAAATCTTTATGTGTTTAGGAGAAACAAAAGCAAGTAGAATTAAATGACTAGTCAGAGAAAATAAATAGCTTTTTTTCATAAAAGCAAAGTTATCAAACTAGGCTTGTTTGCCAAAGTTGTACTTTAATTATGTGAACTTGTACTTTTAAAATGTTTCTGGGGCTCGCGGCTGGCTCATTCAGTGAAGTATGAGACTCTTAATCTCAGGGCTGTGAGTTCAAGTCCCACTTTGGGCATGGAGCCTACTTAAGAAAAATAAAATTTAAATTAAAAATGTTTCTGAGTTAATTCCTGTAAGAATAATTTTTTTAAAAGTCTAGCACATTTAAACTGTTAGAAGTTTAATTTACTTGTTTTCTGGGAATTTGACAAATATTCTATTTATACAAATACTTATTATTATTATTTTTTTTTACTGGCTAGCCAGTCAGAACAGAGTTCCTTTAACCAATGAGAGGTAAAAGCCTTTCTGAACTGCACATATAAAGCTTTATAGCTTTGTTTCTATGATTTCACCCCAGGTCAAGAGACATGAATTGTAGAGATGAAAAAAACAAACAAACCTCACTGGTCCAGATACCAAAGACTTGTTCTTAGTGGGCATGAAATTCTTAACTGATGTGATCTCAAAATAGACAAATAGACAAAAAAGATTACGAAGCCAGAGTGTCTTTTATCTTTTACCCAAGAGATCTCTGTCATCCTTGTAGAGGGATCACCAAATAAGTGGTCAAGCCATAAAACCAAATTCTCAGTCATTGTTACCACTTAGGGGTAATAATTTATTGGCCATGCAGTAATTAAAAACCAAACCAAGGTACAGTTTATAGAGAGGAAACAACAACGACGACCAGAAAAGCAAGAGTCAGCAAAGTTAAATGTATATTGCCACTTGGGTTTTACTTCTGGGATCTAAGAAAAGAGGTACGTAAGCTTAGGCAGCCCGTGAGGTACAGTTCTCTGGCAATGCAGTTTCTTGGCTGTGTCAGGCAAATCCACTGGGCATTTTGGTGGAACCTCCAAAACCATTAAAAGGTAGTTTTCAAAAAAGATAAAATCGTGGCCTTTATACAGATATAATATTAATTAATGAGGGAACTAATGAGCTGTTACAATGTTTGAAAGACAATGGCAAAAAACCAACATAGGCATTTGGGAATGCTGAAATAGATTTATAACTAGAGACACAGCTGGTCACTATCTGCAGGGCAGTAATCTATTGCATTCCACAGACCAAAATGTCTTGCATTTCTTTGGACAAGAGTAATTCGCTTTACTCTCAGTTTTCTACAATTTGTAGAGATTTAAAATATGCCAGTGAAAGGCACAGATCATGTAGAAGTATGTGTTAGAGTAATCATTTTCATTCACTTCAAAATCTTTCACAATTTTTTTGCCATTAGTTGAAAACTTTTTTTTTCATTTTGTCTCTTACTATGCTTACCCTTTTTTTTTTCCATGCAAAGGTTTTTTTTTTTAATTTTTATTTTTTTAGATTTTATTCATTTATTTGAGAGGGAGAGAAAAAGAGAGAGCATGAGGGGAGAAGGGTCAGAGGGAGAAGCAGACTCCCCATTGAGCAGGGAGCCCAACACGGGACCTGATCCGGGAACTCCAGGATCATGACCTGAGCAGAAGGCAGTCGCCTAACCAACTGAGCCACCCAGGCACCCCAAAAGTTATTTATTTTTATGAAGATGAAACTTATCAATCTTTTTCTTCTGAATTTGAGGCATATGAAAGTTTTCATAGTACCAGATTATAGAGGAATCCACTCATTTTTTCTTTTGATACTTGTATGGTTTTATTTTTTACTTTAACAGTTCTGTTCTTTTTTGAATTGTCTTTGGGTATGGTGTAATGAATGGCTCCAGGTTTTAGCTTCTTTTTTAAGTTTGTTATTTATGTAATCTCTACACCCAACATGGGGCTCAAACTCACAACCCTGAGATCATGCTTTTCCAACTGAGTTAGCCAGGTGTCCTGGTTTTATCTTTTTTTTATATGGCAGTCCAACTATCCTAACACCTCTTGTTTAAAAAGCATATTTTTTTCACATTGATTTGAGATGCTGCTATTATCATTTATGGAATTTTCATATGTGGTGGGTCTTTTGTTTCTTTATTCTGTTCATTGTCTATATGTCTATTCATGTGCTATACCATGCTTTTAATTATAGAGACTTTATTGTTATATTTGGTAGGGCTAGCTTTACCTCATTGCTCATGTTTTTCAGGGATTTCCTGGTGACTCTACCTTTTTTAAAATGTTAGTTTATTTTCATTCTTTTGAGTATAGTTGACACATAATCTTACGTTAGTTTAAAGTGTACAACATTTCGATTCAACATTTCTATACTTTATGCCAATGCTTACAGCTACCATCTTTCACCATACAATACTATACAGTACCACTGGATTCACTGTATTCCTGATATCGTACCTTTCATTCCCGAGACTCATTCATTCCATAACTGGAAGCTGTATTTCCCGCTCTTCATCTTTTTTGCTCCTCCTCCTTACCCCTTCCCCTCTGGCATCATTAGTTTATTCTGTGTAAGTATAGATCTGATTCTGCTTTTTGTTCATTTATTTGTTTTTTAGATTCCACATGTAATTGAAATCATGTGGTATTTTACTTTCTCTGACTTATTTCACTTAGCATAGTACCCTCTAGTATATAGATCATCTCTTAAGCTATTAGGCAAACTGCACATTAGATCTGCTCTGGAGAGCTTCACATTTTTTGTTTGATTTTCCAAAGTCTAAGGAAGCAGTCTACATCTGCATTCTTTAATCTGCTTCAAGGATTTTCAATTAAAATTTATTTAGCAATTCAATTTGTTATTCTAGAGGACAAATACAATTTTGTATGTGTTGGATGTTTCAATTTCTCTTCTTTTGCATTTTACCAAGTAGCACAGAAGTCAACAGGAAGAGACATCTCTGGTCAGGAGTGTAAAAACAGGAAGGAGGAAGTCTATTGCAAATCTGTGTTAGCTGGTTATCAATTCACGTTTCACTATGGAGGATGTCCATTAGCGATTCTCATTGTACTTTGTTATTACCCAGAATTAGCGGTAAGTGTTAATGTCAGTATTATAGAATGTCAACCCTAGTTATAGGAAGTAATGCTAACCAATGAACTCTACTAGGCTCTTTCCTATGCATGGGAACAGGATACTGTTAGTGAGAACAAGTCACAGAAATTGCATATAGAGGAAAACAAGGCAAGTAAAATTCAACATAAAAAATACAGAGAATATCACCCTGTATTTTTTGCCTTTGCTTGAGCCTGATGCTTTGACAGGTTGTATGGCCTTTTAAAATATGATTGTATCCTTTTTTTTAAAAATTAGGTATGTCAACTCTGTCATTTAAAAAATTGTTTGGCAGAATGTCTTCAATTGAATTAGAGGAAGCACCTGGGCATCATTTTGTAAAGCATGCTAAGAGTGCATGTGGCAAACTAGCTGAAATATTTCATGCGAGATAACACAGAAGGTGAATATTTTTAAATAAATCTTTTTCACTATTCTGTGATGAAAGAAATTGGATTCTGGGTTTATACACTTTTTTTCCTTCTGGAGTTGCTAGAAACTCACTTACTCTTGATGTTCAGGATACCTATTTGGTTTAGCTACCTAAGAGTGTTTTTTTTTTTTAAAGATTTTATTTATTTATTAGAGAGATAGTGTGAGTTGTGGGAAGGAGAGGGAGAGAGAGAGGGAGAGAGAATCTGAGGCAGACTCTGCGCTGAGTGCAGAGTCCGACGTGGGGCTTGATCTCATGATGGGGAGATCATGACCTAAGCCTAAACCAGGAGTGGGTTGCTTAACTGACTGAGCCATCCAGGCATCCCTCCCCCCGGCAGTGTATTTTTAAGATACTTAGCATATCCTGAATTCTTTACTTAGCTGTACAATGTTGTGGATGTTTTGGAAAAAATAAAAAGTATTGTGTAAAAGCTAGATGGCGGCTGCTGTTGCTGCTTCTGCTTCTGTTTCTGTTTCTCCTCCTTCTCCTTCTTCTCTTCCTCCTACCCCCACCCCTGGTTGACATGTTCTTTTCCTCAGGAGTGTATTAAATTAAACTGTATCTTTAGACCCTTATTTATGGATTATCTTGTGATAATACTTCCCACATTTTTTATGTCGTGGCACAAACAGAAAAACTGAGAGATGGTCTTTGTGGTATGCCTGTAAACTTATTCAGTTGGGAAGATGTACTCTAGTGTATTTATTGATCAGATGAGGGGGTTTGTAAACCCCTTACCATTTTAAGAAATGTTTATGTATGTGTGGGTGTGTGCATGGGTAAGTGTCTTAGGGATTTTTTTTAGTTGTAGGTACCAAACCAAACTGAGTTAACTTAAGGAAATATGAAAAAAAAAAATAGTGGAAGCTTACTGGGTCTCACAAAATTCTAAAGGCAATCATGCTTTTTAAAAGATAGAAATAAAGAGGTAGAAGATTGTGTTTCTTTCTCTGTCTTCATTTTCCTTTGAAGTGTAGCTTTCTCTGCTTCTCTCTGTACTTAGTGGAGGATGACCACCTACAGCTTCCATATGTCAATTTGGCACATGTGGCTGACTGTCTCTGAATTCCAGTTCAAAGTTCTGAACGAGTATATTTGATCGAACCAGTTTGGATCAGTTTGTACACCTCTGGGCAATGTACTATGAGTGGAAAAGACTATTGCTTTTCCAACTTTGTAGATGGTCAGCAGTTCTCAGAGAGAAAGTGTATTATTACAGTTGTGTTTGTGAACTTTTCTGGGGAGAGGATCCATCTTTGATCAAAATCACAGAGGAGGATCTTGCCACTCCCAGGCCACTGTCCAAATAAAGATTAACTAAAATATAACTAAGAGTTATAATAGAGTTCCCACTACTTTGTACATCCTTCATATCAGTTAAACTGTTTGCCTTTTTCACAGTGCCATATCCTTTTCTGCCTGTGTTTACCCATGATTGACTCCCCTCTCTTTATTTCTCCAACTACTCAAATATTACCTATCATTGAATTCTCACCTTAGGTCTCACTTCCTCCATGAAATCTTTGCATCTTAGAACACAGTATTCTAGGTGGATATATATATATGTAATTTTTTTCTTGTGTCTGAGTTCTTATACCATGGATTTTTAAAATGCTATACAGTGTTATTTAGTTGTGTGTGAATGTATGTTTTAATATGTATGTCTTAAATACATGTCTTAAATACAGGCCTAATGAAATTGTCCCTGAGGCCTATGATTGTTATACATATCTGATTAGTTCTGACCATGTTACATAGCGTAATGCCTTGGGTACAGCAGACTCTCAATAAATACTTAATGAACTGAATAAATGAAAAACAAAAGCCTTTTGTTTTATAGAAAGCTTGAAAAATATAGAAGAATAGAGAGGTTTAAAAAAACAGTTGTTTCCTACTACTGAAGGAAAATCATAATTGACATTAATTCTAGTATGAAGAAATTGAAGTAGATTATAGGTCATTGCCTTAGGCACATAGTAAGTGGTGCAGCTAGATGTGAACATAGACCCTTTGGCCTCTGAGCCTGTACTCTTAATCATTATGTTTTGCCTTCTAATTTAGACTATCAGATAATGAAAGCTGCAGTGTAAAACATTATTAAATTTTAACTAAAAAAACCAAAACATGGAAAGGTTTACATTAAGATTGGGAATGGTAAGGAATGTGACTAAGACTATACTCAGGGAGGGAAGGTCCTGTATTTTAAACTTGTCCTTGGTCAGAGGAGGCTCAGATATTAAAATTAACTCACAATAAAGTGATGTAGTTTCCTTATTATTCTGCAGCTCTCAGATACAGGACTCTGGTAACTTTAGTAAGGTCAGTTTCCAGTTTATTCTCTCCAGGAGTTGGGGGCTGCTTGATGCAGGAAAAATCCCTAACCTTTTATCTTCTCCATATTCTTTTTCCAATTCTAAATGATGAAAAAACCAAAACACCAACATCATTCCCTACCCTCCCTTTTCATTCCTATCTTTTCATTCATTCCTATGGTAAAAAGCATGTAAGTCAAATTTGCTTTTAGGCCTGTCTTACAAGAAGGGCTGGTTCTTTTTAGTTTGGTAGACCAGGCCTAATAGAATCTGTGTACAATGGCATGTTTGTTATTTTGTTTTCTGTTTTTGTCATGTCTGAATGTGAAGGTAGGCAACTGTTCTTTGTGTGGCTTGTGAGAGTGTGTGTATATATTGTTGATGTCTGGGTATCGCCAACTTTATGATAAAGGAGCTTAATTTTCAGACTTCATTAATAGAGGCATTGCCATAGTAATAACAAAGATACTCTAGACATGAGCAATGACACTATTACTGACATATTTAAGGTAAATAATTTCAGCAACAGAATGGTGATTTTTGTGCAGTGAGCTGCTTTTACCTTTTCTTGTGTAGTATTTTCCAGCACTTCTTATGGGTCTGAGACTTGGATTGTATACCTGCCCCTGGCCTTTTTAAAGATTTATTTATTTATGAGAGAGAGAGAGAACACACGCTGGGGGAGGGACAGAGGGAAAGGGAAAGATGGAATTTTTAAGCAGACTCCCCGCTGAGCATGGAGCCCATCACACATGTTGATTCCAGGACCTGGAAATCATGATCTAAGCTGAAACCAAGAGCTGAGCCACTCAGGCCACTCAACTGACTGAGCCACTGAGGCGCTCCACTCTGGCCTTTTTAGTAGGAACATTGTGTTGAGCAAATCTTTAACTTCTCAGACCTTCATTTCCTTTGTCTGTGAAATAGAGATAAAACCAGTTGCCCTGTTTCCCAAGGGTTCTTGGGATCAAATGCAATGATGTATTATGTAAAATTGCTCTGTGGATTGCAAAGTACTAATACAAAGCTAAAAGCTTATTTTTATTTATTTATTTTTGTTAATTACATTCTGCTTTTGAGTGGACACAGAATTGTTCTTCTCATCTTACTCTTGTCTCTGCAAAGCTGTGAAATGACCAACAGCAGTGGACTGTGGTCAGGATCAATAGTGGGGATTGAGATCAGCCTTATATCAGGGTAACCATGTTTGTTTTCCTCCATACTATTTGTGAATTATACTTATTTGTTAAAATTTTTTGTCTTTTGAAAAACATTATAAAAATTAAATTGTTTATTAATATATATTTATTTTTAAAATGTATGGTTTTGAATGCTTTCTTCCAAAGTTCAAATTAAATAAATCTATATGTGACTTTCATTTTTAATATATTGTGCAGTTTAGTAAAGTTCTTGTTTTTACTTCAGGATCTACTTATATGATGGTAGGTTTTCTAGGTCCTCCAAAAATTATGAGCCTGGAATTGTCAGAAAATGTTTATGGTGTTTATGGTTCTTTTCTACTTTTAACCGTTTTATTAAAGTAATAGGTATCGGGATAAAGCAGCTTCAAAAAAGAGGAAACATTATTTGATTTTACAGTTTTTGTTAATTTGGTTGAGTATGAGATTCACACCATGTTTTGATGCAGTAGTAAAAGAAAATATTTGGATTTATACTTTTTGGTGAAGGGTGCCCTCTAGTGACCCTATTCTTTTTATTAAGATTTGCACTTCTTTACATTGTTTCGGCACTTGTGAATTGAATATAGAAACACAAGACACCTTCAGTTCTCAAAGAATTTAGATGAAGTATACACTAAATAATTAGAGAATAAATTTTATGTGTTATACAAATAAATAAAAGGTAAATTTTTAAAAAGATAGTGTTATATAAACTAATCAAAGGGGGAAATTTCAGGTAGTGGGTAAGTTACTATCCAGTGTGGTTATTGATGAAATTTTCCTAACGGAACTGTCTGGAGCTGAATTTTGAAGGAATATTAAGATTGAAGCATATTGGAGTGCCTGGGTGGCTCTGTTGGTTAAGCATCTGCCTTCGGGCTCAGGTCATGATCCCAGGGTCCTGGGATAGAGCCCCACATCGGGCTCCCTGCACAGTGGGGAGCCTGATTCTCCCTCTCCTCCTGGCTTATGTTCTCTTGCTATCTCTCTTTCTCTCTCAAATAAATAAATAAAATCTTAAAAAAGAAAAAAAAGATTGAGGCATATCTCGTGGGGAAAGGGCATCCTGCAGTGGAAAAAGAAGTTATGGTCAGTACCAAAAAGGACTAGTGCCAAAAGGAAAAAAGAGATAGAAGGAAAAAAAAGGAATTATTTAGGAAAATATTTAAATTTAATTATCAAATTTACATATTTTATGCTGATGTTCAAATAATTTGTATTGTACTTGTAAACCTTCTTTTTTCAGGGATTCAGGAAAGATTTGGCTGGGCATTTTGTGACTTGGGGTTTTTCGTACAGTTGCAGTCAGATATTAGTTGCTACTGGGGCTGAAATTATCTGGACTAGACAGCCAAGATGACTTACATTGCTGGTAGTTGATATAGCTGTCATTCTGGAGTGTTCACATATGTGGTCTCTCCAGCACTTTTTTATTTATTTATTTATTTATTTATTTATTTAGAGAGAGGGAGAGAGTGCACATGCAGAGGGAGCAGCAGGCAGAGGGAGAAGCAGGCTCCCCACTGAGCCAGTTGCTGAGCCAGGAGCTGGATGCGGACCAATCCCAGGACCCTGGGATCCTGACTTGAGCTAAAGGTAGACACTTAATGAACTGAGCCAGGCGTCCCTCCAGCATTTTAAGGATAGATTTCTTACATGTTGGGTGGCTTTCCCCAGAGTGGGTGTCTAAAGAAATCCTGGGAAAAGCTGCATGGTTTTTTCTAGTTTCTGAAGTTGCATGTGATTACTTCTGTCATATTCCATTGGACAAAGTACTCAGAAGCCTGCACAGATTCAAAAGAAGTAGGGGATATAGATCCCACCTCTCAATGGAAAGTGTGTTGAGGAATTTTGGACCTATGTTGTAAAACTACTTCATTTATTTTCCTACCTTTTTGAAGAATTATGCACAATACAGATAAATTTTTAATGATATAGGGATCAGTAAACCTCTGTGTTAAAGTTAACTGTGCATATATATGTTTTCTGCACCTGATTTTCACTTTCTATTGCATATGGTTGGTACTTAATGAATATTGTTGGAAAGAATACTCCTTTGTCTTTATCCAGGTGTTACTGTTTTGGAGCTATTTCATTTCTTATTTACTCCTGGATTACAGAGTGTCAGGGAAAGTTATGGGAACATTGTTATTCATGTGTGATATATTTGATAAAATGGTTGGGAAAATGTTAGGAGTACTGGGTATGATAATTTTATATTGACTACTTTTTTCTTGCTATTTTATATTACTAAGTAGAATTATATGTATTTTTTCCAACATCAAGTGATACTTTAAGCAAGCCTTTTGTGCATTTAAGGTAGTGAGATGGTATATTTGCTATTTGTTGCTTAAAAGAAAAAAAACGGGGGCCCTTCTCCCAAATGATAACTCATTTGCTATCTTTGATTAATATTTTAGCTCTTTGTTTTTCACATGGTTGCTACTGAAATTTTGGGCACCTTAAATCAAAAGGCTCCTGAAGGGAATTGCACAACCAATTTGTTGAATTTACCAAATTTACTGGTATACAAAAAAACTGTCTTTTTAAAAAAAAAGATTTATTTGTTTATTTTAGAGAGAGAGGAGGAGAGATCAAGGGAGAGAGAGCACATGCTAGTGAGGGTAAGGACAGAGGGAAACAGAGAGAATCTCAGGCAGACTCCCCACTGAGTGTAGAGCGTGATGCTGGGCTCAATCCCATGACCCTGAGGTCATGACCTGAGCTGAAATCAAGATTTGGATGCCCAACTGACTGAGCCACCCAGGTGCCCCCCAAAATCTGTTTTTAAAAATTCGGGGGGGGGCGCCTGGGTGGCTCAGTCGTTACGCATTTGCCTTCGGCTCAGGGTGTGATCCCAGGGTTCTGGGATCAAGCCCCACATCAGGCTCCCTGCTCTGCTGGGAGCTCCGCTGGGAGCCTGCTTCTTCCTCTCCCACTCCCCCTGCTTGTGTTCCCTCTCTCGCTGGATATTTCTCTGTCAAATAAATAAATAAAATCTTAAAAAAAAAAAACTTTTTGGGGGCGCCTGGGTGGCTCAGTCGTTAAGCGTCTGCCTTTGGCTCAGGGCGTGATCCTGGCATTCTGAGATCAAGCCCTGCATCAGGCTCCTCTGCTGGAAGCCTGCTATTCCTCTCCCACTCCCCCTGCTTGTGTTCCCTCTCTCACTGGCTGTCTCTCTGGCAAATAAATAAATAAAATCTTAAAAAAACAAAACAAAACTTTTTGAGTGTTTTAGCAAGCAGTTTGTATTGTATAGGATGGTTTTATTAGGTTTTGAAATTTTCTTTCTTTTTTTTTTTTTTTAAGATTTTATTTATTTATTTGACAGAGAGTGAGACAGCCAGGAGGGAGGGAGCACAAGCAGGGGGAGTGGGAGAGGAAGAAGCAGGCTCCCAGAAGAGCATGGAGCCCGATGTGGGGCTCGATCCCAGAACCCTGGGATCACGCCCTGAGCCAAAGGCAGACGCTTAACGACTGAGCCACCCAGGCACCTCATAGGTTTTGAAATTTTCTGATTAGTTTTTCTATTATTATTTTTAACATTATCTTCATAGCATCATTTTTAGGAATATTTAATTTGTCAAAAGCTGATAATAGAGTGGTTAATTGTCTTATAAATTTACTTAATATTCAGAAAAAGGTATGTCAGTAAGCAAAATGCAAATGTTAGTAAGCAAAATGTTAGTAGCAAAATGTTAGTAAGCAAAATTTCAGTACTAATTAGATCAGTACCTAGAATCTGAAAAGCATTCAGTATAAATATGAAATTATTAAAGTATCACAAGCAGTCTCACTAATNAAATTTCAGTACTAATTTAGATCAGTACCTAGAATCTGAAAAGCATTCAGTATAAATATGAAATTATTAAAGTATCACAAGCAGTCTCACTAATATGAAATACCACATCTTAATTACTAATAATTAGAAGTAGAAAATTAAGATTAGTATTTAGACATTAAGTTTGATATGACATTTGAAACACTGGTGAAAGAATAGTAAAAATGATTATGGACTGGAAGAATAAAGAGTGCTTGAAAGGAGGTAAAAGCAATTTTTTTATTACTGGAAATATAGAATTAAGGCTAATATATCATTTTAAGAGCTAGCAGAAAATATGGTTAATGTTTGAAAAATTTAAAAACGACATTAAAAATCATCCAATGGAAATTAGAAGTAGCTGATACAGTTTTACCAGAGATAAAACAGTGCACATTTCTTTTTTTTTTTTTTTAAGATTTTATTTATCAGAGAGAGAGAGAGAGATTGCATGCATGCGCGTGCGTGTACACACACGCGAGCAGCCAGGAGGGCGGCAGGAAGGGGCAGAGGGAGAAGCAGTGTCCCCACTGAGCAAGGAGTCAGATACAGGACTCAATCCCAGGCACCTCATAGGTGGGACCCTGACCCTAGCGAAGGCAGATGCTTAAGCAACTCAGCCACCCAGGTGTTTCAGACATTTCTTTTCTGATTAAAGTTTGTAGAAAGTATTGACACCAACAGTAAATGCGGTGTTAATGCCCAGGGATTCTTGAATAATATTTTTGCCTTTAGCTTTACAGTATTTTGGAAGTCTATTACCTTGCTATTCTTTAAACAGTGTTTCAGATGTCATATCAAACTTAATGTCTAAATACTAATCTTAATTTTGTATTTTTTTTTAAGATTTATTTATTTTATTTATTAGACAGAGAGAGACAGCCAGCGAGAGAGGGAACACAAGCAGGGGGCGTGGGAGAGGAAGAAGCAGGCTCCTAGCGGAGAAGCCTGATGTGGGGCTCGATCCCGGAACGCCGGGATCACGCCCTGAGCCGAAGGCAGACGTTTAACCGCTGTGCCACCCAGATTAATGATTAATCTAATCATTAATAATTAAGATTAGGTATTTCATAATTTTTCCTTAACAGCAGTTGATTGACATTTAATAAAATTCATAGGAAAGTCTGCCAATGTTTAGTATTTTAACGGTGATGACTTTAGGTGAGTATCTTCACATTATTCTGTGTAGGGCTTGGCTATGCTCTTTTGTAGTTATGCAGTAGAATATCTGTTCTATTGGAGAACGAAGGATTCTGAGATGGAGAAAGGCCATTTTTATTCTGTCTAGAAAACTATAGTGCTTCAGTAAATACAGGTAGTTTAGGGAAATTGGGATTGGGTATTTGAGATTTTATCAATTTTTTAAAAATGTAAACATTTTACTAGAAGTTAAAAAGTCATTTCTCAGCAAATAAATGCAGGTATCCCCTGTTTTTTTAAAGTTTATGTTACATCAGTTCACTTTTACAAAAGACCTACGTTAATACCTGTTTCCCCTAACTGAAAGAAATCCAAAGAGGATTTTTGCTTTTGTGAAAAAAGACAGAAAGTGAAAATTGCAGTCAGCAGCATGAGCAGCAGGAGTGGCACTGCCAAGCTCCTTCCTGGGGATCTACACTTAGCATCAAACAGCCATAGCTCTGAACTGTGTTTGTGAGCATCTGTGTTTTATCTTTGTTTTGTACATTTGTTAGCAAGATGTATTCTAAGATATATCAGAAAAACCTAAGAGAGGTTTTTTTTGGGGGGTCTGGGAATGCTCAGAAAAATTTCTGTATAAATTAGTAATAATTGCTTCTTCAGTCTACACGATTTTTGTTTCATAGGAGCTCTCTACCTTCAGATAGTAGGAGAAACCTGTACATTTTATGCTCTTTACAGTTATTGTTATGGAATTTTTTTTACAGTGAAAGTATGATGAAAGAAAAAGATACTGAAAATGGTATAACAATATTATGTGCCTTTTGGCAAAAAATATCCTAATGTGTTTCCAATAATAAAAGAGTCCTTTTTCACATAATATTTCGTGAATGTTGTTTGTTTTCCATCAAAAAGATGTTCTCCTTAAAAAAACTGGAATATGATTAATAAATCATTTATCTTCTTAATAGAATAGAGTATTTGTCCCAGAACTTGAAGTAGTCTGAGTTCCTCCATTAAGACATTTGATTTGATAACATTAATTTTTAGAGAAGCAATTTTAACAATTTAATGTTCTTAGTTTTTCTTATATCTCTTTTATTACCACTAGGTGGAGCCCTGTACATACAATTCAAGAAGGCATTTCTGAAAGATGATTTACTTGTTTAAATGCTATAAGCCTGATACATCAGATGGTCAAATAATGTATGATAACTCATATTTCAACATTTTGCTTTGGGGTGGAAGATTAGATAAATTGAAGATAGGAAATGTGTACTAAGCAATGATTTAAAGCACATACATTGTTTTTATGCATTCCTACTTGCTAAAATTAAAATATATAAATTAAAATCTCTTAGTGTACCATACTCTATCCTTATTTTCTGTTCACATGAAATTTTTAAGTCATCCTTTCTTTTAAATTTATTTTACATCTGCCTTTTGGTGTGATTAGCTTTACATTTTGGTAGAAGTAAGGCTTTATTGTGCTAAGCTTTTGGAAGGGAAGACTGAACTCTCTTACATTGAAGTTATTATATGTATAATTGACACTTGACCAATGTGGCGGTTAGGGGTCACTGACCCCCGGTGCAGTTGGAAATCTGCATATAACTTTTGACTCCCCAAAGACTTAACTACTAATAGCCTGTTGTTGACCAGAAGCCTTATGATACCATAAATAGTCAATTAACACATATTTTGTATGTTATGTGTATTATATACTGTATTCTTGCAATCAAGCTAGAGAAAAGAAAATGTTATTAAGAAAGTTTTAAGGAAGAGACAGTACTGTACTCTATTGAAAAAAATTGCGTGAAAGTGTACCCACGCAGTTCAAATCGTTGTCCAAGGTTCAACTGTATATGGAGCACTAATTTATAACCTTAGTGGATGTGGGATAGTGGAAAATTTACCAGCTTTCTGGTTTTGCCATATGTCTGTGTGTATTTGTTTATAGGATTTGATTAGGCTTGTCGGTAGACATTGTAGCATTCTGAGGAACATTTTAAAAGCAGAAAGATTCATTAAAATTGTATATTGCTTGTACAGTATGTATTTGGTACATTAATAATTAGATGGATAAAACTGTTAACTGACTTAGGGTTCAAAGATTGAATAGTGCTGAATGGTATTTCCTTTCTTGTCCTGCAGATCAAAATTTCGAAGAATAAAAGCTGTCATTCAAAGACAAGAAAAAATAGATTTTTTAGAGCCTTCAGCTGAGGTTAGACAAGTAAAGGGCCCTTAGTTTTCTCTACTTCGTATTTTGCTCCTCTATATTTTGTTGCATTTGAAATTTAATACTGCCTAACAATTAGCTATGCCTCAGTTCTCGTCCTTTTTTTCTGTCCATTGGATGATTTCACCTGATGGGTGCAACAGTGCACATCAGGGATTCCCTATCGAGTCATTCTCAATTGTTGATCTTCAAAGGTGATCTGGTTAGTTGCTATGCCCATAACTTCTCTGCATTCCTTGCTGCTTATCACCATTTCTGATTGGAGAGTTTATGTGACATAAAGGTTAAGAGCGCTGGCTTTGGAATCAGGTAGACTTGGGGTTAAATCTTGGCCCTACTACTGTGTGACTTTGGACTTAAAGTCTTCATCTTCCCAAACTACATTTGTATTTTGGGATGCTAATAGAATCTACCTTGTAAAGCTGTAGTGAATATTAATGAGATAATGCATGCGAAGTACTTAATAGTAAGTACTTGGTGTGTTACTGTGTTTTTTTTTTTTTTATCTTCACCACATTAAGCCAGAAGCAGCAGTTATGACTCCTATTTAGTCAGTTCAGTCACTGTGAGGAATTGTTGACAGGGAGTGCACATCTTCTCTGCTTTCCATATCCTCCCTCCACTGTCTTTCCAAGATATCTCTAATTAAACGTAGGTCCTTTCAGAGAAAAGATGGATAATTCCTACTATGTATATGGTGCAGGAAATACTTGGGAGAGGAATTGCTTTTGCTTTTTTCCCTTTTCCAATTTTCCTGTGCATATCCACTCTTTCTCCTTTCCTGTTTGTCTCTATTCACTCAGCTATTTATTGTTGGCTTTATTAGCAAATTTTCAGACTAATTATTTCTAATATTTTCACCAGAGTGAATAGAGGGTTAAATCAACTACATGTATTCATTCCACTTTGAGTGCTTGTGTCTGGCTTATAGATTTGTGCTGCATCTATTAAGTTGAGAAAGTCAGAACTAGGAACTTCCTAGGGTCTTTTTCAGGGCCAAATTCTATCTTGTGATGAATTTTGGATTCTGGCACTTGCTTGAGCCTTCAGTACATTTTAAAAAATGCAATTTATTTTTGTGGTTTAGAATGTTTCCTCATCTCCACTTCTTTTATTTCTGTGTACTCTGCTCAGAATGATCTTATTGATATGGGTTATGGATGACACGCAGGTTATATCAGCTTGGGCTGCAGCTTGTATTTATGTCTGTAGCAGCAAGTGGTTATCAGGAGTCAGGAGAGACTAAGACTTAGTAGTAAAAGATGGATCATTCACAGGACTGATTCCTTAATGGTATTTTTATTGGGGCTTACAGTTCTATTTTAACAGCAGAAGGCATGGGATATAAATAGTTCACCCATTTCATGCTTTGGTTTTCTATTAATGGGGGGGTGAGTATTGCATATGTTCTGATACTGCTTTTCTCCATACTCATAACATCAGTAGAAAAAGAGGCATTCACCTGGGATGCTATACTAGATGCACTGGCAGTGTCTTGAATTTTTATAAATTAGAAGTAGTTTTGTTTTTAAAATCTGGAGAATAAATTAGAAAGACACACCAAAAGATGGACTTTAAGAACTTTCTAGAATAAAATAGACTTCTGGAAAATAACTGTTGTTTTTCTTTTTGTTTATATGTTATTAATATTTTTTAAAGAGATAACAGTATTACTTTTGCACTGACAGAGGCAAACCCTCTTTGGAGGGACATTGTAGTGGGGCAGTCCTGAAATATCTCTTAGATTTTTGCTACAATGCTACAGCTGTAACAGAAAAAAGAGAGTACAATTCTTTTGGTATGTTCTGTTTACTACCTGGTTTTTTAAGAGCCAGATAAATTACAAACTTGTACTAAAATAGGTTAAAAAAATTTAGAAATGTGTGTATATATATTACTTCAATATGTGTTCATAGTTATGGTAACATTCTAGGCAGGATGATGGTGGCTTAGTCCAGGCTGGCACCAGTAGAGGTTGTAAAATGTGGTTGGATTTGCTGGATTATTTTGGTGGGGAGAGCAATAGGAAGAACTGTCGGGTGATTTCAAGGTTTTTTGCCAGACCAACTAGAATAGTTTACTGAGATGAAGGAAGACTGAGAGGAGCAGGTTTGAGGAAGAAAGTAGGAAATCATTTTGGACATATTTGAGATGCTTATCAGATATGCAGTTGGAGAAATATATGAGTTTGAAGTTCAGGGGAGAGGTTGGGGCTAGAAACATAAATTTGGGAGGTGTCAGTGTTCTTATGGAATATAAAACTCCAAATCTGGATGAGACTGAGAGAGTAGCATAGGTAGAAAAGAGAAGATGTCCAGAATCAGAGCCTAGTTCCGGCTCAGCTTTTAAAGGCCCAAATTTTTAATAATTGCTACGCAATATTGCTATCTCTAGTATTATAATATGTACTCATTAAAAAATCTATAACATGGAGGCTACACTCAAGAAGCTTATGGTTGATATGAAGAAACAAAATATAGGATGTATATTTGAAAGGTTTAAATTACAGTACAACGTATAATGTATGTACATGTCACAATGAGTGGAAAGGAGTGTAAATTTACCTATTCTGCTTATGAAGAGATTACTTGGCATGGAAATGATTGACAAAGTCCTATTGGAGGAAATGGGAATTGAACTAAATCTCAAACAATAGGCAGCAGATTGGGGGGGCAGAAAAAGAATACGGATTAAAATTAACATCAGGAAAAGTCATATAAGGCAGGGTCTAGGAGAGTTCAAAGCGGAGTCTTCCAGTAGTCCTTTCCCAGTGGTCATGTAGACAGCACTTCTCTCAGCAATGATGTGTGCCAGTAATCATGGAGCATTGCCAATCACCTAAGCCATTGTGTCCAGGATTTTTCCTGGGGGTTGGTCACATAGACATGGGTGACTGCCGTGAATTGCTTACCCTTAGTCTGTAGACTCTCTGGAGCTGATACAATGTGGCTGAAGGCCCCCATCCACTCTAAATCACATTGTAAACCACTTTGCTAGCCTTGATTATTTGGCATTGCCCAAGGCCCCCAAGTAAAAACAACTATCAGGTAGGACATTCTGAAGGCTTACCTCCCAGGAGCTGGGGGCAAGGGCCAAACCTTTCCTTGGGCAAGGTTAATCCTTTTCTGAATGGTGGTTGGCAGGGAGGTGATGCCCTCTATGTGGAGATAGCATGAGCTGAGATACAGTAGGAATATGTACACCATATTTAGAGAACATTGTGGTGACTGTAGTATGGCCTTGTGCTTGAGAATATGAACTCTGGAGCCAGATTGCCAGGATTCATACTCATCTGTCCCTTGCTAGTGTGGAATTTACAGCAGTTACATAATCTGTAACTTCTGTAAAGCAAGAGTAATAATAATACTTACTTTATACAAGTTTGTTGTGAGGATTAAAAAATTAATATATAAAGCACTTAGAATATGTCCTGACACAGTAAGTACCATAGAAATCAGGAGTTTGTTCATCGTTCTTTAATCATTCACTCAGTGATTCTTTTTTGAACACTAGTATACTAAAGACTCATGTCCTGAGCCTCAGACCTTTATTTCCTGATATCCAGACAGTTTCCAGATATCTAGAGGGTGTGGGGTTCACTTAATAACATGTTCAAAAAGAAATTATTTTTCATACAAATGATTTCTACTAGTGACAGTACTATCAATCCAGTTTTATTTTAAGATTATCAGCCCTTGCGGGCGCCTGGGTAACACAGTCAGTTAAGCGTCCAACTCTTAGTTTCAGCTCAGGTCATGATCTTGTGGTCCTGAGATTGAGCCTTGCATCAGGCTCTGTGCTCAGCATGGAGACTGCTTGAGATTCTCTCTCCCCCTTTCCCTCCCCCTCTCCCTTTTGTGCTTTCTCCCTCTCTGAAATAAATAAGTCTTTTTTTAAAAAAAAGATTATGAGCTGTTGCTATAAAGTTAAAACTTGTATTCAGTTGGCAATCAAAGAACTTAATATGTAGAGAATTGTTGATCCATAGTTATATTATGAAGTGGGATTCATTGTGATGCCTGTGCATTTATTCTGTTGCCTCAACTGTTACTTGAAGATAGCTTGCTATGTAAATTGGCCTGTGGTATCAGTGATGGAAATGATACCTTTCTAAAGAAAGGATTTATCATAATATGCTGCTGCTTGAGGGCTCACACTTGTAGAATTGCACTCCCTTCTGCTGTGCCATCATTTTTTTGGTTTTTTGTTTTTTGTTTTTAATATATCAGTCCTGATGACATTTTTTCCCCTTCCCTTTGGACCATGATAAGCTTCAGAGTGGTGACTTTGGGAGCAGGGTAATTTAGAGTGAAGAGACCTTTATGCTGGAGAAGTAATTTGCATGTAAGAGATAGGAAGGTGTTTTTTAGGTGTGTTACAGGCTTGCTTACTTTAAACAATTTAACTTATGTTCTGAAGTAACTGTAATTTAATGTTGGTACTATATCATACTATGATGAATGGCTTTAATTGTATATTTAAAAATCATATTCACAGGCTTAAATCTGGATGTCAGAATTAAGTAATTCTTGAAATGTATGAATGTCTCCTTAATATACTGATTACAAAGCAAAAACAAATTATTAGCTATTGCAAAGAATGGGCTTAATAAAGGATAAATTTTGGTGAACTGGGAAGTTAATGTTAGTTTTCTTTTTTGTGTACATTCAGGTCTGTGTATGATGACCAACCAAATGCACACAAGAAGTTCATGGAAAAGTTAGATGCTTGTATCCGTAATCATGACAAGGAAATTGAAAAGATGTGTAATTTTCATCATCAGGGTTTTGTAGATGCCATTACAGAGCTCCTTAAAGTAAGGACTGATGCAGAAAAACTGAAGGCAAGAAATATTTTAAAATTCTCTTTATTTTTAATGCTCTCATTAAATTTGTGAAGTATTAGTTTGTAGTGCATATGTACAAATCATTATTAAATGTACTATTTTCAAGGAGGGAATTAGTGTGTATATTTGGAAATGCTCTTTATGCTCTATTAACATAGTTGTCATGCTAATGACAGGCGTAATCTCTTTTTTGTAAAGCAAGTAATGCATTGACTTAACAGGATTTCTTTCCATGCAGGGAAGTGAACTAAAAAAATTCATACAAAAGAAGGCCTCATTTGCAGTTTTAGAATTTTAAAAATGGCAATTAGTATCATAGTAAAAAGCTATCCTCTAAAAATTAAAAAAAAAACATGAGTGTGTTCTCACAATTATTTAATATTGAAACTTTTTTTTAGTTTAATAGAGCATAATTTTCTTAAAGAAAGTTGATCTGTATTTTCTGCCACACAGCAAAAAACATTTATTAAATGAGACCTGTATTTGTTCAGTCAGAATAAAAAGTATTTAGTTGTAAGAATTGGCCTATTTATCTTTCTTTACATTTGGAGAATTTAGCAGATAAAATGACCCCGGTTCACTAAAGGTTATGATCAGAAAACTATTACATAAAGGATATTCAGATAACAAGAGACCAAATACAGCATCAATGAGGTCACTGAGCATCTTTGTTCAGAAATTAATGAGATTTTTAATAAACTAGAATGTGCTTCCTTACTATGATGACCTAATGAGTCACTTAATATGTGGGAAAATTTGAGGTTGAGCTTTGTCTGCACCTGCAGCATTAAAATGTTGCTGTGGATTGAAATTTCCGTGTTTGATGTTAATCAACCACCCAGTGTTTGCATTCAGCAAAGTATGAATGTTTAATTACCATAAAATGCAATCACCATTTCATACAGACAATGAATGGCACATAGACCTCATTGAAGTTATCAAAAAGGGACCAGTGGTCAATTGGGTCAATGATTTGAATTGTTTGACAGACTTCGAGAAGCAAGTAAAGTTCAAAAATCTAGATTAAATTTGAGAAGTTTGCCACAGAATCTGTTAAAAAGAACTGTCATAAGTAATTGAAGTTAACAAAAGCCCTTTTCAATCAAAAGTTCAAGTTCAAGCTGTAGAGTTAATTTGAATTTGCATTTCTTTGTTCCAAGTTTCTCATGAAGCATGATCTGATTACAAGGGTGAGCAGTTATATCAGGGCAGTTATATGCATATTTGTCTAACTAAGGTGAATTTATTTTTAAGGTGCAAGTCACTGATACCAACCGAAGATTTCAAGATGCTGGAAAGGAGGTTAGAATACGATACATTTCTTGCATACTCAATATGTGGATGCAATTTAACTGTTTGCTTAAAAATATGAGCATTTCTTCTTTTCTAAGGTGATAGTCCAAACAGAAGATATTATTCGATGTAGAGTTCAGCAGAGGAACATTACAACAGTAGTAGAAAAATTGCAGTTATGCCTTCCAGGTGAGTTAAACTTGTCTATAATGTAATGCTTGGCTTGGTAAAATTATAATTTAATGATAGCATATGGTCTTTATTCATTATGGGAATTACAGATTTTTTGGTGATTGCCCCCAAAAGCTCATGGTTATCTTTCTTATCTATTTTAGTCCTTGAATTTTCATGATTTTCTTATCTTATAAAGTTTTGTTTGATAATCTGTCACATCAGATTCCTAGAACAACCTGTACCTCTCCCATTTCCTTCCTGCCTAGTTTGTCCTTTGTCCCTCACCCCCCTCCCACTGCTTTTTTGTTTTTCCTCAGAATACTTTCCCATGGAGGAGAGTGTCTTTTGATTACATTTCCTTGCCTTTTCCTAATTCGCCTAATTTTTTTACCTCTGATTTTCCACTATTTTCTGTTTGTCACTTAAGCAAGTTGGTTTGGTTTGCTCACAGTCTCGTTTTGCTGATAAAGTAAAAAAACATTCAAAAGTGCTAGGTCTTTTCCCTTCTTTGGTTTTGCCTTTACTCTTATATTTTGGAAAGACTGACTTTTTAGGTTTCTGAGTTTTTGATCTCTCTGTTATAGCTCAGATATTACTGGGACATCAAATAAATGCTGAAGAAACTCACCAGTATTTTCTTTCCCCTGATGTATCCTGTTCATACAAAAGGAAGACAAGGTGTATGTCATCTTTTTCTCATATAGTGAGCTGAATCCATCTTACTGTCCCGTTTTTTAAACTTATTTTTTTTAGGAAGGAACCTGAACCTCCATGTACAGAGTGAGATGCTTTTTATAATATTTATATAATGTAAATTTATCTTAGAACACAAATTGTATGTTAAAACTGTCAGCAGATTTTATTAACTAAAAAACATTGTTTTCTGACTTTGTGAGAATAACTTTTTTTTTTTAGAATCATTGAAATTCTATTCATTTTAATCTCTGGTCCATGGATATTTGCACATTTAACTTTGAGTAAATAAAATTCTGCTTATTATGTTCAGTTTCAGGGTTGAGAAACCTACTTCCTTATAGTAATGTTTAATAATACCTCTTTGCCACCATTAGATACACTGAAGTAGCCATGAAGACAGTCTTTAAGTTTGATTGCTTTGTCCCTGAATGGTAATAAGCCTAAAAAATTGGGTACTGGTGGAATGAGAAAGAGCTGAATTTGGCTTATCCCCCTGGAGGGCTTTTTGGAAGAGAGAACTAAAGGGAAGTAGAGGTAGACTTTTGTTACTGCTACTGTCTTTGCTTTCGAGGCTGGACAGACCATCTGAATTCATGTAAACATTGTGTTCTTAATAGCCACATTGAGAACTGTCTCCTTTCCTCCATCTAGCCTTCTATCTAATTATCCACTCGTAAATACTTTTTTGTGTCAGCATTATGGTAGATATTGGAAATATAAAGTTGAAAATGATATAGTCTAAGCTCTGAAGCATCTTACAATCTAATGTGAATAAAGATAAGTGAGCTATTTATTATTGTATAATTGCCTAACGCCTCCTTGGTTTAGGCGGGGTATGAGAGGATATAAGAAGTCATTGGGTAAACAGTGTATTTTCCTGGTACATTAGTTTTACATGATTATTTTTGAGGAGAGCATTATTTTTATATGAAAATAAGATATGAAAGTTACATAAATTGTTGAGATAAAACAGGAGACTTCAAAGAAAGTTTATACTTAAGCAGCAGTTTTAGGCGTTTTCCCAGGTGATGTGTTTATTGTTTTGGTTGGAAAATGTGAGAAACACTGCGTTACAATATAGGCGCTGTGATAGAGATAAACATAAGGATCACAGGGCTAGGGTGGTTCACTATTGCCACCATTGTAGCTTTATGGTTTTCAGACAAGTGAACTAAATATCTTCTGTAAACTTGAAGACCCCTGGGAAGTAGCCAAAATAGAAAATCTGGAAAAAAGTATCTGTCTCTCTGGTCTGAAAATGTTGGCTGGAGCCAATGATAATTTACTCACTTTATACCTTGAAATTCTACTAAGGATAAATGGTGATCTGGATAGTTGCATTAAAACATTTTTGGTGGCAGTGTGTTATCTTGCTGAAGCTTATAACAATTTTATTGAGTAATTGCATTTCTGAGTCTGTAATAGAAATGTTAAAACAAAGTTGCTTTGTTATGTTTATGATTTTATTATAATTTAATCTCTAAACTTTTGAGAGTTTTTTTTTTGTCAGTTTAGTGTAGAATTTTGTGTTTGGTATATTTTTGGTATATGTATTTTATTTGATATATTGAATTAAAATTAATCAATCTCACTTGCTCAACTTTGTCTCTTGAATAAAGTCCAAACTTCCAGTTACACTACAGGAAAGTGATACCATTAAGTTTCTGAATATGATCATTGTTAGTAGGTTAATGTTTCAATGATAGGTATCAGTATATGAAAGTGTTCCAAATTCCAGATAATGTGTTCACATATATAATGTGATGTTCACCATATGAGGACATTAAAATGTTTTTATTCACTTGATGTATAAAATTTTATTTGAAGATATAAGTCTGAATTAAAGTATAGAGAAAATTAGTGAATTTATAATAGGTTCTGCCCTGCTTTAATTTTTTCATCTAAATTTTTCTCTCATTTTGAAAGCTAAAATAAGTTATATTTTTTAATGCAGTGCTGGAAATGTACAGTAAGCTAAAAGAACAGATGAGTGCAAAAAGGTGAGTTGGTTTCTTTACTGTTTCTAATAAGAATCTTTTACTTTTCTGTTAAAGCATGGATAAAGTTACTATAAATTATAGTGAGTCATGTGAAGTTTTGCTTTCTACCTTTATTCTTTTTCATGCAATCTGCCCATCAGAATCATCTAATAAAGCAATTCTTAGCCATTTATTTGTTGATCCTTGTCTTTTATAAGTAAAATCAAAGATTGATGATATTGTTGAAGGACAAATAGACAACTGAACAGGAATGAAAAAATACTGATTAGCTTCCATGTGAACATTGCGTATAATCAGAGGCTAAGTGCGTATAGTGGGAACACAGTGAAAGCAGTGTGGGTAGTGATATTTTGACAGACTGGGCTACTGTAGATCGTGTTCTGTTTTTTAACACAAATGAACACATGACAAATGAAGAATCATTTGAAGAAGTTTATTGATTATCATTAGTGTAATAATTTTTAAAATGTCTTAAAGATGAACAGTTTTAAAGTAACAGAAAAATCAGAATAAATGAGAATATTTTACATTTGCAATAGAGAAATAATGATTTCCTCTTAGTTTATTAATAATTGCTTAATTATCACAGTACATTATGTACAAATCTATACTCAGAGATCTGTATATGTCCTGCTTTCTAGTGCTAAACACTGAATTTTATTGACCTTTACCAATTCATACTAATTAGTAGTTATTTTTCCTTCTTAATACACGAACCATAAACTATCCTGAAAGTCTTTTATTTATGTGTGTGTATGTATATATATATATATATGAATATATATATATTCATATATATATGAATATATATATATTCATATATATATATATTCTCTTTTTCTATCAAAGTTGTACATCCTTATATTTTAAAGATCTAGATAATATAGTTCTATATGTTTGTTGAAGAAAAACAGGCAGCATCGTCCCTACTTCCATTCACCATTCCTTCTTGCTAGGGGCAAAAAAACTTTTAAATCTTTTAAGGCATTATTTTGGTATTTACATTTATGTCTTGAATATATTTTAATGTTTCTTCACTATTTTTCAGGTTGGAGCATTATATATTTTTTCAATAACATAATCTAATATTTATATTAAGATTTCCCCATTTATCCCCCTGATGTCTTATATCTTCATTTCCTCCCTGAAACGTTGGTTGATATGTACTTTTTTGTCCCTTTAATCTAGAACAGTCTTCCTGTTTTTCTTTGTTTTTCATGAGAGTGTACAGGTCAGTTGTCGACCAGGACGTTTTGGATTTATTTAATTATTTTCTCATGATTAGAATCAGATGAACTGTTTTGGGTATGAGTATGACATAAGTGATATTGTGTACCACTCACTGTATGAAATCAGAAGGCACATACTGTTGTTAGATTGTCTCTAGGTTATGCTAAATTTGATTATTTGGTTAAGACGATGTCTACCAGATCACTTGAAAAATATCTTTTTCTCTTTGCAATTACTAAGTAATCTGTGGGGTGATATTTTGAGTCCTATTTCCTTAACAACCTTCCACTCATTGGTTTTAGGATTCTTGCTTTAGATTTTAATATTTTTTTGTTTTTAAGTAATCTTCATACCCAATGGGGGGCTCGATCTCACAACCCCAAGATCAAGAGTCACGTGCTCCTCTGACTGAGCCAGCCAGGTGCCCCTCTTGCTTTAATCATTTATTATATTGGGGTTACAAAATGGTGATTTTTATAATTCTCTCATTCCTTTGACATTTATTAGCTGTCTTTCTTAATATAAAGAAGAGCTTTTCTTTTTTTTTAAAGCTCTTTCTTTTTATCTCCCTTTTCTTTTTATCTTCTTTTTCTGATTATCACTATAGACTCATGGATTTTTTTTTTTAAATAAGTGTGTTATAAGCTATTGTCTTCATTATTCTTTTTGATGCTCAAATTGTACCACATTTGGCTAGGGGAACCCCTCAAGCCAATTTCTATGTCTTCATTTGTCTTTGAGTACTTTCTTGGTTATCACACAATAATATGTTCCAGACTCAAATGTACTTTTCTTGCCCTAGACCTATAAATAGCCATTTTCCAAGGTACCCTAGTTCCTTTTAGTAATGGTATTTAGAAACAAGGAAGCAAGATCTGCTTGCTATGTGGGCTTATTAATAACCCCTGCCCCAGACACACACCTCTCTCATACCCTCTAGCCTTCCGGGGTTGCAGTTGAGAAATTTGAAGCCATTCTAATTTCTCATCTTTAGTTTGTGACCTACCTTTTTTTCTCTTTTAGAACCTTCTCCTGTGGTCTGTGGTTTCCTGATGATGTGCTTTGATATGGGCCTGTTTACTTCCATTGTGCTGGGTACTTGGTGAACCCGTCTGGAATTTAATCTGGAAACTTTTTTTTTTTTTTTAAAGATTTTATTTATTTATTAACAGAGAGAGACACAGCCAGCAAAAGAGGGAACACAGGCAGGGGGAGTGGGAGAGGAAGAAGCAGGCTCCCAGTGGAGGAGCCTGATGTGGGGCTCGATCCCAGGACTCTGGGATCACGTCCTGAGCCGAAGGCAGACGCTTAATGACTGAGCCACCCAGGGGCCCCTGGAAACTGTTTTTTGATCTGATAATGTCTTTAAGATCTAGGAAGTTTTCTTGAATTATTTATTTCTTTCTGTTTCTTGATTCTAGGACAGAGTGATGTTTAATTTTCTAGATTGGTCCTCTGATTTTCTTTTCTCTTCTTTAACATTTTTTAATTTTTTTGACTCCTTGCTCTGCTTCTAGGATATTTCTTCATTTTTATCTTCCAAAAATGTTGATTTTATTTCATTTCTGGTCTCTGATTTTTAATTTCTAAAAACTTTTTTGATCTCCAAATATTTCTTTTCCTTTATTTTCTTCTTTTTAGGGTATGCTAACAGTATTTTGTCTTAACTTCTGTGAGATTTTAGACATATCTATTTATATATCTCCTTGCATATAGTTTGTTTCCACTAAGCTCCTCCCCCCCAGGTTTTTAATTTTTATTTTATTTTTATCTCTGACTTTGCTGGTAGGGGTGTTTCTCAGATGTCAGGTAATTCCTTGGTTGACTACTCATATTTTAGTGTAGGGGACATAAGACCTATCATTGGAAGCTCTGGGTATGTGGGTGGGACTTGTTGATTGTGAATTTCACTGTGAGGTTATCTAGCTGGGCTGTTTAGTTGGTGAGCCTTTGGTCTTAATATCTGGGGTTATTTCTCCTGGGGGTGCTCAGATTCCCTGGAGGAGACTTTTCCTGTCTACTGTCTGGAGGGTAAAGATCTGAATGCCAGTATTGTGGGAGCTGAGTTGAGGAAGAGAGCGTTTAGTATATTTATGCTCTACTAATCCTCTTGTTTTGAGATCAGTACTATTACCTTCAACCTTGGGTGGTCTCCCTACCCTATTCAGAGATTATCTGTTTTAGTCTCTTTAGTATTTTGCCAAAATGGGGACTGATTGTTGCTCAGATGACTGGAGTAGTTTGCTGCTTAAACAGATTTATCAACCAATATTCCTTACTTTAGCCTTCTTTTCACTCCTACTTCCATAAGTAGTGGGACTCCTATCAATTCTTGACATTTTCAGAGATTCTAGAGAATAAATAAATAATAAATAAATAAATAAATAAATAAGTTTATTCTTGGTTTCTCAACTCTTGCCTTAGAATCCAGTTTTCTCAGATCTGAATTTTTTTTTTTTTAACCACATATCTGTCAGCTTTCAACATTCTAAAAGTTTACTTTCTCTCTTCTCCTTTTCTCTTCATCTGTGTAGGCTTATGCTTTTAAAGAAAAATCTCATGTTGTTTCAAGGAGTCAAGGTTAAAAAGCATGTATCTAGGCTGCCATCACACTAAATATTTAGGACCCCACTTCTGGTGCTGTGCCATATTTTTGTTAAGATAAATATCCGTATGGGGTAATAAAATAAAGGGCATGGGCAAATGTTATTCCTGGTTATCATTAGATGTTGCAAATTAGCAAACTACAAAATTAAATGGCCCACAGGTATATTTGGTTTGATTTGACAAAAAAATGTTTTTTGTGAGTTAATATCACTTCGAATTTGTTAAAATATCTGGATTTATATTCTGATGACTCCCAAGTCTGAATCTTGAATCTCAAGCTTGGTTTTGACATCTCTGATTCTTGTTGAATCTTTTCACGTGGATATTCCACTACTATCTGAAGTTCAACATGTCTGAAACAGGCTTAAAATCTTTGCTTAGTTCAGGGATTGGCTCCTTTTCTGTCAAATGTGTTGTAAAATATTTACTCTGTGGTGCAGTTTTTTATTTTTTAAGTTATTTGCTTAGCAATTTTTTAGACCCAAATACACAAATCATAAGTCTGTAGCTCCATGAAGTTTTAAAAAGTAAGTACACCTTTATAACCACCAAGATCAAGATTTGAACATTATTTCTATCCCAAACGCTTTTCTCATACTGTCTTCTGGTCTTGCCACCCAAACAAGATGCAGAACATTTCCATCACCCTTTATGCCCCTTCCCAATCGATTCTTCCTTCCCTCCACAGATAACCACATTCTGATTTCTATCACATGTTCTCAGAATTTATATAAATGGAATCATAGAATATATTTTTTCTTGTCTAGTATCTTTCACTCTAAATGTTTTGAGATTCATCTATGTTATTGCAAATACCAATTGTTTGTTTCTTTTCATTGCTAGTAGTATTTAGTTCTAAGAAGTTTTTATCTGTTTACCAGTTGGTGGGTATTTGGGTTATTTTCAGTTTGGAGGTATCATGAGTAAGGCTGTCGTAAAATTAGCAGACCAGTCTTTCTGTAGGCAGATGTTTATATTTCTCTTTAATATATGTGTAGGAGTAGAATTGCTGGGTTGTAGTGTAGATGTAGGCTACCTTTTATAAGAATCCATTAAATAGTTTTCCAAAATGATTGTACCGTTTCATACTCCCATTGCCAATGAGAATTTTAGATACTGCACATCCTTGCCAACATAAAGTATTGTCAGTCTGTTCTAGTTGAACCATTTTGGTACATGTAAAATGATATCTCATTATGGTTTCAATTTGCATTTCTCTGATGACTAATGTTGAGTGCCTTTTCATTTGCTATTTGGGCATTTGTGTATTTTCTTTTGTAAAATGTCTGTTCAAGTCCTTTGCTTAGGTTTAGAGACCTATTGAGCAGAAAGCACAGAATTCCTATGTATCTTCCTCTCCTCACAGTTTCTTGCATGAGTGTAGTACATTTCTTACAATTCAGGAACTAATATTGACATGTTGTTAAGTCCAGAGTTTACAATATGGTTCACTCCTTTGTGTTGTACAGAGGGTTTTGACAAATGCGTAATGTCATATCTATCATGACAGCATCATACAGAATAGCTTCACTGCCTGAAAAATCCCTTGTGTTTCATCTCTTTCCCTATCCCTTCCTCTCCCCTCCAGCCACTGCCAATCACTGATCTTTTTACTGTTTCTATAGTTCTTCTTCAGAATGTCCTATAGTTGGGATCATACAGTTTGTCATATTCAGACTGGCTTTGTTCACTTAGCAATATGCATTTAAGGTTCCTGCATGTCTTTTTGTGGCTTGATAGCTCATTTCTTTTTATTGATGAATAGTATTGCATTATATGGATGTACCACAGTTTGTTTATCCATTCACCTATTGAAGGACATCTTGGTTGCTTCTAATTTCTGGCAATTATGAATAACGCCAGCTGTAAACATTTGTGTGCAGGTTTTTGTGTGGACGTAACTTTTTAATTCATTTAGATAAATACCTAGTGGTACAAGTGCTAGATCATACAGAAAAACTATATTTAGCTTATAAATAAATTATTTTATTTATTTATAAATAAATTTTTTAATTTATTTGTGCGGGCGCGCACAAGCAGGGTGAATGGCAGGCAGAGGGAGAAGCAAGCACCATGCTGAACAAGGAGCCCAATGCAAGGACCCTGGGATCATGACCCGACCTGAAGGCAGATCCTTAACTGACTGAGCCACCCAGGTGTCCCTGGAAAGACTATATTTAGCTTTATAAAAACAGCCAAATTGTTTTCGAAAGTGGCTTTACTGTTTTACATTCTCAGCAATAATAGTGAGTGAAAGTTCTGTTGCTCCACACCCTCACCAGGATTTGGTATTGTCAGTGTTTTGGATTTTAGCCATTCTAATCGATGTAGGTAATATCTCATTTTAATTTGCAATTCCCTATTGCCATGTGATCTTGAGTATTTTTTCATATGCTTATTTGCTGTTTGTATACCTTCTTTGGTGAGATATCTTTTCAGATCTTCTGTATGCTTTTAAATTTGGTTGGTGTTTTTCTTACTGCTGACTTTTTAGTGTTTTTTGAAATGTTTATATACTGGATATATGTTTTGAAAATATCTTCTCCCATTCTGTGGCTTGTCTTTTCATTTTCTTAACAGTGTCTTTTTACAACAGAAGATTGTTAGTTTTAATGAAGTCCAGCTTACTAGTTTTTTTTTTCCATAGATCATGCTTTGGTGGTGTTTCTGAAAACTCATTGCCAAACCCCAGATCACTTAGATTTTCTCCTATGTTAATTTCTAGAATTTTGTGTTTTTACATTTATGCCTGTGACCCATTATGAGTTAATTTTTGTGAAATCCCTTGATGAACATGGAATATTTCTCCATTTATTTAGATTTTCTTTGATTTCTTTCATCAGTTTTGTGGTTTTCTTCATATAGATCTTCTAAGTATTTGGTTAGATTTGTACATAATTCATTTTTTGGTGCTGAAGTAAATGGTATTGTGTTTTTAATTTCAAATCCCAGTTGTTCCTTGCTGGTTTACAAAAGCAGTTGACATGGGTATGTTACCCTGGTATTCTTCAACCTTGCTATGATCATTCATTATTCTGGAAATTTTTTTTGTTGATTCTTTGGGATTTTCTACATAGACAATCATGTCATCTGCAGACATACCTTTTCTTTTTTTCTTCCCAGTATGATTACCTTTTATTTCTTTTTCTTGTCTTACTGGATTAGCAATGAATATCAGTATGATGGTTAAATTGGTGTGATAAGGAGGAACATCCTTGCCTGTTTCTGATCTCATGGGGAAAAACATTATGTTTCTCATTATTAAATATGATGTTTTGTATGATTTTTATTCTTTTAAATTTGTTAAGGTGTGTTTTATAGCCCATAATATGGTCTATATTGGTGAATGTTCTATGTGAGCTTTAAAAGAAGTAGTCTGTAAATGTCAGTTAAATCCAGTTGATTGATTGTGCTCTTCATTTCAGCCATATTCTTTTTTTTAATCCTATTTTATTTATTTATTTATTTATTTATTTTTATTATGATAGTCACCATACAGTATATCCTTAGTTTTGATGTAGTGTTGCATGATTCATTGTTTGCGTATAACACCCAGTGCTCCATGCAATATGTGCCCTCCTTAATACCCTTCACTGGGCTAGCCCATCCCCCGCCACCCTCCTCTAAAACCCTCAGTTCGTTTCCCAGAGTCCATAGTCTCTCGTGGTTCATTTCCCCCTCTGTTTACCCCCCCTTCATTTTTCCCTTCCTTCTCCTAACGATCTCCCTGCTATTCCTTATGTTCCACAAATGAGTGAAGCCATATGATAATTGTCTCTTTCTGCTTGACTTATTTCACTTAGCATAATTTCCTCCAGCCCCATCCATGTTGATGCAAATGTTGGGTAATCATTCTTTCTGATCGCTGAGTAATATTCCATGGTATATATGGACCACATTTTCTTTATCCATTTGTCCTTTGAATGACATCTTGGCTTCTTCCGCAGTTTGGCTATTGTGGACAATGCTGCTATGAACATTGGGGTCAGTTCAGCCATATTCTTAACTAAATTTCTGCCTGTTGAATCTGTCAATTACTGTTAGAGGACTTTTGAAGTTGAAGACTGTACTAGTGAATATAGTGAATTTGCTATATTAGTGAATTTGTCTGTTTTCCTTGCTGTTCTATCAATTTTTGCCTCACGTATTTTGATACTCTGCACGTACACATTAAGGATTGTTATGTCTTTTTAGAGATTAATCATTTTATCATTTATGTAATGCTTTTCTTTATCTCTCATAACTTTCCTTGCTGAAGTCTGGTTTTTCTGAAATTAATGTAGCTACTCCAGCTTTTTTTTTTTTTTTTTAAGATTTTATTTATTTATTCGACAGAGATAGAGACAGCCAGCGAGAGAGGGGAACACAAGCAGGGGGAATGGGAGAGGAAGAAGCAGGCTCATAGCGGAAGAGCCTGATGTGGGGCTCGATCCCACAACGCCAGGATCACGCCCTGAGCCAAAGGCAGACGCTTAACCGCTGTGCCACCCAGGCGCCCCTTCCAGCTTTCTTTTGATTGGTGTTAGCATAGTATATCTTTCTCCATCCCTTAAATTTTAATCTCTCTGTATTTTTATATTCAAAGTGGTTCCTTTTATACAACATATAGTTGGGTCTTGTGTTTGTTCTCCACCAGAATCATAGAACTTCTATAAGAAAATGTGGGAAGATATTTTCACATTATCTGGGGTAAGCAAATATATTTTTTAGAAGGATCACGAAAAGCTACTCTACAAAATTGGAAATTGGACTTAAAATAAAAAATTTTATTCATCAGAAGACACTTTTAAGAAAATTGATAGGCAAGCCACAGACTTGGAGAAAACATTTCCAAGATTTTTTTCTGACAAGACTCATAACCACAATATATAAAAAACTTTATAAAAATAAGGAACTTATGGTTTCTGGTCTCACATGTAAAGAGCTATGAAGTAATCACTCCTGTCTTTACAACAAGAAGAGAGCTAAACAAACTGAAAATAAAAAACCTTTTTTTTTCTTTAAAGATTTTATTTATTTGTCAGAGAAAGAGAAAGAGCACAAGCAGAGGGAGCAGCAGGCAGAGGGAGAAGCAAGCTCCCTGCTGAGGAAGGAGCCCAGTGTGGGACTCGATCCCAGGGATCAGGACCTGAGCCGAAGACAGATGCTTAACCAACTGAGACACCCAGGGGTCCCTAAAAAACCTTTTTTAGATCCATTGGAGAAATAGGTCATAGGGCACTCTGCTACCCCTGGAATTGGAGAGAGAGGCAAATAGAGACTGTCACAGTTTACTGAGAGCAGAGGCCACTGCTGGACCTTGGTAGGAACGCTTAAAGGTGATTGAACGGTACTGGCTTAAGAGATAAAAAAAATTCCTGGGAGTCCAGGAAGCCCACCACTCTTTCATGAATTTTAGCTTCAGGAGCCCTACCAGATTCTCAGAGAGAGTTTCACAGAAAAATACCAACAAAAAAAGAAAAAAGTAACCAGTTTGAAATAAGCTCAGAGTGCTGTATTCTTAGCAAAGCCAGCTGGCAAAATTTTGGTGTGAATCCCATTACTTTAACAGATGTTGAGCTATTAAGACTTTATCTCTTCTTGAGTCGGTTTTCATATCTTATGTTTTGTCAAGGACTTTGACCACTTTATCTGAGTTGTTGAATTTATTGGTATAAACTTATTTATAATATTGTCCTATCACCCTTTTAATGTCTATGGGATCTGTAGTAATGGTCATCTTTGTCTCTCTCAATATTAGTAATTTGTGGTTTTATTCCCTTGATTTATATGACAGGAGGCTTATCAATTTTATGGATGTTTTCAAAGATCTAATGCTTGAGTGTGTTTATTCTTGATTTCTGTTTTTATCTTTGTTATTTCCATTGTTATGCTTGGGGTTTAATTTGTTCTTTTTCTGTTTTCAAAAAGTAGAAATTTAGAACAGTGATTTTATGCCTTTCTTTTTTTTAATTTTCAGTCGTTTATTGAAATGATTTGAACAGTAAATATGCTGTGAAATAAGTGAATTTTAATTTAAAATGACTATAATTCTCCCCCAAATGACTATTATTTCCTAGACATTAGTATATCAATGTAAGGAACAAACAAACAAACAGAAGCTGTAATGAAACTTAACTTCTATTGAAACATTTTCTCTAGGATAGGAAAATCAGTATATTTAAAAAAGTTTAAGATGTACCCAAATACTAATATATATATATATCACAATTGACTTTCAAATGACAAAATATAAAATATATTGGGTTTTTTTGAGCTTTTAAAAATTTTTATTTATTTATTTAAGTAATCTCTACACCCAACATGGGGCTTGAACTTACAACCCCAAGATCAGGAGTCACATGTTCTTCCAACTGAGCCAGCCATATGCCTTTCTTTTTTATTACAAACATTTAAAGTTATACATTTTCCTCTGAGATCTTCTTTAGGTGCAATTTTGAAAAGATTTTATTTATTTGAGAGAAAGAGAGAGTGCCAAGAATGGGGAGAGGAGCAGAGGGAGAGGGACAAGCAGACTCTGCACTGAGCTCAGAGCCCAATATGGGGCTCGATCCCATGCCCTGAGACCATGAGCTGAGCTGAAATCAAGAGTCAGGTGGTTTATTGACTGAGCGACCCAGGCACTCCTTATTTTCCTTTTTTTAAACTTTTGGTTTATTCACAAGTGTATTGTTTAATTTTCAAATATTTGGGGGACTTTTAGGATATATTATATCTTTATTATTAATTTCTAGTTTAATACTCTTGGGTGAGTGAACATACTTTGTATGTTTTCAAACCTTTGACATTTATTGAAAATTGTTTAGTGACCCAGCATATCATCTGTCTTGGTGAATATTTAATGTGTATTTGAAGAGACTATGTATTTTGCAGTTGTGGCTTTAGTGTTCTAGAAATACCAGTTAAGTCATGTTAGTTTTAGAGCAGTTCAGATTTTCTTTTTCCTTAGTGGTTTTTTTTTGTTGTTGTTGGCCAGTTCTGTCAGGGGTAAGAGAGCGGTGTTAAGTTTTCCACTATCGTGGTTTGTCTACTTTCTCTTTAGTTCTTTAAATGTTCTTTTATATATTTCAAAGCTCTGTTATTAGATGCATTCATATTTATGATTTTTTTTATATTCTTATTAACTCTGTGTCTATGAAACGGCCTTCTGTATTTTTGGTAATATTCTGTGTCCTGAATTCAACTTCGCCTGGTATTGATGTAGTCATTTTAGTTATTCCAGCATGCTTATATTAGATATTTCATGGTATATCTTTGACATCCTTTTACCTTTAACCCTACTCTTTATATTTAAAGTGTGTTTCTTATCAGCGGCATATAGTTGGGTCTTACTTTTTTCATCCAGTGGGCAATCTCTACTTTGTACGTGGTATTTTTGACCATTTTTTTTTAACTTTTAAGATTTATTTATTTATTTATTTTAGAGAGAGAGTGGAGTGGGGAGGAGCAGAGGGAGAGGGAGAGAGAAAATCACAAACACACTCCCCACTGAGTGCAGAGCCCATGTGGGGCTCAATCCCACGAATCTGAGATCATGACCTGAGCTGAAACCAGGAGCCAGACGCCCAACCAACTGAGTCACCCAAGCACTCCTAGACCATTTATATTTATGTAATTATTATTATGGTTGACTTTTCAATTGATTATCTTCTGTTTGACTTCTATTTCTCTGATGTATTTCTTTCTTTCCTTCCTTTTCATGATTGAGGTTTTGTTTTAGTATATATGTATTTATCTCTAACTCTATTCACTTACTATGTATACACACTTTAGTGGCTACTCTAGAGAGCACAATATGCACGTTTAACTCATCACAGTTCACTTTCAAATAATGTTATACTTCAACAACAATATAAGAAACTTAGAACAATTGTACTTATTCCCATCCTGTTTGTTGTAGTTTTGTTTTAATATAATTTACTTGTCACACACACACACACACGCACACACACACACATATTAACCATAATTAAAACAGATTCTTTTATACTACCCACTTAATCTTTCTATTGCTCTTTTTTCCTTTTTGCAGATCTGGGGTTCTAAGTGGCATAATTGTCTTTGACAGGATAAATTCTATTCAGTATTTATTATAGTACATCTGTTTGCTGAAGAAAATTTTCTTGCTTTTTCTCTCTGGAAATGCATTTATTTTACTTCTATTTTGAACAGTAGTTTTTATCAGATAGGGAATTCTGGGTTTTTAGAGGGTCCCCTCTCCCCAACAATTTAAATACTGTGTTTTTTTTCATTTTCTGCTGTCCATTGTGTCTATTCAGAAGTTCAGCTATCATTCTCATTGGTGTTACAAGATTTGTAATTTTTCCTCCGGTCTTTTTTCCTCTGGCCTCCATATATTTTGTTTTTATAAGTTTGACTATGACGTGATTAGCTCTGGTTTTTTTGTAGTTATATTGCTTGGGGGTTTGTTTAGCTTATTTTGAAACTGGGGGTTGATAACTTTTATCAGTTTTGAAAATTTCAGGGCTCTTATCTTTTCAAATATTTCTCTTTAGCACCTACACATGCAATCCAGAAATGTGAGCATTTTATTTTCTCTCTCTCCTTTCTTTTGGGAACTCCAGTTACATGTATGTTAGATTATTTAATGTTGTCCATAATTTCTAAGAACTCCTCCTTTTCTCTTTTCTTTTTTTTTGTTTCATGTTGAATAATTTTTTTGGACCTGTCTTAAACTTTCCTGAGTCTATTTCTATTGATCTCAGACACTGTTCCTTCTATCTTTATTCTTTGTGTATTTGTGTGTGTGTTTCAGTTTGCAAAATGTCTGTCAGTTGTTGGATCATTTTTTCTTCTGCATCTCTAGTCTGCTCTTAAGAATGAATTCTTTATTCTGATATATTGTTCTGTTTTCAACTTTTTCATTTGATTCTTTGTTGTAATTTGTTTTTCTACTAAAATTTCCCATCTTTCCATGCATAATAACTTCTCTTTCTTCCTAGAGTCTATAACATTTACAATAAAGTTTTCATCTGTTAATTCCAAGATCTAGGCCACCTGTATGTATGCTTCCATGGACTTTTTCTTTTACTTTTGGATCACATTTTTCTTTCTTTTTTTTTTTTTTAAAGATTTTATTTATTTATTCGACAGAGATAGAGACAGCCAGCGAGAGAGGGAGCACAAGCAGGGGGAGCAGGAGAGGAAGAAGCAGGCTCACAGCGGAGGAGCCTGATGTGGGACTCGATCCCGTAACGCTGGGATCACGCCCTGAGCCGAAGGCAGACGCTTAACCGCTGTGCCACCCAGGCGCCCCTGGATCACATTTTTCTGCTTATTTATGTTATCTTGTAATTTTTTTCTTATATGCAGGACACTGTATTTAGAATAGTAGAGACTGAAGTAACCACTTCTATGATAGTTCAAACTTTGGTGAATTGGAAATGCTCAAGGGAACGCAAATGAAGTAAGAACAGTGACATAATTTGTACCCTGTGGGCCAGAGTACCATTAGAGTAGTCACATGTTTTCCATTTAGGGATGACACGTAATTTTTTTTGTAATGTCTCATATTTATAAAAGCAGACATCTTGGTAGAGGTTTTGATATAGGGGGAAATTTACTTTAGAATTATTTATAAAAAATAAAAAATCAGACTTAAAATTTCCAATTATGAGGACATCATTATATTTTTATAGTTGACTTACAAGTAGGGTATTAATTTGTTCTAGAATAATTTTAAAGATAGTTTCCATGATATGTTTTTAAATAAGATACGAGCATACAGATCTGGAAATGTTGTAGATATATGACTGAATGTAACTGGGGCCAAACTGAGGTAATTATTACATTGTAGTATCAGATGGTGCTTTTTATTTTTTCCTTTATAGTTTTGTATTTTTCCTGTGGTTATGGATTACTGTTACAATTTTTAAAAAAATAGCATCATATATACCAAAAGAGAATGGTAATCTATTGTGGAAATTTTGCTTGGGTTTAGGAACATAAAGCTTAGGAGATTTGTGGCCAAATTTTAGAAGGATTCAGGGTCTGGTCTCTGGTTTCTGTTCTCTGCCTAAGAATATATAGTCTTGCTGTGTGTCTTAGCTTGGGTTCCCCAGAAAGCAAAGCCTCAGGTATAACCTTATATTTTACTACTTTTTTTGGAGTATAATCCTACGGAAACGAGAAGCAGAGTTGAGTAAAAGGGAAATGAGTTGGCGAACTTGGGAGAGCAATATGAAGTTGAGTTATTGAGTTAGCCAATGATGCTTAATGTTGATCAGTTTCAAAGAACTTTTAGGAGTTCTGTGTGTTATTGTAAATTCAGGATGTTTCATCCAGGAAGAGGAAAGGGGAATTTATCTTCTGGCCTCCTTTTCTTATTAGTTGAATATTCAGCCCACTGGCATTAGCTGCTCACATTTCTGGATTTCATGTTTGGTGCTAGGAAAGCTTCATGGTTCAGTGACACTGGGAAGCCTAGGATGGGAGGTGCACAGGTATAAAAGCATGAAGGAAGGCACAATTGTATTATGAAGTCATTTGATTGTGTCTTTGGACACAATCCTGGTAATACTTTCATTTAGCCTTTGTCACTTACGACTTTAAATACCTTATAGGCATTCCATGAATTTTCAAGAAAGCCTACCCGTTGTGGAAATAGTACTTTCGGAATATACCTAATTCACATCAAAACAAGAAACAGGGCAGGATCAAATATACACTTTGACTATTGACTGACCTATTGTATATAAAATGTTATTTTACTCAGAAAAGATATTATTCATTATTTTACTTTAAGTCTATAATGTCTTAGGTATTATCAAAATCATTGTAATGACATCTCTCCCACCCATATTATCACCTAAATATGTTCATTTCTGACCAAATGTATATTTTATTTGTTTATGACAGTTCTAATGATTTTAAATAACCAAGGTAAAATTTAGGCATCTAATTTTTAAAATAGTGCTAGATTTTGTGACAGTTTGCAAAATATACCCTCTCGTTGGGAATATAGGCTAGAGAATCGGTAAATATCTTTAAATAGCTTTTGAATTTACAGTCTTTCATTTTACCTGTGTATTACTTTTTTTGTTCTCTAGATCATGCCTTTTCTCATTTTTAATATCCAAAATAATGGGAAAGTATAGAATATCATTTTATTAATTTAAAAAGTTCCTCACGGGCACTTGGGTGGCTCAGTCATTAAGCGTCTGCCTTCAGCTCAGGTCATGATCCCAGGGTCCTGGGATCGAGCCCTGGGTCCTGGGATCGAGCCCTGCGTCGGGCTCCCTGCTTAAGGAAGCCTGCTTCTCCCTCTCCCACTCCTCCTGCTTATGTTCCCTCTCTCGCTGTCCCTCTCTGTCAAATAAATAAAATCTTTAAAAACAAAAATAAAAATTAAAAATTACCTTCTTTCAGGGGCGCCTGGGTGGCACAGCAGTTAAGTGTCTGCCTTCGGCTCAGGGCGTGATCCCGGCGTTATGGGATCGAGCCCCACATCAGGCTCCTCTGCTATGAGCCTGCTTCTTTCTCTCCCACTCCCCCTGCTTGTGTTCCCTCTCTCGCTGGCTGTCTCTATCTCTGTCGAATAAATAAATAAAATCTTTAAAAAAAAAAATTACCTCCTTTCAGTGGATTTTGGTGGTGTATATTATTGTAGGAAACTGCCAGTTACGGTTTTTCTACCAATTAATTATAGTGTCTTGGCCAAATTGTATACTTTTTGTGTCAGTTTCTCATCTGTTGAGTATTAATATAATATCTGCCAGACACATCTACCTCATAAGAAGTCTAGAGAAAATCAAAGTATGTATATGAAAGTACATGTCAATTTCTCTAGGGCATAGGCAATATTTTATTAATTACTGCAACCCACCATGTCATTCAGTATGTATTTGTTGAGTTGAAAATAAATCACTATGATTTTTCACTTGGTTTTTTGATACTTAATATTATTTCTAAGTACTTTAAATAGTGTAAAATTTTCAAAAAAGTGTCTTTAAAATACATTTTACTTTAATTTGTATTAGATCTTTACTTTTTGATGTGATGGTATGTGGATGGGAGAGATATTATGAAAGCACATATCAAATAAATATTATAATTAAAAATTTTGGAACTATTATACTTATACATTTAAGATACTGTGATGACTGGAGCACCTGGGTGGCTCAGCTGGCTAAACGTCTGCCTTTGGCTCAGGTCATGATCCCGGAGTCCTAGGATTGAGCCCCACATTGGGCTGCCTGCTCACTGGGGAGTCTGTTTCTCCCTCTCCTCTGTTCCTCACCCCCACTTGTGCTCTCGCTCTAATGAATAAGTAAAATCTTAAAAAAAGTTATTGTGATGATAGGTTTAGGTGTTATATATGTTACAGATTTAGGTGAAGTGAAATAAGGAAACCGTATATTAGTGTAAGTCACGAATTTTCAGCCTGCAAACTTGTTCATGTGGTTTATAGTTGATGCTTAATTAATAGAAATAAATGGTAATTTTACCTATTTTAACTATGTCCTTTTTGATTGGAGTGTTGGACTGATTAATTATTTTAACTTGAATATTAATGTAATAACTTTTTATAGAGTTTTCTCCTTAACTTTTCACAGGTATTATTCTGCTCTAAAAACTATGGAACAGTTAGAGAATGTGTATTTTCCCCGAGTGAGTCAATACCGGTTTTGTCAGCTAATGATAGAAAATCTTCCTAAACTCCGTGAGGATATTAAAGAAATCTCCATGTCTGATCTCAAAGACTTTTTGGAAAGCATTCGAAAACATTCTGACAAAATAGGTGAAACAGCAATGAAACAGGTGAGATTAAAAAGGAAAATTTTAATTTAGTGTTATTCAGTAGTCTAAGAGAATATTTGCAGAGTTTACTTGTTTTTAGTTACATAAAATACTTATTTTTGTTTAGTTTTATCCTTTTCATATCTTTCCTGAATTTTGTTTAGAATAGACTTAATCAGCATTTCCTTTTGGTTTGCAGCTATTCCGTATTTAAGTAAGGTCAATCTAACTTGACTCATCAGCTTGTCTGTTGGGAATCTTCCCATGTATGTGGTATTACATTAACTTGTGCCAGCAGTCAAATTTGGTATAAAATCAGCTGAACCATGACAGCCACAGAGGCAGAGGGGATTCCTTTTACCCTAAGGTTCTAAATTGCTCTCTTTAAAAGTATTATCTTTGAAGCAACAATTCCTACAGCTCGATAATAAAAAGACAAAACAGTGGACAAGATTTGGCAGTTGTAAAGTTAATGTACCTACCTTTTGAATCAGCAGTTCTTCTCCTAGATAATTCCAGTGAGAAATGAAGAAAACAGGTCCTTTTGATGCTCATATCAGCTTTGTTCACAGTTAGCCCAAAACTGGAAACAACCCAGATGGGCATCAAAAGGGGAATGAATACAAAAATTGTGCTATTAAAAACAGAATGGAATATTACTTAGCAATAAAAAGGAATGAAATTACCGAAAGGTGCAACAACAAATATTAATCTTCCAGGTATTATGCTGAGCTACAGAAGCTGAACACAAAAAAGCACAGATTGTGTCACTCCATTTATGTTGCAGTTCTAAAGCAGGTGAAACTAATTAAAGTGAAAAAAATCAGAGCACTGGTTACCTCTGGGTGGGGCAATTACCTGGGAAGGGACACAAAGGGACTTTCTGAGGAGACAGAAATGTTCTGTCTCCCACTTGTCAAAATTGTATAGTTAAGATCTGTACATTTCAATGTATATAAATCTGACCTCAAAGTTGTAAAAAATTGGGGTGTGTGTGTGTGAAATGAGTGGGTAAAAGTATATAGATGAAACAAGAATATATAAATATTAATTGTTGAAGGTAAGTTAAGTGATGAGTACTTAGCTTGTTATATTAATCTACTTGTATTTGAAATTTTTAGTAATAAAAAGTTTTAAAATGATTCTAACTTAAAATTTCTGAGTTAGTTAAAACTCCCAATAATCACAGTGTCATAGAAATAAAACAGTGCTCAACATGCTTTCTAACCTCTAATATTTTTTCCTCAAATATTAGAAACTACTTTAGAGAAGCTTCAGGTATGGCAGGGCAGGGCAGAGGGATAGGGGCTGGGTGGGACCTGAGCAGAAACCACAGATGGTACTGCAGGCCTGACCTTCTCTTCCTTCTCCTCCGGCCAGGGTTTCCTGAGCAGCTTTTATTTTATTTTATTTTATTTTATTTTATTTTTATTTATTTTTTTTTTAAAGATTTTATTTATTTATGTGACAGACAGCCAGCGAGAGAGGGAACACAGCAGGGGAGTGGGAGAGGAAGAAGCAGGCTCCCAGCAGAGGAGCCTGATGTGGGACTCGATCCCGGAACGCCGGGATCACGCCCTGAGCCAAAGGCAGACGCTTAACGACTGCGCTACCCAGGCGCCCCTATTTTATTTTATTTTCTGATTAAAGAAATGTATCTGTATCAGACTATTGTCACAACAGAGGAAATTAAAATTCAGTACACAAACTTCCTCCCTACCCTAACTTTTTAAAGAATTATCTATAAATCAGATAATCTACAATGTTTCTGTTAATTGTTTCAGCTTTGCACTGTATTTTATGTTAATTTGTTTAATAGATTTTAATAAGTTTGTTTAGTAAATTGTTTACCTTGAAGTTGTATAGATTTTGAAAATTCTTTATCAGGATCACTTTAATAATAAATGAAAACCATATATATTAATGTAGGACCTGTACAATAATATTGTTTAAATTTGCTTCTTTTTAAAGAATTTCCTGTTAACTTGCTTATCAATAGGTGGACTATAGCAGATATGATCTTCAAATTATTTTTTGTTCGGATTAAATACTTGGTTGATAAAACAATATGTTTATTTGCTGTAAATAAACAGAAACTACAAAAGAGGATGTGAGCCAAATTTATTTCCTGTCTTTTCTTTGGAAGCTAGGCCTGAGGCCATTTTCCCTACCATTAGAACGATGGAAATATGGTTAGTTATGGGCGGGAACATAGGAAAAGAAATGGTAGCAGTGTTGGTCAGCAGGTTGGAGTTGGAATTTCAGATTAGTAAGCTGGGAAAGATGAAGACCAAGTTAAGTGTAAGAGAATAAGATTGGAAACCAAAGAATTCAGAAAAATCCAGAGATTCTGAACCTAGAGACTGATTATCCCAGAGAACTACGTAGGTTAGGAAAGCCCTAGGAAAGTAAAATTGAAACAGTGGATATTACCTCACCATTAAGGTAGAATGAAGTGTGGGATTTCATAGTTTTTCTCTGAAGTGGTCATCTTTCTCCTCCATTGTTGACACTTCAGGATGCTAATAGGACTGATGCATTTTATAATAAAATGAGAATCAGGGGAGCCTCTGATTCTTCTTGTAGCACCTCCCGTTTCTACTCAGGATACTAAGTCTTTCTGACTGCCTCTGATTAGTCAGTGTTTTTCTGCACTGGAGAGTTCTGCAACAGTATATTCTTGTCTTTAGTATCAACATGTTTTCAGTTCTTTTTCTCCTAAGTCTAGGCAAGGAGTTCTATGTATGCCATGAGGATAATAAACAGAATCACTTGGTAAGATTTTTTCAGCCAAGGATGTAAACGATAGTTTAAAGTTCATGTTCTATTATACAATCTAAGTTTCATTGTTAAACTTACCTTCTCTGACTTGTTTTTCATGGACCAGTTTTGAACTTTCTGCCTAGGCAGTCCACCAAGTCATGGGCCCTGGGATTTGAGGTTTATGAGAATTTCCTACGGAAAGGGAATAGACTTCCTAGTTTACCACCATTATTTTCTTGTAAAAAGAATCAAGCTCCCTACCTCTGCAACTTAAACAGACCTTTCATCACAGAAGCCTTTTCTGATCATGTTTTAATTCCATTATCTCATGTCCCATTTGTGGATTTACTTGTTATATATTCTCTTGAATGTCCTGTAGGCACATCAAACTTAGCATTTCTAAAAGTAAACTCACTATCTTCTTACAAAATCTATTTTTCCTATATTTCTTATGTCACATAGTAATATGTCCTACTCTCACAAGCCAGAAACTGGGGAGTACTTTAGACTTTTCAGGAATATTTTATTCTTTATGTAATTTGTTTCTAAGTTCTACTTAGGAACTATCAATTCTGCTTCTCAATATCTATAGATTCTGTATCCTCTCTACTTACCTGGACTGTTGTTATATCAAATTAATTATTCTCCCTGTCTCTAGTCTTTTGTCCATTTGTTTATTATTCTAAAATGCATGACCACTTTCTCTTCAGTGATTCCTAGTGACCCTTTACCTAAATCTAAATTCTTCAGTATGAAACAAAAACCTCATCTCCTGATACTCCTTCTTCCTGTGATATAACAGTATTGGATCTCTTACAAATTTTTGAATACACAATTTGTTTCCTCTACCTACAATGCTTTCCATTTTCCCAAATTTCATGTCTGAAGAATTCCTGCTTTTTCCCCTAAACTTGGCTTAGGGATAACTTTGTCTGGAATCTGCCTTCCTATGTCTCATTCCTGCCAACAAAATATGGTCACTTGCTCCTTGGTGTATATATCCCTTATATTTTTCACACTATATTTTAATTGTTTACTTTGTGTCCTTAACTAGAGAGTGAGGGTTTTGGTTTTTTTTTAAAGATTATTTATTTGGGGGCACCTGGGTGTTGCAGTCGTTAAGCATCTGCCTTCGGCTCAGGGCGTGATCCCAGTGTTCTGGGATCGAGCCCCACATCAGGCTTCTCCGCTAGGAGCCTGCTTCTTCCTCTCCCACTCCCCCTGCTGTGTTCCTGCTCTCGCTGGCTGTCTCTCTCTGTCAAATAAATAAATAAAATCTTTAAAAAAAAATAAAGATTATTTGAGAGAAAGAGAGAGAGCACATGAGCCAGGGGAGAGGGGCAGAGGGAGAAGGAAAAACAGACTTCTTGCTGAGCAGGGAGCCCGATGCTGGGCTCTATCCCAAGACCCCGAGATCATGACCTGAGCTGAGGACAGATGCTTAACTGATTGAACCACTTAGGCCCCACCTAGACAGTGAGTTTTTCAAGTGAGGGATTATATCCTATTTATTTTTACCTTCCTGAGATCTAGTACCGTGCCTAAAATGAGTGGCACAAAAGTTTTTTGAAGCATCTTAGAGCTGAGTCTCAGCTTCTCTAGGGAGAATTTTTTAGAAGAAAAAACAGGCTTGTACTTGTAGTGTTTATTTTTTTCCTCTTTCTTGTGAGAGATGAATCTACTATGAGTAGTCTGATGTTTAATTAACAATTAAATACCTAAAATTCCTAGTCTCAGTTCACATTTTCCGTATTATATTTTCTGGCACACATTTTAATAATATCCTTTAGGGGAAAACAGGAGACTAAATGGTAAAATAAGTTTTGGATAAAGTTAAGTATAATTTCTTTAGTTATGAATTGTAAATCTAGAAAAGGGATACAATATATAATGTTTATTTAATTTGAGCATAGAATCTTTTTTTAAAAAATGTTTTATTATGTTATGTTAGTCACCATACAGTACATCCTTAGTTTTGATGTAGTGTTCCATGATTCATTGTTTGTGTGTAACACCCAGTGCTCCATGCAATATATGCCCTCCTTAATACCCATCACCGGCCTATCCCAATCCCCCACCCCCCTCCCCTCTGAAGCCCTCAGTTTGTTTCCCAGAATCCATAGTCTCTCGTGGTTCATTCCCCCTTCTGTTTAACCCCCCTTCATTCTTACCTTCCTTCTCCTACTGATCTCCCTGCTATTTCTTATGTTCCATAATGGATAAAGAAGATGTGGTCCATATATACAATGGAATATTACTCAGCCATCAGAAAGAACAATTACCCAACATTTGCAGCAACATGGACGGGACTGGAGGAGATTATGCTAAGTGAAATAAATCAAGCAGAGAAAGACCATTATATGGTTTCACTCATTTATGGAGCATAGAATCTTTTTTCAAGAAATATTTGTAGATACTGTGTGAAATGTTAGTTTTGTACATAACACAGTTTGGAAGCAGTGCTTTTAAAACATGATTTATACTCTGAAAACAGAAAACCATTGACAAAGATAGTTTGGACAGCTTGATACTATAGTTCCTTCTGTGAGGTTAGTAGACATATCATAGAGTTGGGATTTTGGCCAAAGAGTGAACCAGTCCCTCCCACCAACACACATATATGCCAACTCAGGAAGTAAATGGTCCTATGGAACTTCAGGGCTTCAGAAAATTAAACATTTTTTTCACTACTGATAATCAATTGATGTTAAGGCAGGATATTTTATGTACATTCATTAATGTATCATATCTTTTTAATTTTTCCGGTATTTTAAATTTTATGTAGCTGGCTTTTCACTTAAAAAAGAATTAGTGGTACTTTCTTTTTTAAAACTGACAATATTCCAAACCAAAGGTCATTAAAATAATTGGATCATTATTTGACTTGACTCATAGAAATGAAGAGGAGTATACTCTTTGGTAATTGATATAAAGCTAACTCTAGGATGGGAAACAAAGTCTAAGCAATGGAACTATTAGATATGGACTTTAAAATTAGCATAGTCCAGGGGCGCCTGGGTGGCACAGCGGTTAAGCGTCTGCCTTCAGCTCAGGGCGATCCCGGCGTTATGGGATCGAGCCCCACATCAGGCTCCTCAGCTATGAGCCTGCTTCTTCCTCTCCCACTCCCCCTGCTTGTGTTCCCTCTCTCGCTGGCTGTCTCTATCTCTGTCTTAATAAATAAATAAAAAATCTTTAAAAAAAAAAAATTAGCATAGTCCAGGAATTATAAGACAAGATTGAGAATTTTGGCAGATCATTGGAAACCATAAAGCAAACCATCTGAATTCTAGAGCTGAAAATACCTTGCAAATTAAGAACTCAGTGTGTACTTGGCAGAATAGATTAGACACAGCTGAAGAGAGAATTAATGAACCAGAAGTTAGGTCAGAGGAAAATATCCAAATTGAGGCTCAGAGAGACAAAAGAATGGAAAGTAAAGGGTTTAAAGACATATAAGATGGGAAGGTTTAAAATATGTATAATCATAGTCCTGAAAGGAGAAGAAAGAGAGATGGACATAAATAATATAGCAGACCTTAAAGTCTTGGATTCAAAAAATGCTATGAATTCTAAGCAGGAGAAATACAAAAATCCCATACTTGGGCATATAACAGTAAAATGTTAGAAAGATGAAAGAAAAAAATCTTAAAAGCAGCCAGAGTGAAAAATTTATTGCCTTCCAAAAGCAATAAAATCTTTAGCTGATTTCTCAACAGAATTAATGGCAGCCAAAGGGCAGTGAGCTGATATCTGAAGTGCTGATAAACCTTATCTGTCAACCTAGAATTGTTTACCCACCAAAAATATCTTTTAGAAATGGAGGTGAAATGGGAGTGCCTGGCTGGCCCAGTTGGTAAAACATGTGACTGTTGATCTTAGAGTCATGAGTTTGAGCCCCATGTTGTGGGTAGAGTTTACTTAAAGAAAAAAAGAAATGAAGGTGAAATGAAGATATTTTTCAGATAAAAACCTAGAGGATTTATTTCTAGTAGACCTACATAAAGGAAATATTATTTTCAGACAGAAAGAAAATTATCCCAGTTAGAAACCCAGAGATGTAGTGCATAAACAGAAAGGGCAACTATTTTGGGTAAAATTGCATATATTATGTTGGCTTTATAAAACAAAAACATCTTATGGGGTTACATATTTATAGAATTAACAGTGCAAAACAACAACCATATATAAGTTCGGAGGGGAATTGATATGAGTTTGAAAATCTCTATTATTCTGCTTACAGGAGGCATACCTTTCATATAAACATATAGAGAGGTTGAAAGCAGAAGGATGGAAAAGATACATCATGCAAACATCAATGAAAAGAAAGTTGATATATGTATACTAATATCAAAGCCAACTTTAAGACAAAATTATTAGTAGAAGAAAGTGGAACATTTCATAGTGATAAAAGATTCAGTTCATCAGGAAAATAAATAATTCTAAATTTGTTTCCATAAAAACATAGTCTCCAAATATATAAAGCAAAAATTGTCAGAATTAAAAGAAATAGACAACTTGATCATAATGGGAGATTTATTTTTATTTTTATTTTTTTTTAAGATTTTTATTTTTATTTATTTGACAGAGATAGAGACAGCCAGCGAGAGAGGGAACACAAGCAGGGGGAGTGGGAGAGAAAGAAGCAGGCTCATAGCAGAGGAGCCTGATGTGGGGCTCGATCCCATAACGCCGGGATCACGCCCTGAGCCGAAGGCAGACGCTTAACCGCTGTGCCACCCAGGCGCCCCCATAATGGGAGATTTTAATACACTTCTCTCAGTAACTGCTCGAAACGGTTGATAAAATTAATAAAAATGTCCTTTTAAATAATATGATTAACAACCCTGACCTAATCACATGTGTAACACTGTATTCCATGATTTCAGAATATACATTTTTTAAAGAACATTTACCAAAACATTTTGGTCCATGGAGCAAATGTCAGTAAATTTCAAAGGATAGAAATGATACAGAGTATGTTCTGTGACCATATCGGAATTATTCCAGAAATCAGTAATAAATAAATAAGTAGAAAATCCCTGTATGTTTGGAAATTAAGAAATAAAATTCTAAATAACCCATAGGTCAAAGAAGAAACTCAACTGAGACAAGAAAATATTTTGAATTATAATGAAAGTATGACATAGCAAACTTCTGCTACATGCAACAAAAGTCATATTTAAGGGAAATTTATAGCCTTAAATTTATGAATTAGAAAAGAATGGCTGAAATCAATGATATAGTATCCATCTGAAGGAGTTAGAGAAAGAATAGCAAATTAAACTCAAAGAAAATAGAAGGATATGACACAAACAGCACAGGCAACAGAAACTAAATAAGTGGGTTTATACCAAACTAAAAAGCTTCTGCATATCAAAGGAAGCAATCAACAGTGTGAAAAGATAATCCCCAGAATGGGAGAAAATAGTTGCAAACTATATGTCTGATTAGGGATTGATTTCCACAGTATTTAAGAAACACATACAACTCAAAAGCAAAAAAACCTTCATCACCTTACTTAAAAATCGGCTAGGGACTTGAAAAGACATTTCTCCAAAGAAATACACAAATTGCCAGCAGGTATGTGAAAAAATGCTCAACATCATTACCCATTAGGGAAATGCAAATCAAAATCACAATGGGATATACACCTTCCACCTCTTTTGATTGCTGTTATCAAACAAATAAAGGACAACTTTGGCAAGTGTGTGGAGAAATTGGAACCTTGCGTACTGTTGAGGGAATGCAAAATAGCGTAGCTGTATTTTGAAGAGGTTTCTCAAAAAGTTAAAAATAGAACTACAGTATGATGCAGGAAGCTCATGCATCATTGTTCACAATATCCAAGATGTGGAAGCAATACAAATGTCCATTGACAGATGACTGGATTAAGAAAATGCAGTAGATACGTACAGTGGTGTATGGTATACTATTCAGTCCCTAAAAAGGAAATTATGAGGTATCTAAATTATGAGAAAAATTCATAGAATCAGAGAGTGTAATAGTGGTTGCCAGGAACTGGGGGGAGGAAGAATGAGTTACTAATCAACAGGCATAAAGTTTCAGTTAAGATGAATAAGCTCTAGAGGTCTGCTGTGCAACACGGTACCTATAGTCAGCAAGTATGTATTATATTATTAATATATTAATATAATATTAGTATGTTAATTATGTAATAATGCATATACACTTTAAAACATGGGACTAGATCTCATGTTAAATATATTTACCACAGTAAAATAAAATTTGAAAAAAGAAAATGGAAGGAAGTCTGTGTAATAGAAAACAAAATACATTAGGGAGGATTGAAAAACCAAGTTGATTCTTAGTCTTTTCAAATAATATTGATAACCCCTGGCACAACTGTTCAGAAAGAAGAATGAGAGCATAAATAATGAATAAAAAAAAAGACATCAGATCCTGTACCCAAAGCCACTAAAAAGATAGGAAAATATGAAATTCTTGAACCAATTTGACCATAAGTGTTATAATAATCTGAATTTTTCTTTTTCTAAAATAGGCACAACAGCAGAAAACCTTCAATGTTGTTCTGCAGAAGCAAAATAATGTAAACTTTGTGAAGAATGTGTACGTAAATGATAGGATTCCAGAAGAAAGAAATGAAGTTGAATTGAAACGTGAATTTGAGGAAGAGGATGAGAATGAGGAGGAGGTGATGGAAGTTCATTCCGTCCTTTTTCCCTCTCTCTTTTTCTTCTTCCCTTCTTTTTTTCATGAATTTTTTTCTTTTGAGTTGTAATGTATGTCTTTGTGACTCTCAGTCTTCCCATGTGCAAATTGAATTTATGTAGATCAGTTTGTAATGAGCTATTAGGGCAATGTGTCACCTGAAAGACTGCAAATTTGACATAAATAGGATATATTCTAGATTATATTTATAGGCCATGGATAGTTGAACCTAGGTGTTCTGCCATGATTAGCAGTAAAATTGTAAATGTAATGATTTTTTTGTAGTGATCACTCATTTTAATTATCTGTGGCAAACATTTAATTTCATGATGGCTTGACCTTACTATTTAGACGAATACTGGAAAGCCTACTTTTTCTCTCAGTTTGTGCTGAGATAATGCAAAATGGTTCTAGTAGATTAAAGTTTTTTAATGCTTAAAAAAGTCTTGGCTCTAGAAAACTTGAAATTATCCTTAAGTATTCGCTTTCTTTCATCTTCTATACCTGAATTTATTCCTAATTTTATTTGCTTCTTTTACTCTCTATACAGTGTGTTCTTTTGAGCCTACTTTTTGGCTTTTCCTTTGAATTTTTTTGAATTTAGTTAGCATCATGAGGAGCCTATTATTTATAAGTTTTGCCTTGTCAGTGAGATTTTAAATTCTTTTTCTAAGGACTTAGGGCACAGTATGAACTTATTAATTGATAAAAGAAGCCATATTAATATGTGCCCATGGCCTTCTCTGTGATGGGAGAACAACTGGGAGTTCAGTATGTATGTTTCTACTATATGCCTGAGGATGAGTGAAACTATATGTATTTATGTGTGTGTGTGTTATACACACATGTGTATATGTATGTATATGTTTGTATAAATGTGAATGTGCATGTATATATATACACATGTATGTGTGCATATGCAGTGAATGTCTGATATTGTATGGGATGTAGACAAATGAACTGCCTTAGTTTAATGACTTCTTAATATGGAATTAGTGTGTCCTGATTAGTCTCTGGAAATTAAATAAATGTTTTTGAAATTTACTTTTTGTTCTTTTTTAATCAGTATTCAGAGAATCTCTATATTCTCTTCTCCCAAGCATGTTTAAGATACACAGTCTCTCTCCTTTAATTACTTTATAATCGAAAACACTCAACAATAATAATAAATATGTAAAGAATGAACTGTTGAACAAATGCCAAAGCAATTGCAAAGCATTGTGTATATATTGTAATGTTTTTATAGTTGATAAAGGTTGTAACATGAAGTCCATGAATCTCCTTGCTGTCTTTAACTTATATTATCCAACAGTAAGCTAGTAGCTTGATAATTTTTATTTTTATTTATTTTATTTTTTAAATTCTTTTTAAAAATTTTTTTGGGGAGGGAGAGGGAGACTTTTTTTTTTTTTTAAAGATTTTATTTATTTATTTGACAGAGACAGCGAGAGAGGGAACACAAGCAGGGGGAGTGGGAGAGGAAGAAACAGGCTCCTAGCGGAGGAGCCTGAAGTGGGGCTCGATCCCAGAACACTGGGATCACACCCTGAGCCGAAAGCAGACGCTTAACAAGTGCGCCACCCAGGCGCCCCAGAGGGAGACTTTTTTTATTTTCTCTTTTTTTTTTTTTTGAGAGAGAGTGAGTGTGGGGGGTGGGGAGTAGGGTAGGGCAGGGGAGAGGGAGAGAAAGAATCTTAAGCAGGCTCCATGCCCAGCGTGGAGCCTGTTGTGGGGTTCAGTCCCATGACCTCCAGATCATGACCTGAGTTGAGATCAAGAGTCGGACACTTAACCAACTGAGCCACCCAGGCACCCCAAGTTTGATAATTTTTAAGATGTAGTTTTATAAGGAGGGCATGTGTTGTGATGAGTACTGGGTGTTAATATGCAATTAATGAATTGTTGTACACTGTATCAAAAACTAATGATGTTGGCCAATTGAACATAATAGAAAAATAAATAAATAGAATGAAGATGGGGGAGGAAAAAAAAGAAACAATAAGAGAAAAGTGTATACCAGCTTGCTTACAGTTCTTGTCTCCAGAAGTAGAATTGGGTTTTATATTCTTTCTTTGTAGTCTTATGCATTGGCTACATTTAGAGTAGTTAATATGTATTACTTTGGTAATCAGAAAAAAATTATGTTATTTCACAAATATAATTAAATAATAAACAATGAATGCCATAAAAAATGTGGTTTTATTTCTCAGGTCTTAACTGTTCAGGATCTGGTTGATTTTTCCCCAGTTTACCGATGTTTGCACATTTATTCTGTTTTGGTGAGTATTTTTCATATATGTATATTGTGTGTGTGTGTATGTATATACACATAAATATTTGTATAATAAAAAAGACATCTAAGCATTTTAGGCCTGCTTTGCGAAAGGCTGACCATAAGCTCGGTAAGCTGTAAATCTTCATGCATAAATATTTTAATATCCCCTGTGAGTAAGGCACTTACTTTTTCTTTAAGTTATCATAGTCTGCTTTCAAGTGATGTATCACTGCATCTATATTATAAGAACCTTATGATAGTATACTTCCATCTCACCCTTCTTGCATTTGTACTATTGTATCACAATTGCTTTTAAATATGTTGCTTCTATATTTGCTTACTCCTACATTGCATTCATTTTTGGTTAAACAATTCTTTTAAAAAATAGTAACATTATTTTGATATAATTCATATACCAAAAAATTTACCCTTTTAAAGTATACAATTCAGTGGTTTTAGCATATTTATGAGGATGTGCAACTATTAAAACTATTTCCAGAACATTTCATTTCTGAAGAAGGAAACCTCTTAACAATTAACAATCAGTCCTCATTCTCCCCTACCTCCAGCCCCTGGCAACCACTCATTTACTTTCTTTCTCTATGGATTTGCCTATTCTGGATATTTCAAATAAATAGAATCATAGTAAGTGTGGTCTTTTGTGTCTTGGCCTCTTTCACAAAGTTGGAAGTTGAGGTTATTTATTGAGATCTTTCTTCTTTTTTAATACAGATATTCACAGCTATAAATTTCCTTCTAACCACTGCTTTAGCTGCATTCCATGAGTTTTGGTATATTGTGTTTTTGTTTCCATTCATCTCAGAATATTTTCTAAATTCTTATTATTTGTTCTTTAACCCACGGGTATTTAGGAGTATGTTGTTTCATTTCCATATGTTTGTGAATTTCCCAAAAGTTCTTCTGTTACTAAGTCCAAATTTAATCTTACTGTGGTCAGAGATCATAATTGTGACTTCAGTCCTTTTAAATTTATGGAGGCTTGTTTTATGGCCTAACATATGGTTTATTCTGGAGAATGTTCCATGTGCACTTGAGAAGAATGTGTATCTGGCTGTTGTTGGGTGGTATGTTCTGTAGACATCTGTTAGGTCTAGTTGATTTAATATTGTTATTCAGGTCTTCTGTTTCCTTGTTGGTCTTATGCCTGTCTATCTGTTATTAAAAGTGGTAATATTGAAGTCTCCAACTATAACTGTTGAATTATCTGTTCTTTTAGTTTTGCCAATTTTGATTCATGTATTTTTGAGGCTCTGTTTTTAGGTGAATATATGTTTATAAATTGTTATATCTTCATGATGGATTAACCTTTTTTCATTATAAAATGTCATTCTTTGTGTATTTTTTGGTTTAAAGTCTATTTTGGCCGATATTAGTATAACTACTTCTTAACTCTCTTTTGGTTACTGTTGGCATGGTATATTTTTCCATCCTTTTATTTTCAATCTCTGTGTTTTTGAGTCTTAAGTGTGTCTCTTGTAGAATAGCATATAGATGAATTTTTAAAAATCCAGTCTGCCGATTTCTGCCTTTTAATTGAAGTGTTTCGTTCTTTTGCATTTAATGTAATTACCGATATGGACAGATTTATGCCTACCATTTGCTTTAATAGATCATGTCTTTTTTGTTCTATTCTTCCATTACTGTCTTCTTTTGCACTAAATGGATATTTTCTCATGAACCATTTTATATATGCATTAATATATAATGTAGATTAGTAACATAAATACATATATATTGGGGCGCCTGGGTGGCACAGCGGTTAAGCGTCTGCCTTCGGCTCAGGGCGTGATCCCGGCATTACGGGATCGAGCCACGTCAGGTTCCTCTGCTGGGAGCCTGCTTCTTCCTCTCCCACTCCCCCTGCTTGTGTCCCCTCTCTCACTGACTGTCTCTATCTCTGTCAAATAAGTAAATAAAATCTTTAAAAAATAAAAAAAATAAAAAAAAAATAAATAAATACATATATATTAGTTATATATACATATGTAATACAAATATATAAAAATATATAAATATACTATATGATAGTTAACATGTATATATACACACATATAATATATATGTTGGTCCTGGAGATTACATTTAACATCCTACCTGAAAACAATTTAGTTCATATTAATCCTCCTCCTTTGTGTTATTATTGAGATACTAATTACATCTTTATATGTTATAAACCATAATATAATTATTTCTTTATGCATTTGTTTTCTAAATCAGAAGAATGGAGTTACAAATTATATTGTCTTTATATTTACCTATTACTTTAACCTGGGACTCTTTATTTCTTCATGTGAATTAGAGTTACTGTCTAGTGTCCTTTTATTTTTGCATGAAGGGCTATAGTTAGTATTTCTTTCGGGGAAGGTCAACTAGCATCAAATTCTCTCAGTTTTTGTGTATCTGGGAATGCCTTAATTTCTCCTTTGCTTTTTAAGAGTAGTTTTGCTAGATACAGAATTTTTGGTTTTTTTTTTCTTTCAGCACATAGAAAATGACCACAGGGGGCGCCTGGGTGGCACAGTGGTTAAGCGTCTGCCTTCGGCTCAGGGCGTGATCCCGGCGTTATGGGATCGAGCCCCACATCAGGCTCCTCTGCTATGAGCCTGCTTCTTCCTCTCCCACTCCCCCTGTTTGTGTTCCCTCTCTCGCTGGNTCTTTTCCCTTTAAAAAAAAAAAAAAAAAAACTTAAAAAAAAAAAAAAAAAAAAGAAAAAAGAAAATGACCACAGAAGGCATTTATAGTTAGGCGTTTTGAGGTTGAAATTGGATTAAATTGAAATTGAAATAATTGAAAAGAAATGGTAATTATGTTAATGAGAACAAATAGAATTATCTTCTTTAGTTAACATCTTTTCTTTTAGCCCTCTATTAAAAGACAGGACCAACTCTGTACTAATGAACTGAGGTAAAAGCAATAAGCACAATATCAATGTAAACTTACTGTTTTACAAATTAGTGATGTTTCGAGTGTATTGAGCATTATTGAATAGACATGTAAAATTTTTTTTCTTTTTAAAGCTATAATAAATTGTACTATTGTATAAAAACAGTAATACTTTTAGTTTGTTCTGTGATGAAACAATTCTTCAAATGTGTATGATTATAAAATACTTTAACTGCTCAGGTTCTTTTCAGATTTAGTATTTTATGAAGTTCTTATTCATCTCATTTGTTAAAGTGGCCTGTGTTGTGGTTTGATTCCTTTAAAACTCCTTTCAAATTAGATGTTTTCATCTAGGTTTTTGGGTTTGATGGAGAAGAATGATTTTTGGCTTTGATAATGCATAATTTTTTCTGTCTTATATGGGCCCAGTAAACTGCAGTGAGTGCCCATAGGCACTTCTGTTACTTTGTATTATCCTTCTTCTATGTCTGTATGATCTACAAGGACAGTGACCACGTGAGTGTTGTGTATTGCTCTTTCCCTAGTGCTTTTCATTGCATCTGACATTTCATAAAGATTTGCTGAATTAGTAATTGGCTCTTTAACACCACACTTAATTTTTAATAAAATTATTTTATGTATCTTTACCCTGGTAGCTTATATCAACAGGCACTAAGCCCTCTGAAAAAGAATATATCTTTATACCTGGTGCAAAAAAGTGTTGAACCAATATTATGTGAGGTTTCAGTGTGGCTTCCCTGAGAATGATGCATTGGGTATTAAATTATGTTTCATTGTCATGATTTAAAATTAGAGAAACAGCACAACTAAATGATCAAAGTAATTTAAAGTCAGTGATAGAGAGCCAATACAATGATAGGAAGTTTTAGACTCTAGTCAGGTTTGTGATTTTTCAGAAATAATCTATGATTCAAATAGTCAAATATTCAAAATAAATGATTACTCTCAGAATTTATGTTGTTGTAACTAACTGTTGATTTATAATTTTCAATAACTTAATTCTTTATATATTTTTATATCTTTGTAATATATAGGATTTATAAACTTAAGAAAGCTGCATTTTTATTAAAAGATATCAGTTTTGACTAATTCAGGCAGGACTTTTTTCCTTTTTACTGTGTAAATGATGTTCTGCTATTCTATGAATGTAAATAAACTTTCATTAGCATGAAAACTTCTGGTTGGTATATATGACCAAAAATTGGTAAAAGTAAGACGACCAGAGTTTAGTAAAGCTAATTCCTTCTTCTTACTATAGTTACTTTCCTTTCATTTGTTATTTCATTTAAGCTACTTTCTAGTAGTAACTGGGCAAATTATTTTCTCAGGTGAGTTTCTTATTTGCAAAATGTGGATAACAATTTATAAAGCTATGTTGAGTATTAGAGTAAATATAAATAGTAAAGTGCTTGGCATAGGACTCAGTATATAGTATCACTCAGTAAATGATAAAGGATTATCGTAGAAGGGTTTCATTAATACATAGTATTTAAAAGACTTGATTTTTTTATGCTTTTTTTTTTCTTTGTTGGAGAGGGAGAGTGAGGTGAGGTGGAGGGGCAGAGGAAGAGAGAATCTTAAGCAGGCTCCATGCTAGGCATGGGGCTCAATCACACTACCTTGAGATCATGACCTGAGCTGAAATCAAATGTCAGATGCTCAACTGACTGAGCACGTAGGTGCCACCAGGACTAGATCTTTTGATTGTAAGACCATTTTAGCCGAAGAACTCCATGTCCAAGATCCTTAAGGTAGCATTTCCCAAGCTCTGTTTGATGAAATGTCTGTTCTATGAAAGGAAAATAGGTATATTGTGGGGAAAAAAGGTTCTCTTTGAAAAATCCCAAGAGCTATGTGAATTTCCTTAGCTGGCTGTATTGTAAATTTTGTGTGTTCAGGGACCATTTTTCTTAAAATAAGGAATAGTGAAGGTAGTGTTAGATTTGCTGTCCTAGGGACTTATGGGATTTTAAAGGCTTTCCAAAGGGCCTGGCTTAGAATTTTTAAGGAAAAAATTTCTAGATCTTCTGCTTTTTCCTAGAAATGATCTGTCTGGGAACCCCAGCCTCCCTTCTCTTACTTTTGGTGCTCTGCCCAGATCCCCTTGGATCTCTTTTCGTAACAGCTGGAAGTGCTTCAGAGTCCTCAGCCCTGGAGGGAGCATGAATCTTTATGCTGTATTATTATAGTGTTTTGCAATTTTTAGGTGTTCTAGATAGTACATATTATTTTGTTTTTATAGTTGAGGCAAAGGCTTAAAACTTCAGAATATATTTGAAATACAGCATTAGAACATTTTCTGTACGTGTGTTAAGGAGCTTTCACATCAGCATGCACTTCTCTGGGTCATCAGTTCTAGTATCTACCTGAAACTGTGCCTGCATTTGCTCCTTTATTTTCCCAATTTGATCCGTACTCTAACTATGATATTTGGTATTTTGAGATGAACTCTGAGTACAAAGCTGTACCATGACATAGGGTGTCAGTTGTTGGTGTGACTGGATGTATTGCATCAATAAAAGAACATGTTTCTCCCCTAAAAAAAAAAAGTCCCTCTGCAGTATAACTTATCCTTTAGAGTTTTACTGTGGTATCGGCTGAAGCCTGTTTTCTTGAAGACTTTTTTGGCTGAATCTGGCACCTTTGATTGGCTTCCTCTCATTCCCTCTCTTGCTTTTCTCACTTCTTGAACAGTCTCCCCTTTGAGCACTTCCTTATTGTATCACTTGGTGTCTGTTTCTAGAAAAGTTACCTAAGATATTACTTATTATTGTTGCACATTTATTATTTCACAGGGTCAGCTATCTGGGAATAGCTTTAGCTGGGTGGTTCTGGCTCATGGTCTCTCATGAGGTTCCATTCAAGGTGTCAGTGAGGGCTATAGTCATCTGAAGCTTGACAGGACTTGGGATATTTGCTTCTGTTATGACTGTTGGCAGAAGGCCTCAGTTCCTTGCCACATGGGCTGTCTACAAAGCTGACTGACAATCCTCATGACATGGCACCTGGCTTCCCTAAAACGAGTGATCTGAGGGAGGCTGATATGGAAGCCATAACGTCCTTTATAATGTAATATCAGAAGTGACATACCTTTACTTCTTTTTTTTTTTTAAGATTTTATTTATTTATTTTATTAAAGAGAGATCATGAATGGGGAAAGGGGCAGGGAGAGGGAGAGAAGCAGACTCCCCACTGAGCGCAGAGGCCAATGCAAGGCTGGATCTCACAACTCTGAGATCATGACCTGAGCCAAGACCGAGTCAGGCGCTTAACCGAATAAGCTATCTCAGGCACCGCACTTTCACTTCACTTNATCATGACCTGAGCCAAGACCGAGTCAGGCGCTTAACCGAATAAGCTATCTCAGGCACCGCACTTTCACTTCTGCTACATCCTACTGGTCACACAGATCAACCCTGGTAGAATGTGGGATGGGACTCTACAAGAGATATTTGGGGGCCATCTTGGAGGCCACCATACTTACTTCATTTTTTTTTTTTTAAAGATTTTATTTATTCATTTGACAGAGAGAGAGACAGCCAGCGAGAGAGGGAACACAAGCAGGGGGAGTGGGAGAGGAAGAGCTCCTCCCAGTAGAGGAGCCTGATGCAGGGCTCAATCTAAGAACGCCGGGATCACACCCTGAGCCAAAGGCAGACGCGTAACAACTGAGCCACCCAGGCGCCCCATACCATACTTACTTCATAAAAGAAATACCTATCATTCACCGATACCATTGTATTAATCCTTCACTGCTACTACCATTGTGCCTGTCTTGATGTGTAAAAACTTCCAAGACGACAAATACAGAAGAAGTGTCCTTTAATGATTAATTAAGGGAAGGGTTTCTTTCTTTCTTTTCTTGTTCAGAAAAGCATAAACCATGTTAAAAACACTATATTTTGTCCAGAGCTATTCTTAGTTCTGATACATGGTAGGTAGTAATGACATAGGTGGAAGTAATGACAGTTTTCTTTTAAGGTCCTGATCTCTTTTGTTCCCCAGCTGTTGACAATGAATATAGTGCTTTTAGGAGGGAGTACTATGAGAGTACAGAAGTAAGAACATAGGAAAATTTGAATGCAAAACTGTGTCCTGTGTGTTTATATATAAACAGTGCTTTTGGCTAATCTTAATACTCATCCCTAAGATGTGTCATTTTCTGTAAAGAAAAACCTTTAAACATCTAAAATAATATGAGTTAGTGAAGCAGAATCTTTTAAACATAACTGGAGTATTTTCTGGGGCTGCCAGATTTTTGAAGTTACGTTGACTAACCCATTCTTTCATAGAAGTTGTGATTCAGAAAAACTGTTAGAAGCCATTTTGTCAAATTGTATCATAAGTGGAAGTCCAGTTACATGTGTAATATTTTTGACTTCATATTAAAATAAAAGTTGGCTGCCAGCCTGATTAGTTTCTAGCATGATCACCATCTCTAACAAAATTCATATGTTATTCCTGACTTTTATACTTGGTTTTATTTTCTTGTTTCCAAAGTTTAATACCAAAGTGTTATATATGTCCACATATTTACTGAAGGCATATTGTATTTTTTTTATCGTAGTCCTCTTTTTGTAAATAACTTAGAATTCTGTCTGCCTATTACATTGCGTTATTATAAATTAACTAATGAGAAACAGCATTTAAGTAATGAGAAGTCATTTATTACCTTGTTTTTAAGGTACATGAATGGATAAAGCAATCGTATTGGATTTAAATAATCTTAATCTTGATGACTTTCATAACTTTATAATTTATTTCTTAGTGGTTTTCATCATATAATATTCCACAATGCATGTTAACATGTTTATTTGAATTGAAGCGTTAAGTTAGACTTCCTGAGGAATAGTAAATACAATTGACTTAATAGAAGTTTGATTGTGAGGACTGGCTTTGCTAATTAGTTTTTAGGGTGGGCATTTATCGGTAAATTAAATACACTAAATCTGCAGCTCAGAGGTTTTTTTTTTTTCTTTTAAGATTTTTTATTTATTTGACAGAGATAGAGACAGCCAGCGAGAGAGGGAACACAAGCAGGGGGAGTGGGAGAGGAAGAAGCAGGCTCTCAGCGGAGGAGCCTGATGTGGGGCTCGATCACAGGACTCTGGGATCACGCCCTGAGCCGAAGGCAGACGCTTAACGACTGAGCCACCCAGGCGCCCCCAAAAACTTATTCTTGACATTCAGTATGAAATACCATTTCAGTGTTTTTGTTTTGTTTTGTTTGCACATGTTAAAGAATTTTTTTATTACTTCCATGTGAGAGAGCCAAAGAGATATTATAATCAATTCACAGAAAAAGTCATATAACAGGAAAATTATATGGAGTAAAGGAATGTTGAGAGGAATTGCAAATGGAGGCAAAACTAAAGAGGGAGGAAATCAATTAAAATCATTACCAAACAAAATACTATTTATATATTTATCAGTTACCTAAACGGAGAAAGAGATGCAAAATAGCTCAAAGACAGTGAACAGAACTAGAACCTGATAACCTGGAAGGATATGATATAAATGATGCAGTTTCCATTGAAACGCACAAAAACCATTTCAGTGTTTATATTCCATTTGTTAGAAATTTCAAAATGACTCTTAGGGGTAAAGAAGTTATCTGTTTGGGTGCTTAGGTGGCTCAGTTGGGTAAGTGTCTGACTCTTGATTTTGGCTCACATCATGATCTCAGGGTCGTGAGATCAAGTCCTGCATCATGCTCACTGCTCAGTGGGGAGTCTGCTGGAGATTCTCTCTCTCCCTCTCCCTCTGCTCCTCCCCCAACTCATGCTCTGTCTCTCTCTCTCAAATATATAAATAAACCTAAAAAAAAAAAAGTTATCTGTTCTGTAGGTGTGTGTGTTTCATTACTCTGCTGATTTTACTTTAGGGTGATGAAGAAACATTCGAAAATTATTACCGAAAACAAAGAAAGAAACAAGCAAGACTTGTATTGCAACCCCAATCAAATATGGTAAGTATGTGAAAATTTTGAATTGGTTTTGTTGTCACTTTTTGCCTCTTACCCTGCTTTAATTTCTTCAAAGCATGTATTACTATTCATTCAACAACAAATACTTATTAAATACCTACCATTCCCAATAATTGGTTTAGGTGCTAAAGGTACAGCAGTGAACAAAACAGGTAAGTTCCTTCTCTCATGAGCATATATTCTCTTAGGGAAGAAAGATAGTAAACAAAATAGGCAGTGAATAAATAAAGAGATAAACAAGTAGATATTCAAAGTATTAGGGAGTGATAATTCATTTCTGACAATATGGTGGACTATGTAGTTTGATAAATTGTTCTAGTGAAAAAACAAAGATGCTGGATAAAACATTTAAAAAATTTTAAAGTTATTTTTAAATGCACCGAGGATTTGGTAGAAAAGTATAGTCAGAACAAAAATTAAGTGAATATGGAATTGCTCCATATGTCAGTTATGGTGATAATTATGTGACTAGATGTGTTTGTGAAAACTGGTAGGAACAGTGCATGAAAAAGTGAGTTTTCTTGTATGTAACTTATACCTCAATATACCTAACTATAAAACAAAACAGGAAAACCTAAATGAAGGCAGAAATCCAGATAGGTTTGGGGTGCCTGGGTGGCTCAGTCAGTTAAGCATCTGCCTTAGGCTCGGGTCCTGGGATTGAGCCCCATGTCAGGGAACCTGCTTCTCCCTCTCCCTCTGCCTGCCACTCACCCTGCTCGTGTTCTCTCTCTGTGTCAAATAAATAAATAAAATCTTTAAAAAAAAATCCAGATAGGTTTAATGAAGCAGTAGTTGTGGCTTTTATCTTAGGGGCATCTGCTGAATGGGAAAGCATGAATTTGGAGGACATGGGAATACAGAGGCCTAAGCCCAGAGCCACCCAGAATAGCTGATAAGAGGTTGTCTCCCTTAGAAAGTGCAGACTCCAAATAATTAGAGGCTCTTTATTAGGATTATCTAGAGATCAAAAACATCTCAGAGCACCTCACTGGCTCAATCAGGAGACCATGCAACTCTTAATCTTGGAGTCATGAGTTTGAGCCCCTGTTGGATATAGAGATTACTTAAAAATAAATAAATGGATATAATGGTATAAAAAAAATCTAACAAAACCTCTGTGTTCTTTCTTCTAAACAGTATAGGGAAATTGCCTATCTTAAGTGTCGGTGCTGAAGGAAAGGGGACAAAGATCTCTGAGAACACATAACAGGCCATTTCTCACACGTGTTTGCAAACCAAATTTACTTTATTTGAATAGTTAAAAAAAATCTCAAGTTGAAAATTTAGTTTGAACTTACTCCATGCTGATATTGCTTAGTAGAAGCAAGTGCATATCTCTGAACTTTCATGTCATAGTTTCAAGGAAAATTAGCAAATCACAGTAAAAAATAATTATCAGGGCGCCTGGGTGGCTCAGTCATTAAGCATCTGCTTTCGGCTCAGGTCATGATCCCAGGGTCCTGGGATCGAGCCCTGCATCGGGCTCCCTGCTCAGCGGGAAGCCTGCTTCTCCCTCTCCCACTCCCCCTGCTTGTGTTCCCTCTCTTGCTGTGTCTCTTTCTGTCAATTAAATAAAATCTTTAAAAAAAATAATTATCAAACAAATGAGAATCATTAAAAATATTGGCAACAGAAATAAATCCCAAGAGAATTTCAGTATTTGAATTATTAGCCATTTAATATAATAACTCTATTTAATATATTTAAAGAAATAAAGGACAAGCTTGCTGATATAAATAGGGAGCAAGAAACTGTAAAGAATGACCAAAATGAAGAAAAATCAAGTAGAATACATAGAAATTAAAGATATATTAATCAAACTTAAAAATTTTATGAATATCGGGTTTAGTAATTGGTGAATTCTCTTAGTCGATCTGAAGAAATTATCTAGAAAGCCTCACAGAGAGACAAGAGGATAAAAATACAGAAGACAGAGAGGATACAGAGAGAAAGTCTAACATATCTAGTTGGAGTTACAGAAAGAGAGGATAGAACAAGTGGGACAGAAGAGTATTTGAGGGCATAATGGCTGAGAATTTTCCAGTATGGACAGGAAATAGAAACTTAGGGAGTCAAGCCCAAGGAATCCCAAGTAGGTTAAATAGAAAGAAATACACTCTGGGAGACCATATGGTGAAACTGCAGAACACAAAGATAAAGAGAAAATAGAAGACCTGAAAAATAGTATCAGCTAACTTGAGCTAATTGACATTTTTTGAATACTCCAGCCCAAATAGCAGAATACATATGCCTTTCAAATGCACGTAGAAGGTTTACCAAGATAGATCATATTCTGGGCTATAAAATAAATCTCAACAGGGGCGCCGGGGTGGCACAGCGGTTAAGCGTCTGCCTTCGGCTCAGGGCGTGATCCCGGTGTTATGGGATCGAGCCCCACGTCAGGCTCCTCTGCTATGAGCCTGCTTCTTTCCTCTCCCTCTACCCCTGCTTGTGTTCCCTCTCTCGCTGGCTGTCTCTATCTCTGTTGAATAAATAAATAAAATCTTAAAAAAAAAAATCTCAACAAATAGAAAAAACTTGAAATCATACAAAGTATGTCTTTTGACCACGAGATAATTAAATTATCTATATGTAAAAAAATGAGTTTTGACTTTTACCTCAGCAATTCAAGAAATGGATCATGGACCTAAATGCAAGAGCTAAAATTACAAAACTTTTAGAAAAAAACAAAGGTTTTTCTGATCTTGGGTTAGGCAGTATTTTCTTAGATGAGTTACATAAAGCATGAACCATAAGAGAAAGAGGTGGATAAATTGAAAATCAAAATGAAAAACTCTTCAAAAGGCATTGTCAAGAAAGAGAAAAGACAAGGCATAGGTAGGGAGAAAATATTTGCAAAACTCATGTCTAACAAAGGGCTTGTATTCAGAATATACAAAGAATTTGTGTAACTAAATAATTAAAGACAAACTAATGGATAAGAGATCCAGGTAGACATTTTACTAGATACACAGATGAAAAATAAGCACATGAAAAGATGTTCAGTACCATTTTTCATCAGACAAATGCAAATTAAAGCCACAACGAGATACCACTACAGACCTACTAGAATGGCTAAAATTAAAGATTGATAATAGCAAGTGCTGATGAGATGTGGAGCAGCTGGAACTCTCATACACTTCTGGTGGTATAAAAATTATGCTGCCACTTTGGAAATTGTTTGGCAATTTGTTATAATGTTAAGCATACACTTATCATACAACCCAGCAGTCTTGCTCCTAGGTTTTTATCCACAAGAAAGGAAAACAATGAAATATTTTAAATGCTAAAGGAAAATAACTGTTAAGCTAGGATTCTATATCCAGTGAAACAAAGGCAAAGATAGACATTTTCAAACAAAGAAGAGGGGAGTTGGCTACTAAGGTACCCTTACTAAGGAAATTCTAAAGAATTTACTTCAGGCAAAAGGAAAGTGATGCCAAATGGAAGATATGAGATGCTGGAAGGAATGAATAGCAAAAAAAGTATAAATATGTGGGCTAATCTATGTCAACTGTAGAAAATAATGTTAATAAAATATTATAGATTTTAAAATGAGATAGAATTAAAATGCACAACAACAAAAGTACCAACTTGAGGTGGGAGTTAATGAAATGAAACTGTGTTACAATTTGCTGAATTGTCCAGAAGAGTAAAAGTATTGATTGATTTTAGTTTGATTATTTAAGTTTGCATAATATAATTTCTGGAGTAACCAGTAAAAGAGTAGAAACAGAGTTTATACTTTCGTATAATATAAAAAGATCTAGAATGACAAAATAAAATATGCATGTCTTAGAATTGTTAAAAAATGGTAATTGAAACCTATAAGCACTTGGTAACATTGACACAAAAATGTGTAATGCTAGCATCGAACTTTACATCGGAATCCGGGGATGTACTGTGTGGTGACTAACATAATATAATAAAAAATCATTAAAAAAAATGTGTAATGCTAGATTGCCACAACTGAAAGGATAAATAGAAAATCCATAGTGGATTTTTTTTAAAGATGTTATTTATTTATTTGACAGAGATAGAGACAGCCAGCGAGAGAGGGAACACAAGCAGGGGGAGTGGGAGAGGAAGAAGCAGGCTCATAGCAGAGGAGCCCGATGTGGGGCTCGATTCCATAATGCTGGGATCACGCCCTGAGCCGAAGGCAGACGCTTAACCGCTGTGCCACCCAGGCGCCCCCCATAGTGGATTTCTAAGCATGTCTCTAATAAATCAAGTAGATAGAATATCAATAAGAATACACAACATGCTTAATAGACTTGATCTAATGAACCATGTAGAAGCCTGCTTCATCAACTATAGAAACATCTTCTTTTCAACCACACATGACACATTATAAAATGTGACTATATGCATGTTATAAAGCAAGTTATCAAGCAGTGTCAAACATCTGGTGTTATGTAAACTTTCTCTCTGATCATAGTATTTTAAAGTAAAAGGTAAAAACATTTCTTTTCCCACAACCTGAAAAAACCCCAGGTGTTTGAAAATTTTGATTGCATTTATGAAATAGCAAAATACAACATTTGAACTTAATTAAAATTATGAAATATTTCATGTAATAAACTTCTAAGAATGAAATTCAAATAATCAGATATTTTCCTGTATGCCTTTTGTTAAAATTATTAACAGGCAATTATGGCTCATTTATAAGGAATTTGACTTCTATTACGAATGAGATATAAAGTCATTTGAAGGTTTTTAGCAGAAGATATAATGATCTGATTACTCGTTGAAAAGTATCATTCTGATACCTATCTGGAGAATAGACTGTGGGGAACAAGCCTGAAAGGTGGGGAGACTGTGTAGGAGAAAGATGTAATAGCACAAGTAAATTATGGTGGCTTGAACTAGCTTGCTAAGAAGAGGGTTCTGAAATCGTATTTACTTTTTAACTTGTTTATTGTCTGTCTCCTTTTGAGTATAAGTTCCATGAGGGTAAGGGCTTTTTGGTTTTTTCTAGTGTATCTCTGGTGCTTTAAAAATGTATGCAGCATACAGCAAATCCTCTAAATATTTAAATGTTGTAGTGACTTGGAAGTTACTTTTATGTTACCATTATTTATTGGTTTAAATTGATTTTTATTTTTCATTTGAAGCATGAAACAGTTGATGGCTATAGAAGATATTTCACTCAAATTGTAGGGTATGTATCTAATATGGAAATAACTGTTATTTTTATATTATGTTAAATGTCAGAACTGCTTGTTTTCTATTTGGACTTTAATTTTTTTTTTTAACACATAATGTTGGTAATTATTGTTTTTAGGTTCTTTGTGGTGGAAGATCACATTTTACATGTGACCCAAGGATTAGTAACCAGGGCATACACTGATGAACTTTGGAACATGGCCCTCTCAAAGATAATTGCTGTCCTTAGAGCTCATTCAGTAAGTCAGACAAATTATGTTACTAAATTTTTAATTCAGTTACTTCAGGAACTTCTGAAATGTATAATGTCAGAAGAAAACCATGCCTCCGTCATTCTGCATTTTTTGGTAACAGGTCAGATTTGGAAGTAGTTATGTTAGGCTTTTGTTTGGTAATACTGGGCTGTGATTTTGCAGCTGACTGGGGCTTCCCAAGGCACTTTTAGTCCAGCATTATAGGAAATGAAGAATTAGTCTGGTCTCATTAGTCTCAACTGACCTCTTCATTAGATCACTGAAAAGCACCATGAAGAAAGGGTTTTTAATTATCGTTGCAAATTCTTTGTTTCCAAAATAAACTCCACCATTAAAACTCAATTGAACTTGTTCTTTGACATTTATAATGTGTTTGCAGTAATACAATTACAGATTTCTTGAAAATATGCAATTGTCAAATTTGAACTCATTTGAAATAATGAACCTTTATGTAATGAGAGATTTTTTTATGAATGAAAATAAAATGATCAAATATTTGCATAATATACCTTTTGTGGAAATAATGTTAGTGTTATTTATAAAGATTGTTGAAATTAATAATTGCTTATTATAGACTTTTTCTTAAGACAGTTTTAGTAGTTTACCTTCAGTAAAATCTCCCCATACTTAAAATACTATAATTATTATTAATAATTTTATTATTGAGAATAGAGATTGAAAATATTTTAAAGGATTATTAGCTTATGTAGTATTTAGATTATAAATGTACTACATTTTTTTTTTTTTAAAGATTTTATTTATTTATTCGACAGAGATAGAGACAGCCAGCGAGAGAGGGAACACCAGCAGGGAGTGGGAGAGGAAGAAGCAGGCTCCCAGCAGAGGAGCCTGATGTGGGGCTCGATCCCATAACGCCGGGATCACGCCCTGAGCCGAAGGCAGAGGCCTAACCACTGTGCCACCCAGGCGCCCCTAAATGTACTACATTTTTATTTATAGGATTGTAGATTCTTTATATAGTATTTGTCCAATGAGCTATAACTTTTTCTAACATATTAATAAAGAACAATATGTTTTATCATGGTTTACATTCAGACCAGCTCTGAATATGTAAAATTATAGTATGCTTCCTGTTAATTATATGACATCAAATACAAAGTCACAAGGTATTAAAAGCAACATATCACACTAAAAATCTTATTAAATGCTATTAAGGGAACAGAGTAAGTTTCACTATCCCTTTGAAACTAATTAGTTTCTTTTGGTGAATTAATTAGAAAATACTTCAATTGTCATTCTTATATTGGAAAAAAAGTAATATGTCTCTTTTATAAGAGAATACAAAATAATAGAAAAGTAAAAATATATGATCAATATATAAACCATTTTTCAGTTTAGTTCCTTAAAATCTAGAGACTTAGAAATATAAGCATCATTGCTTTGACCAAAAGTTAGCACATGCATATTTTAGGAAAATTTCTTTTCATATAATACAGATTCTTCAGGTACATTATGTTATGGTCTTTCCCTAAGAATTTTTACTGAATAGAGGAAACCAGCCATGGATCTAACTAATAACCAAGATTTTAAATTTATTATAAGTCTGGCCTACCGAAGGGAACATTTTCAGGTTTTATTTGTTTTTAACCAAATGACTCAGGTTTTTATTTGCTTGTTTGTTTGTATTTCATCCCTCAACCTCTCTCCCCCAGTCTTACTGTACTGATCCTGATCTTGTTCTGGAGCTGAAGAATCTCATTGTAATATTTGCAGATACTTTGCAGGTGGGTGATAATCTAATATTCATTTAATGGCTATTTTGACCATTTAAAGGTATACAAAATATAGAACATGCTCATTTTTTTTATTATGGACGAATGGTAGTAAATTAGTAATAACCAAATGTTTGCTTATGTATTGGTATTCCCTATTACCCAAGATTTTTCATTCTTCCCTGCTTCCTGATTATGAAGCTTGGACAGAACTCAGGAAATATTACCATCTTTTAAAATATTGGTCATTCAGTTAGATTAAAGTTTTTGTTTGTTTAGATAAAGTATTTTTGTAGTTAAAAAAATGCATGGTGTAGTAGAAAGGACTCTGAACTAGAAATGAGAAGATATAAGTTCGTCTTAAGACAAAGAAGCATGGGCTCTGGGAGTCACACAAGACCCTGAGTTTGTATTCCACTTCTGCTGTTGACTAATTGTATGTTTACAAGTTTTCTAAGCTTTAGATCCTCATTGGTAAAAATGGGTTTATTACTAGTTTTCAGAATTGTTTTGAATTTTAAGTGTGATAACAAATATGAAAACATACAGTTTGAAAGCTGTATCCACTCATTTCCTTCCTAATTTCAGGTGTACTATGACTGTGAGCAAATCACTTTACTTCTTTGTGTCTTGTTTTTTTCTTTTTAAAAATAAGATTAAAATTGAATTGTCTCAAAACTCAGTGCCTTTTCAGTATCAGAGTTTTCAGCTTGTCCCTTTTTCTTCATCATGGATGGTCAAGAATTGATTGCATTTTGTTTTCATGTTTAAACTTTTGGGATTTTTATGGTTGGAAGAACATTTTGTGAAATATAGATTAGCATTTTCCAAAGTGTGATAATAGATGTTACTTTAAAAAGAGTTCTGTGTTCTAAACATTTGGGAAATAAGTGAAGTAAAACAGATATCTCCACTGAAAGCCTTTCTCAGAGCAAATTTATACCATATGATTCCAAAAGGAAGGTGCTTATGCAGCATTTTCCCAATATATTTGACCCTTGAATCTTTTTTCCCCCATATGACATCTTGCAGATCTAGAGCTTCATGTAATATGCTTTGGGAAATGCTAATTTAAACGATTTGCTTCATCACAAGAATCTTTCCATCCTAGAATAATAGTTGTCTACCTTATTCTTAAACCTAAGAAGATTCCATATACTCCTTTGGTAAATTATTTTATTGTCTTATATCTTTATTAATTTCTCTGCCTTATACTATAACACTAGGGTAATATGGATTTTTTTGTTTTCACAAATTTTGTGACAAATGTATCTGTAATACTGATTCCTCTGCAAAAAAAAAAAAAACTTTTGGTAAGTTTTATTGGAAACTATCTTAATTTTTTTAGGCCTATCTCTAAGTAACTTGAAGGAGTTTTGCTATCTTTAATGATTAAAAGCATTACTACTCAGGGGCGCCTGGGTGGCACAGCGGTTGAGCGTCTGCCTTCGGCTCAGGGCGTGATCCCGGCGTTATGGGTTCGAGCCCCACATCAGGCTCCTCTGCTATGAGCCTGCTTCTTCCTCTCCCACTCCCCCTGCTTGTGTTCCCTCTCTCGCTGGCTGTCTCTATCTCTGTCAAATAAATAAAATCTTTAAAAAAAAAATAAAAGCATTACTACTCAAAGCATGGTGGGGATACCACTGACTGGTCTGGAAAGGGTTACTAGTCCATAAACTGTTATGGATCCATAGCAAAAAAGGAGCTTCTGTCAGAATGTAAATCAGCTACATCACTAAGTACAAAATTTAGCTCAGCTGGCATTTATTTTGTAGCAAGATTTTCTCGATCTAGATTAGCCACATTGATTTATTTTCTGGTACAAGCTCCCATTGTAAACCATAATGAACTGTTCTGAACTGGTACTTTTGAGTACAACTGAATTTAGAATATGTGGTGTGGTTCCAAGGATCTCTAGAGAATTGGAGAAGAGTAATAAACAATATTCAGGTAATAGAGGTATTAGAAAGTAAAACAGTAATGGATGTATAAACCCTTGTAAGTATACCTTTCTAATCTTACTGCTTTGAAATAAGATTAAGGAAGACAAACCAATCCTTATTACTTATTTAGAAATTTTGCAGTGTTTTCATTCTACTGAAAATTGACAGGCTGAGTATTAGTCGGGTCTTATACATAATTAATAAATGCTGACTTTTCAAGTTACAATTTTTTTTTAGAGAAAGAGTGGTGGGGAGGGGCAGAGGGAGAGACTCTCCGGCAGACTCCATGCCCAGCGTGGAGCCCAACAACCCAGAGATCATGACCTGAGCCAAAATTAAGAGTGGGGATGCTTAACTGACTGACCCACCCAGGCACCCCTCAAATTATACCTTTTAATTGAAGAATTGGGGGGGGTCTTTTTGGAAAAACTAATTAAAGAATATTGCACAATACTTAGTTTTTTAAATTGGCACTTTGCCACCCTAAGGAAAATTTTCTTTTCATATTTCATTTTATTACTTAAAGCTGACTAAACAATAACATTAAAAAGTAATACCAGCATATTATAGTTCTGTTTATTGCCTATTAAGCAAATCAAAAGTAAACAGTTATGATTCGTTTACTAACATTTTTTGAGCACCAACCATGTACTAATAGCTAGATGATGTGTAAAACGATAGAGACATAAAAGTAAGACAGTGGGATATAAAAATCCTTCAAGAAATTTATAGTTTAGTTGTAAACAAATAAGATGTATAAGACATATTAAAGTGGCAGTATATTAAAAAGTTTTGGGTTTGCAGAAGATGGAATGTCTAACTTTGGTTCCAGGATTGGGAAAGTCTGTATAGAAAGTTGAAATGTGAGTTGGAATTTTAAAGATGAGTTCAGCAGGTACCTATCAAGAAAGCGGCATGAATGGCAGAGAAAATAAAATAGCATGTGTAAACTACAGATCGAGGGTTAGTATGGTGGGCATGAGATTGGTCAAGCAGCTCGATTGTGAAGAAACTGTAGTGGGTGGATGTGAGTAAAGAAGGGCAAATCGTGGTAATGAAACTGACAAGGTAGTTTGACCCAAATTATGGCAAGACTTGTGGGACTTAGTCTTTGGTAGTTTTTAACCAGTGGAATGGTATGATCAGATTTGTATTTTAAATGTTAATTTGGAGAGTCTTGGCAATAGATTGAGTTGAAAGAGACAGATGGTTGGAACTTCAGTCTAGGCAAGAGTTGTGAAGGACCAAAATAAGGCATTGGCACTGGGAATATTTCTGGAAAAAAATAAATGATGGAGAAGAGTGATAGATTTGAGATTTGTGAAGGAGGTGAAATCAAAAGAATTTGGTGACTGACTAGATATGTTTGTGGGGGGGGGTCATTTCGACGTTTTTCAAGTTTCTTTCCTGATAAACTGGATTGATGGTAGAACTATTAACACAGATAAGAAATAGGAAAAGCACTTTGTTTAGTTGAAAAGGGAAGAGATAAGTTAACTTTAGCATGCTTGTTGGCAGACTGACGGGAGATGTCTAACAGGTGTTGGAATTAAATATTTGGAACTTCCAGAGGCATAACTAGAGATGTAGATTCAGAATAATCAGAGAAAATATTGTCCAAAGTCAGTAGACGTCAGATTTCTCTAGAGACCTAGAAGAAAAATCTAAAGATGGAGGTAGAAGGAAAAGGGAAACTGGAAGGACGACTCTTCATAGGTAAGAGGAGAGCAAAGAGGGAAAGTGGTGTTACAGAATTCAAAGCACTTGAGTTTCAAGAGAGGGAATGTAGAGTGAGAGATCATCAACTTTTGTATTTAGGAGGTAATCTGTGACATTGTTGAGAGCAGTTTTAAAGGAATAGGAGCAGCAGTTATATTGTAATAGGTTTGGCTGTGAAGACAGTAACAAAAGGAGGCATCTGTCAGGGCATAGCAAATCGAGGAAGGGCTTTTTTGTATTTTCTTACTTTTTTTGGTTTAAATATGGGAGGTAATTAGCATATTTATTTAGCCAAGAGAAAGGAACTAGTGGAAGTTAAAGACGATAGTGAATAGATAGTCCATGGAGCAGTTCCTGCAGGAGTAGGATCAAGAATAAATAAGTGGGAAACCTTGAGGGGAAAAGGGACAACTATGATGCAGCAGAAGTCTTTGGTCCTGAAATAGGTAAAATTTCAATGACTTTGAAGTTGGAAAGGAATAGTTTTGGAAAGTATATGTTTGATGAAAAGGTGTACATTTTCCCTATACAGTGAAGTTGATCTTAAATTGAAGGTGCAAAGGGAAACCAGCATGTTTCAGACACAATATATTCCCTTTTCTTCTTTTATCCTTTTTAGGGATCATTTTCCAAGACACCATTATGTAGATCACTAATCTTGAACTTTTCTCCAGTTTTGACTTCCAATACTTTTTAGGGTTAACAATGTAATCCAGACTGAAAAGAGAGAGTAGAAATTGAAAAATTATTCCAGCTTCATAAAACTCTTTCTAGACTCTTTCTTACTTAATGCAACCTAATAGAAAGTCAAAAGGATATCTTTTCATGCTGTTGGAATGACATACAATATATGGTATAGTGATCACTTTCAAACAATTCTTCAGTATTCCCACCATTTCTCTAATGAATATATTTACTTATTTGACTTGTTTATCTGCTTTTGTTGTGTTTTAGGGTTATGGTTTTCCAGTGAACCGACTTTTTGACCTTTTATTTGAAATAAGAGATCAATACAATGAAACACTTCTTAAGAAATGGGCTGGAGTTTTCAGGTTAGTCAAAAGCCATAGAACCTTAATGTAATAGTGAAAAAATTTGTCAAATGCTAAAGTGATTGATTTTACATTTAGCAATGAAAAATGCTTATAATAATTTTTTATTGTAGTAAAATTTACATAACAAATTTTGCCATTTTAACCTTTTTAAAATGTGACATTAAGTACATTTATATTGTTGCAACCATCCCCACTATCCTTCAGAACTTTTTCATCTTCCCAAACTGAAGCTGTACCAGTTAAACATTAACTCCCTAGTCCCTTCTTCTAGCCCCTGGCAATCACCATTCTACTTTGTCTCTGTGAATTTGGCTACTCTAGCTATGTCATATAAGTGGACTCTTACAGTGTTTGTCTGGTTTTTTGTGTCTGGATTATCTCATTTAGCGTAATGTTTCCAAGGTGCATCCATGTTGTAGCATCTATCAGTATCTCATTCTTTTTCAAGGCTGAATAATATTCCGTTGTATGGATATGACCACATTTTATTTATCTGTTTATCCATCTGTGGATATTTGGGTCATTTTTACCTTTTTGCTCTTGTGAGTAATGCTGCTGTGAACACTGATGTACAAATAAATGTTTGAGTTCCTGTTTTCAGTTCTTTAGGATATATACCCAGAAGAATTGCTGGATTATATGGCAGCTATGTTGAATAAATTGAGGAAGAGGAACCAGCATACTGTTTTTTCCACAGTGGCTGAACCATTTATAATAAATTTTTAGTTATATTACTTTTAGTTCTAATCTCTGTAGTTTTTTTTTTTCCCCCAGTAAATGATTAGATATAAGGCTGTAAGTATTCAAAGGTATTTAGTATCAGAAACAGAGTTATAGCTTTTAAATTTTGTTTGGAAAAAGTGCTATTTTTATAAACAATGTAACTAGATTTAAAATCTTTAAAGCATCCAATTAGGAAAATTACTTTTGCTTTAGTCATTTGCCTGCAGGGAATGGACAAAGTATTTTAAGATCTATATAATTTTGTATTACCATGAAAAGGGAAACTTGTTCCCTAATTCTAAAACCTTTTTTCCCCTCCCTCCTCCTGCCCTTCTCCCTCCTTCCCTGTCTTCCTTTCTTTTTTCTTTCTTTCAAAAAAACTTGTAAATCTTGAGATCTTACATCTAGGTCACCAAAATGTGATAGAAGGGATGTGGCAATAGTACTTGATGAGATTAAAACAGAAAATATGTGACATGATTTAACATCAGTTTGGCATTTGCCTCATCAGTTTTCAAAACTATGGAGTTGACCTTCTAAAATCTTTTAAAAATACCCAAGTGGTTCACAAGGTGATATACTTTTGTTGAAATCAACCAAATAAATTCTTATTTGCACTTTTTTTATTAACAATCTTTAGGGGTTTTATTGTTAGGATGTTGTCTCAAGTGGACAGTTGACAGTCTTGATGAAACATGTATTAAGTGTCAGCAATTTTTTATCTTTAATATTTTAGAAATACAGGTAGTTCTTATTGATAGGGGTGGTAATCTGTAATATATATGCAATGATAGAATGTGATATAATATGACATCTTTATAAAATCTTTATATATACTGATATATATAAAATCTTAACTTATAGGGTTCATGTTATTAACTTGCCCAGTTGTTTTTACAATTGTTGATAGATTTGTATTGAGCCAGCTTTTTTCTCTTATGTATCATAAGACTTCTAGTATGAGGGGGCACCTGGGTAGCTCACTCGGTTAAACATCTGACTCTAGATTTTGGCTCAGGTCATGATTTCAGGGTCATGAGATCGAGCGCCACATCAGTCTGCACGCTCAGTGCGGAATCTGCTTGAGATCCTCTCCCTTTGCCCCCCATCCCTCACCCCCTGACTTGAGCTCGTGTGCTCTCTCCCTCTCTCTTTTTCTCTCAAATAAATAAAGTAAACCTTAAAAAAAAAAAAAAGACTTCTAGTAATGAGATTGGTCCCCAAGATTGGGGAAACCGTGAGGTATTGTTTTCTCTCTGGGAAGCTAANTGTGATATAATCTGGATTCATTAGATGAAGATAGGATTAATGTTATCCTTCTTTGTAGTTGGGGAAGATAATGAATGATAGAATGTCACTTGTAATGCATAATTCCCAAATGTATTTTGATTTCTACTTTCAGTACACTTCTAGATAACGCTTTCTGGTTAGATTTTTAAGAAGTAACAGAGGGGCGCTTGGCTGGCTTAGTTGGTAGAGCATGTGACTCTTGATATTGGGGTTGTAAGTTTGAGCCCCCCTGTTGGGTGGTGTAGAGATTACTTAAAAATAAAATCTTGAAACAAATAAGAGAAGCAGCAGAATTTAAGCTTTTCTTATTCCTGACCTAAATCTTCAAAGATATTACAAGTAATGAAGCAACAACCTAAAATGGCAAAAAGTAAAAGTTATCGTCAGTACTGAGTAATTAAAACTTGGCTATTTCCATGATAGAATTTGTAGTCTGACTATTGTTATAGTTTATTTATCGTGTGTGGTTCTCTCCAAATATATTGTGAATACCAGTGTTGTTTATATTTATATTCTGTATTATATTTATATTTTTCTAATGTTTTTTTTAATGTTAGTCACCATATAGTACATCTATGGTTTCTGATGTAAAGTTCGATGATTCATTAGTTGCGTATAACACTCAGTGCACCATGCAATACGTGCCCTCCTTACTACCCATCACCGGTCTATCCCACTCCCCCACCCCACTCCCCTCTGAAGCCCTCAGTTTGTTTCTCAGAGTCCATAGTCTCTCATGTTTCATTCCCCCTTCTGATTACCCTCCCTTTCTTTATCCCTTTCTTCCCCTACTGATCTTCGTAGTTCTTATGTTCCATAGATGAGAGAAATCATATGATAATTTTCTTTCTCTGCTTGACTTATTTCACTTAGCGTTATCTCCTCCAGTGCCGTCCATGTTGCACCAAATGTTGAGAACTCGTTCTTTCTGATAGCTGAGTAATATTCCATTGTATATATGGACCACAACTTCTTAATCCAGTCATCTGTTGAACGGCATCTCGGTTCCTTCCACGATTTAGCTATTGTGGACAATGCTGCTATGAACATTGGGGTGCATATGGCCCTTCTCTTCACTACGTCTGTATCTTTGGGGTAAATACCCAGTAGTGCAATGGCTGGGTCATAGGGTAGCTCAATTTTTAACTTTTTAAGGGACCTCCACACTGTTTTCCAGAGTGGCTGTACCAACTTGCATTCCCACCAACAATGTAGGAGGGATCCCCTTTCTCCACATCCTCTCCAACAATTGTTGTTTCTTGCCTTGTCTATTTTTGCCATTCTAACTGGCGTAAGGTGGTATCTCAGTGTGGTTTTGATTTGAATTTCCCTGATGGCTAATGATTTTGAACATTTTTTCATGTGTCTGTTAGCCATTTGTATGTCTTCATTGGAAAAGTGTCTGTTCATATCTTCTGCCCATTTTATGATTTGTTTATTTGTTTCTCGTGTATTGAGTTTGAGAAGTTCTTTGTAGATCTTGGATACCAGTCTTTTATCTGTAGCATCATTTGCAAATATATTCTCCCATTCCGTGGGCTGCCTCTTAGTTTTTTTGACTGTTTCCTTGGCTGTGCAGAAGCTTTTTATCTTGATGAAGTCCCACAAGTTCATTTTATCTTTTGTTTCTCTTGCCTTTGGAGATGTGTCATGAAAAAGGTTGCTTTGGCCGATGTCGTAGATATTGCTGCCTATGTTCTCCTCTAGGATTCTGATGGATTCCTGTCTCACATCGAGGTCTTTCATCCTTTTGGAGTTTATCTTTGTGTATGGTGTGAGAAAGTGGTCAAGTTTCATTCTTTTGCATGTTGCTGTCCAATTTTTCCAGCACCATTTATTGAAGAGACTGTCTTTTTTCCACCAGGTGTTTTTTCCTGCTTTGTCAAAGATTAGTTGCCCAAAGAGCCGAGGGTCTATTTCTGGGTTCTCTATTCTGTTCCATTGGTCGATGTGTCTGTTTTTGTGCCAGTACCATGCTGTCTTTGTGATCACAGCTTTGTAGTACAGCTCGAAATCCGGCATTGTGATGCCCCCAGCTTTGTTTTTCCTTTTCAACAGTTCCTTGGAGATTCGGGGCCTTTTCTGGTTCCATACAAATTTAAGGACTATTTGTTCCAGTTCTTTGAAAAATGTCCTCGGTATTTTGATCGGGATAGCATTGAAAGTGTAGATTGCTCTGGGTAGTATGGACATTTTAACTATGTTAATTCTTCCAATCCATGAGCATGGAATATTTTTCCATCTTTTTATGTCTTCCTCAATATCTTTCAAAAGTGATCTATAGTTTCTAGCATATAGGTCCTTTACGTCTCTGGTTAAGTTAATTCCAAGGTAACGCATGGTTTTTGGTGTTATTGTAAATGGGATGGATTCCCTAATTTCTCTTTCTTCAGTCTCGTTATTCGTGTATAGAAATGCAACTGATTTCTGGGCATTGATTTTGTATCCTGCCACCTTACTGAATTGTTCTATAACTTCTAATAGTTTGGGAGTGGATTCCTTTGGGTTTTCCATATAGAGTATCATGTCATCTGCAAAGAGAGACAGTTTGACTTCTTCTTTGCCGATTTGGATACCTTTGATCCCTTTTTGTCTTCTGATTGCTGTTGCAAGGACTTCTAGTACTATGTTGAATAATAGTGGCGAGAGTGGGCATCCTTGTCGTGTTCCTGATCTTAAGGGAAAGGCTTCCAGCTTTTCCCCATTGAGAATAATGCTTGCAGTAGGCTTTTCATAGATGGCTTTTATGAGATTGAGAAATGTACCCTCTATTCCTACACTCTGAAGGGTTTTAATCAGGAAAGGATGCTGTATTTTGTCAAATGCTTTTTCTGCATCAATTGAGAGGATCATATGGTTCTTGAGTCTTTTCTTGTTGATATGATGTATCACATTGATTGATTTGCGAGTGTTGAACCATGCTTGCATCCCAGGTATGAATCCCACTTGGTCATGATGGATAATCCTTTTAATGTACTGTTGGATTCTATTAGCAAGGATCTTGTTGAGGATTTTGGCATCCATATTCATTAGAGAAATCGGTCTGTAATTCTCCTTTTTGAGGGGGTCTTTGCCTGGTTTGGGGATCAAGGTAATATTAGCCTCATAGAATGAGTTTGGTAGCTTTCCTTCTGTTTCTATTTTTTGAAATAGCTTTAGGAGAATAGGTATTATTTCTTCTTTGAATGTTTGGTAGAATTCCCCAGGAAAACCGTCTGGGCCTGGAGTTTTATTATTTGGAAGGTTGTTTATCACTGACTCAATTTCTTCATAGTTAATTGGCCTATTTAAGAAATCTATTTCTTCCTGTTTCAGTCTTGGTAGTTTATAGGTTTCCAGGAAGGCCTCCATCTCTTCCAGATTGTTTAGTTTTTTGGCATATAGCTGTTGATAAAAGTTTCTAATAATCCTTGCAATTTCAATGGTGCTGGTCGTGACCTCTCCCTTTTCAGTCATAATTTTAATAATCTCAGTCCTTTCTCTTTGTTTTTGGACAAGTTTTGCCAGTGGTCTATCAATTTTATGGATTCTCTCAAAGAACCAGCTTCTAGTCCTGTTGATCTGCTCTACTGTGGTTCTGGTCTCTAATTCATTGATTTCTGCTCTAATCTTGGTCAACTCCTTCCTTGTCAGTGGGTTAGGCCTGTCCCTCTGTTGCTGTTCCAGTTTCTTGAGGTGAGAATATAGAAACTGCATTTTAGATTTTTCTATTCTTTTGAGTGAGGCTTGGATGGCTATGTATTTCCCCCTTAGGACTGCCTTTGCAGTATCCCATAGGTTTTGGACCGTTGTGTATTCATTCTCGTTGGTCTCCATAAATTGTTTAATTTGTTTTTTGATTTCCTGGTTTATCGAGTCATTCTTGAGCAGGATGGTTCTTAGCCTCCAAGTGTTTGAGTTTCTTCCAGGTTTTTCCTTGTGGTTGAGTTCCAATTTCAGAGCGTTGTGGTCTGAGAATATGCAGGGGATAATTTCAATCTTTTGGTATTGGCTGAGACCTGTTTTGTGTCCCAGAGCATGATCTATTCTTGAGAATGTTCCATGGGCATTTGAATAGAATGAGTATTCTTTGGTTCTGGGGTGTAGTGTTCTATATATATCTATGAGGTCCAACTCGTCGAGTATGGCATTCAAAGCCTTTGATTCTTTGCTTAGTTTTTGCCAGGGTGTTCTGTCTATTTCTGATAGTGGGGTGTTGAGGTCCCCTACTATTACTGTGTTCTTATCTATATGTCTCTTTATTTTGGTTAAGAGTTGGCTTGTGTATCTTGCTGCTCCCCTGTTGGGGGCATATATATTAATAATTGTCATATCCACTTGTTGAATACTTCCTTTAAGAATAATATAGTGCCCTTCTGTATCTCTCTCTATGGCCTCTAGTTTAAAATCCAGTCTATCTGATATGAGAATTGCTACTCCAGCTTTCTTTTGAGGTCCATTTGCGTGGAAGATGGTACTCCATCCCCTTACTCTAAGTCTGAATGCATCTTTGGGTTCAAAATGAGTCTCTTGTAGACAGCAAATGGATGGGTCATGTCTTTTTATCCAATCTGCAACCCTGTGGCGTTTTATGGGAGAGTTTAAGCCATTTAGATTGATAGAGATTATTGACAGATATGATTTTAATGATGCCATTTCTCTTTAAAGTCTTTGTATCGGTTGTGACTTGCTGCTCTGTATCACTCTTGGGGCCTTTTTACCTTTATAGAGCCCCCCTTAATATCTCCTGTAGGGCTGGTTTCGTGGTTACGAAATTGGTTAATGATTGGCGATTTTGGAACGTCTTTATTTCNAAGGGGGGATGGGGATGGGCACGCTTTGAGCCGGTATTTCCGGGCTTTTGTTCTCTGGCGGCTTTCCCTGGCGGTTTGCTGTACCTCTTCTGAGAGTCAGAGCAGCAGTGGCCAAATCTCAGCCTCTGTCTCAGAAGAGAGGGATTGTGGACCGTTCTCCATTGATGTTCTGGCCACTTTAACTCTGTTTCTGTTGGTGCTGCTCAATCCTGCAGTGTCCCAGGATGTGCGCCCCACACCTGGCATCCCAGCCCTCACTTCCTGGGCCGTCGTGTCTCTGTCCTTTGTGTTTCTAACACCGTCAGCCGCCCCCGTGCGCTTCCGAAGCTCCCGGTCTCAGTCTGGTTCCAGTGAGCACACCGGAGCTCCGTTTCAGTCTGGAGGCGCGCGTTCCTGGCTCACGGTCCCAGTCTGCTCTCTCGCGGGTGCTGGTCCGCGAGTCCTCCAGCTCCCCTGTGCAGGTGGCTACCACCTCCTGGTGCCCGAACGCGGCGGCTCCCTCCCCCTTCCATTTATCTTCCGATATCTGTGCACGGTTTCACGTCTCCCCGCTTGGTACCTCAATACTCAGCGCTGGAGATGTTCATTTGTAGAGATCCAGGTGTATCTTCCTGCGTCTCAGGCTGATCCTGTGGGTGTTCAGGCTGGTCTGGTACCTATCCAACTCGACTCAGGGGACCGGCTGAAAAAGGGGTCCCCTACTCCTCTGCCATCTTTTTTTTTTTTTTTAAAGATTTTTTATTTATTTATAAGACAGAGATAGAGACAGCCAGCGAGAGAGGGAACACAAGCAGGGGGAGTGGGAGAGGAAGAAGCAGGCTCATAGCAGAGGAGCCTGACGTGGGGCTCGATCCCATAACGCTGGGGTCACGCCCTGAGCCGAAGGCAGACGCTTAACCGCTCTGCCACCCAGGCGCCCCCTACTCCTCTGCCATCTTAATTCTTCCAAAATTATTAAATTATATAGGAGAAGAAAAGGGTAAAGAAAGGGGGGGTAATCAGAAGAGGGAATGAAGCGTATATATTCTTGATTGCCTAGCCCCAAGTATAGTGCTTTACACAAAGTAACTTAGTAAACAGTCCCTTTTAAGACTACATTGACATATTCAGAATATGAATGTACTATTCAATAAATTATCTCTCCTTGCATATTAACTGATTACTTGGCATTTGTGTAAAGTAAGTAGTTTATCGTCTTCTAGTAGTTTCTTAACCTGTAACTTGCCTTTTTAAAAAATTTTAATTCCAGTATAGTTAACATACAGTGTTATATTATTTTCAGGTGTACAGTATAGTGGTTCAACAATTCTGTTACTCAGTGTTCATCAAAATAAATGTGTTCTTAATTCCCTTTACTTATTTCACCCATCCCTCCACTCACCTCCCCTCTGGTAAACATCTGTTTGTTCTCTATAGTATAATTTTCCTTTTAACCCCTTATTTTAAAACACTATTTAGAAAGAAATAGAATTAGGTGAAGCCTCTCACGATATTTTAGGGAACAGAGTCTTATTTCTCCCCACCCCCAAACAGTCTTATTTTAACTGTCTTGTTTACCATCATGATTTACAAAACTGTGCCTTTATTTCCAGTCTCTCATCAAGACCCTAGACCATTTATCAGTGAGATAGCAATCATCCACTGTGGAAACTGTATCCTCTTGAGATCTTCCTTACCTCAGCAAATGTCTCTGATGAGGTGACACTTAACATCATTTGTCCCTTTGCCCTGTTTAGAAACCATAGATACATCCAGATTACACCTTCCTTCATAATTCTCATTTAGTTTTCAAATCCTGTCTGTATATTCTACTTCTTAAAGCTCTTGTTTTTGCCACCTCCTTTCTGCCCCCACTAGGACAGCTTTAATTCAGATCCTTATCACCTTTTATCTAGATTATTCTTCAGTATTTTGCCCTGGCATCTGTTCATTGTTGTCCTTTTTCCAATTTATCCTCCACATAGTGGACCTATGACATTTCTCTGCCTAAAACCTATAAATGGTACTCCAGGATAAAATCTGGGTGCCTCAGTTTGTCCACCTGCTTGGTCTCATTACACCTTGTCTTTTGTATACTTGATATTCCAGTAGTACTGCATTACCTATGGTTTACTCCCTCCCACACTCATACTTTTTCTTACCCCTTATGTTTTTGCTTGTTTTGTTCCATCTTTCTGAAACGCTGTTCTTCCATAATCTGATTAGAAGTATTTCTTTTTCATCTTGAAAGACTCTACAGAGCTCGTGGCTTCTCTATAAAACTTTCCATGAGATGTCACCCACCTACTCTGATAAACTTAATCATTTCTTCCTTTGTGCTATTTCTGAACCTTGCACCTCTTTTATTGTATGTATAGCACATTATTATAAACATTATTATTTGTTTTCCTATCTGTATCTCCAATAGGTTGAGAACAAAGATTTTGCGTTTATATCTTCATGAAGTAGGGAATTTTCATCACAATTACCCAGAACCTGGCACACAATAGGTGCTCAATAAATATTAGTCAAGCTGAATTATTGATTAAAAGAAAGTTGATGATTGGACAGCAAGTATATTTGGACAGTCTGGGTTATGCTACAATAACAAAAATGTCCCATATCTTAGCCAATGAACACGGACATTTTATTTCTCACACAGAAGTCCCTAGTGGGTCCAGTAGTCCAAGATCCAGGGTGTTTGCATTTGTGTTTCTACATTCTCAACATGTGGTCTTCCCTATTACCATGGGAAAGAGAGTCACACAGTTAGCTCATAAGTTAGGCTTGAAGCAACACCTATCACTTCCATTCACAACCCAGTGGCCAAAACTGGTGATATAACTGTGCCTTTGCAAGAGGGCTGTGTAGGAGAGCACAAGTGTACTGGGTGCTCCGAATAGTAACTGTCTCTGCCTTACTAAATATAAAAAGTCCTTTTGTAAATACGATACTTTGGAAAGACTAAGTAAATGGAAGACACTGTTTCATCTTCAGGGAACTTATGATCTAGTTGGGAAGAGAGAAAAGACTTACGGTTAGAGAATTGTCCCTATCAAGAAATACACTGGAATACTCTTCATCTCATGGCTTTGTTTTTAGTTATAGATAATGAGGTTGTTCAGACTACACTTCTTTTTTTTATTATTATGTTCAGTCAGCCACTGTATGCTACATCATTAGTTTCTGATGTAGTGTTCAGTGATTCATTAGTTGCATATAACACTCAGTGCTCGTCACAACACATGCCCTCCTTAGTACCCATTACCCTGTTACCCCATCCCCCCACCCCCCTCTCCTCCGAAACCCTCAGTTTGTTTCTCAGGGTCCATAGTCTGTCATGGTTCATCTCCCTCTCTGATTTCTTCCCCTTCAGATTTCCCTCCCTTCCCCTATGGTCCTCTGTGCTGTTGCTTATGTTTCATATATGAATGAAACCATATGATAATCATCTTTCTCTGCTTTACCTACTTCACTTAGCATAATCCCCTCCAGTTCCATCCATGTCGATGCAAATAGTGGGTATTCATCCTTTCTGATGGCTGAATAATATTCCATTGTATATGTGTACCACATCTTCTTTATCCATTCATCAGTTGAAGGACATCCCAGCTCCTTCCAGAGTTTGGCTATTGAGGACATTGCTGCTATGAACATTGGGGTGCATGTTCCCCTTCATTTCACTATATCTGTATCTTCGGGGTAAATACCTAGTAGTGCAATTGCTGGGTCGTAGGATAGCTCTATTTTTAAGGTCTTGAGGATCCTCCATACTGCTTTCCAAAGTGTCTGTACCAGCTTGCATGTACCAGCTTGCATTCCCACTAACACTGTAAGAGGGTTCTCCTTTCTCCACATCCTTGCCAACATTTGTTGTTTCCTGTTTTGTTAATTTTTGCCATTCTAACTGGTGTAAAGTTGTATCTCATTGTGGTTTTGATTTGTATTTCCCTGATGGCTAGTGATGTTGAGCATTTTTTCATGTGTCTGTTAGTCATTTGTATGTCTTCTTTGGAGAAGTGTCTGTTGATGTCTTCTGCCCATTTTTTTTACTGGGTTATTTGTTCTTTGAGTGTTGAGTTTAATAAGTTCTTTATAGATCTTGGATATCAGCCCTTTATCTGTAATGTCAGACTGCACATCTTCAGAATTGTTTTAGGGTCGCCTGGCCGGTGCAGTTGGTGAAGCATGCAACTCTTTTTTTTTTTTTTTTAAAGATTTTATTTATTTATTCAAAGAGGTAGAGACAGCCAGCGAGAGAAGGAACACAAGCAGGGGGAGTGGGAGAGGAAGAAGCAGGCTCATAGTGGAAGAGCCTGATGTGGGGCTCGATCCCACAATGCCGGGATCACGCCCTGAGCCGAAAGGCAGACGCCCAACTGCTGTGCCACCCAGGCACCCCAGAAGCATGCAACTCTTGATCTTGGGGTCGTGAGTTCAATCCCCACATTGAGTGTGGAGATTACTTAAATAAATAAATCTTTTTTAAAAAAAAATTGTTCTAGAATAAAAAACTACAACTAAAGTGCTGAGAGGATATAAAACAAATGGGAAGAAGAGATTGCATATGAACTTTGAGGGACAAGGTTTATTTTGGTATTGAATTTTAGAATTGTCTAATAAATATGCTTTTGCAGTAATTGTCTTTTTTTTTTAAGTATTATCCTATATCACTCTAGTGATATGTTTTTTTAATGTTAAATTTTCAATTCTTTATTCTTTCTTAACAGGGACATTTTTGAAGAAGATAATTACAGCCCCATCCCTATTGTTAATGAAGAAGAATATAAAGTAGTCATCAGTAAATTTCCCTTTCAAGATCCAGACCTTGAGAAGGTACAAGCTAGTTTTTAATTCAAGAATTTCTTAAACATAAATTCATAATAGTTATTGCTACATAATATTAACCTGACATTAAGTGAGAGTGGCTTCTTTTGAGGCTTTTGTTGCAGTTATGTTATTTGAGAAAACGAATTATGTTTTATTAACTTTTAAAGATTATGTTACTACTACTACTGTTTTTGTGAAGTTAAGAAGGGACTTTCCTGGGGATACTAGGAGCAGTTGTCCCAAATGTTAGGTGAATTCCCAGGACAGGTATTAGTAACATTATGTGGATTCCAAATTAGATAAAGTAAATGTTAAGTAGATTATAGAAATAAGAATATATTCTAGGGAAAGAGAGGAGAATTTATTTGAAATGTTCATCACTGTGGAAGATCTTATTTTGTGTTTTCTTTTCTAGAAATATACTTCTGCAGAAAGTTTATCTTGGTTAAATTAGAGGTGTATGAAGGCAATTGCCAACTGCAGATTTTTTTCTTGAAGTAGGAATATGTATTTTTGGAGTCAAGATGTCTGAACAAAAGCCAGGGTAGAGAAAGAAAATAGGCCAGCATGTAGTGTATTGTGGGAACACACATGATTGCATATGTGTGTTCATACCTGCACACAAGCACACAATTGTACCTATCCAGTATCTCTGGGCAAAATCAGCTCTCCTGGGAAAAGGGTATTGTATTTTCTGTTATTGTCACTTTTTTATTCTTTTTTTTCCTCTTTACTTTTCTTTATTATTTTCCAACTCTTCTCTACATTTGTATTTCTTCACAAGGAAGAACAACAGTGAATTTTGAATGAATTGTGTGAACTGTGACTATAAATTTTAATTTTTTTTATATACATGGACTAGGAATACTATGTGTAATAGTCACTAAATATAGGACCACGTAATTAAATGCAATTAAAATAGCTTTTAGATTATAGCTAAGACTGCCATTACATATACATAATAGTTGTATTCTAATACACACAAGAGACCAGAATATTCTACATTCTACCAGAATATTTTACATTCTATATGTTGTAGCTTGGTTTTATTTTATTTTAGTTATTGGTAATAAGTTTTTTCAGGCTATAGCGTCTGTATTAAGAGCATTGGATTTGGTCCAGGTTCATATGCCAGCTCTGCCTGTGACTTATTATGGGTACATGACTTACCCTATTTGGACATTTGTGCCACATCTGTCAAATGAGAAGGTTGAACTAAATAATCTCTAATGTCCTTTCTAATTACAATAAATCATTCTAAATAGGTTTATAGTTAAAAGGAAGTTTGACTTTGTAGGGTGCTTCCAAAAATATGTAGTACCTCTTAGGATTAAGCTTGTTAGGAGTTGTATTCATTGGTTCATATATTATTAAAAAGAAGAACTAATGTTGAAGTAAAAGCTACATGGAAAATTTAAATGTGCAAACTTAAAAAGAAATCTCATTAAATTATTTAGTATAATTTGGTATCATTGGATATACTCCATTTTTCCCCTAATTTGAGTATAATTTTCAATTAAAACTATTAGAAAAGATGTAAAACTGTCTCTCAACTCTAGTTATATTTTCAGTGTAAATTATATGTAAACAAGTAGTAAGACTGAACATATATGCAAAGATCTGTCTTTTTGCAGATAACTGTGCTAATTTGATTAGAACCCTTTGGCTAAAACAAGAACATATTCATACTGTCTTTAATGTCATTAAAATAAATTCTTAAAGCTGAAATGTCTTTCAAATGGTACTGGGTTCATTATTCTGTAGAGCATAAATTGGAGGTGAGTTAGCACTTACATTATTATCAGGTGATCTTAAAGAATAGCAACTTTTTGATTGGTTTTTGTAGTACTCCTGAATGAGTCTCCAAATTTGGAAAGTTTAAACCTACCAGTTATGGAGATACACTGCTGTATATGAATGTTTTCATTACCAGCCAGTTTAAGTTTCCTTCTGCTGGAGATACCTAAGAATACCTTTGTTCATTCAAATATTTATCATTCACCTGCTATATAGTAGACACTGTGCTATTTGGTGGTTTTTCGGTCTCTGCTGTCAAGGAGCTTATAGTCAAGTGAGGGATAAACAGGACATTACAATTCACAGAATTTGGCATGCCTTAAGATAGAGGAAGCAGCATGCAGAAAGGCTCTAATTCTGTTGTATGAAGTGCAAGGTTGATAAAGCACAAGAGACAAAGATCAAGAAATGAAGATGAAGTAGAAAGGGCCAGACTATAATAGCCCTTTTAAACAGTGTTAGAGAGTTCAGCCTTTATCCTGAGGGGTACTGAGAAGTCACAACAGGGTTGTAAGCAGTAAAACCATAATCAGATTTGTGCTTTAGAAAGATCTCTCTGGGGGCACCTGGGTGGCACAGCGGTTAAGTGTCTGCCTTCGGCTCAGGGCGTGATCCCGGTGTTGTGGGATCGGGCCCCATGTCAGGCTCCTCCGCTATGAGCCTGCTTCTTCCTCTCCCACTCCCCCTGCTTGTGTTCCCTCTCTCTCTGGCTGTCTCTATCTCTGTCAAATAAATAAATAAAATCTTTAAAAAAAAAAAGAAAGATCTCTCTGGGGGCGCCTGGGTGGTTCAGTCAGTGAAGCGTCTGACTCTTGATTTCAGCTCATGTCATGATCTCAGGGTCATGAGATCAAGCCCTGGGACGGGCTCTGGCTGAGCATGGAGCCTGCTTACGATTCTCTCTCTCTCCCTTGGCCACCTCTTCCTTGCTCACTTTCTCTTTCTCTCTAAAAAAAGAAAGGAAGGAAAAGACAGAGGAACAGAAAGAAGGAAGGAAGGAAGGGAGGAAGGAAGGAAGGGAGTAAGTAAGTACAGGAGATGGAAGAAAGTACAAGGAAGGAAGGAAGGAAATACAAGGTAGGAAGTATAAGGAAGGAAGTGAAGTACAAGGAAGGAAGGAAGAAAGTATAAAGAAGGAAGGGAGGGAGGAAGAAAGATCTGGCTAATGTGTGGAAAATGGATTGGAGAAGAGTAAGACTAGTGGCTGGAAGACCAGCTAGGGGATTGTTGCAGTTATCTTGGTAAGAGAGATTGGTGACCTCAGTGGGAGTCACTGCCATGGAATTTGATTTAAGAGATGTTTAGGTGGGGAGAACAACAGGAGTTGGTGATTATTTGCATATGAGGGATGATGAAGATAGAGGGGTCAAGTATGATAACCAGGTTTCAGCCTTAAAGGATGGTAGCATTCACTAAGATAGGAAACACAGGAAGAGCAGATTTAAAAGGAAAGGATGATTTCACTGTTAGATCTACTGAGTATATGCAAAGATCTGTCAAATGTCACAGCCAAATGGAAGTGTCTAAGTGGTAGTTAGATATATGGATTTGGACTTCAGGAGAGTAGCCTGGAGTTGTAGATTTGGGAGATATTGGTACTTGCAAGGTGATTGAAGTCATGAGGTTAGATGAGATCATCCAAGGACAGTATGTGTGGTAAGAAGAGAAGACATGGGCTAGAACCCTGAGGCATAGCAATAATTTTAAGGGTTGGCTAGAGGAAGAGGTACAGAGAAGATAAAGAAATAAGAGAAAAATCAGTTTGGAGCATGGATGCCAAGGAAGGAGAGATCATTTAAGAAGCAGGAGGCAGCTAACTGTGTCAGATACTTCAGATAAATCAGGTAACAAGAGAGCTGGAACAGTCCATTGGATTTAACATCTAAGAGGTCATTAGACACCTTGGTGAGTGCGGGTACTTTCACTGGTTAAACTAAATTGCAGCAAATATGAAGATAGAAGTATAAATTAGAATTTATTAAGTATAAAAAGGGGTTTTGGGTAAAAATCTTGGAGAGAATTTACCTTTTAAAGACTGAGAATTTGCTAATAGATGTTGGCTGATAAAGCAGTTTAGCCAAAAGGCACCCTGTAAACCATTGGCTGTGCTGCTGTAAGGTACTAGAGGAGATATGGAATGAAATGGATGTTTCGTTGAATTGATGTCAAGCCTTCATTGAAGGGGAATCTTTAGAATTAATTGATGATACTGAGCCAGGAAGAGGGCCCATAACTTTCATGGCCAACCTGACTCTTGTATTATGAATGCAAATCAACAGACAGCTAGGCATCTTTTGCAGGATACTTACCCTCAGAATATACAGTGGTGTTGATATATGCTTTCTCTGCTTCTTAGAAGTCTGATTATATGATTTAAGAGACAGGTCAATTGCCACTTTATTTTCTTCAGAAATATTTTGGTTTGGGGCACGTAGGTGGCTCAGTTGGTTAATTGTCTGCCTTTGGCTCAGGTCATGATCTCCAGGTTCTGGGATCAAGCCCTATATTGGGCTCCCTGCTCAGCAGTGAGTCTGCTTCTCTCTCTATCTCCCTCTGCCCCTCTTCCCCACTCATTCTCTTTCTATCTCAATAAATAAATAAATACATAAATAAAATCTTAAAAAAATATTTTGGTTTTTTAAAAAATCTCAAGCATAACAGAAATATAAAAGACTTTGAGATGCTTTTATTTCCTATTCAAACATGAAAGTGATTTTTTTTATATTTTTAGGTGATTAGAATATCTTTTTCTAAAATTTCAAAAGCAATATTAACTTTGTTTTTCTTTCTACAGCAATCTTTCCCAAAGAAATTTCCCATGTCTCAGTCAGTGCCTCATATTTATATTCAAGTTAAAGAATTTATTTACGCTAGCCTGAAATTTTCAGAGTCACTTCACCGGAGGTAAGTTTACTAATAAGAAATATATCTTTATCATAGCTCTTTTTACAAAACATTAACACTTGATTTTCAAGCCTTGATTCTTTAATGGATTATTGTCTCATTGGAAAGGCTTACATATTTTAGCAACATTGGGGTTAAGTTGCTGTAAATTTGATGTTATATATTTTTTTACTTTCTATAATGTCAGTATTCAAACTTACATAAAAATAGAGATTGGAAACTCCTGTGTTCTCAGCATCTGTAACAATAACAAACATTTTGCCCTATTTTCTTAATTTTTTTTTGCTTATTTTATTTTTTAAAAATATTTTATTTATTTATTTGAGAAAGAGCACACACACCCAATGGGCAAAGGGAGAGGGAGAGAATCCCAAGCAGACTCTGTTCAGCGTGGAACCCTATGTGGGGCCCATCTCATGACCCTGAGATCATGACCTGAGCCGAAACCAAGAGTTGGACATAACCAACTGAGCCATCCAGGCACCCCTTTGCTAAGTATTTTAAAAAGCAAATTCCAGAAATAATGACATTTTACCCCTAGAAACAGTATGTGTTTCTAAAAAAATAAAGGCATTTCGTTATTTAACCATCACGCTTGACAAAATTAACACTATTCCATGATATCAATTCCCTAGTCCATAACGCTATATTCTTGATTGTCCCCAAGATGTCTTTTTACCATTGGTATGTTTGTTTGCTAATAACAGTTTGCTACTGTTACTCTTTGTAGAATTTTTTATTAAGTTTTTAATTTTTTATTTTTTTTTATTTATTTTTTTTTTTTTATTTTTTTTAAAGGTTTTATTTATTTATTCGACAGAGATAGAGACAGCCAGCGAGAGAGGGAACACANGTTTGTTTGCTAATAACAGTTTGCTACTGTTACTCTTTGTAGAATTTTTTATTAAGTTTTTAATTTTAATTCCAGTATAGTTAATACAGTGTTGTATTAGTTTCAGATGTACAATGTAGTGATTCAGTAGTTCTATACATTACTTAGTACTCATTATAAGTATACTCTTTAATCCCCTTCACCTATTTCACCCATCCCCTCTCTGATAGCCATCAGTTTGTTCTTGCTCTCTCTTTTTTTTTCCTTTGCTCGTTTGTTTTGTTTCTTAAATCCCACATATGAGTGAAATCACATGATATTTGTCTTTCTCTGACTTACTTCACTTAGCCTTATAGTCTGTAGCTCCAGCCATACTGTTGCAAATGACAAGATTTCATTCCTTTTTTATGGCTGAATAATATTCTGTTGTATGCACACACACACACACACACACACACACACACACATACACATATACACAACCACTTCTTCACCTGTTTATCTATCAACCGACACCTGGGCTGCTGGAGTTGGTATATTTGAATTAGGGTCCAAATAAGGTTCACACCTTGCATTTGTTGTTAAGTTTGTTTTCCAATATTCCTTCTTTTTTTTTTTCCTTTTTTTTTTTTTAGTTGTTTAGATCTTATTTATTTATTTTAGTTTTTCTATTGCTCAGGTTACCAATAACTAGATAATATCCCTACTTTGTGTCATTCACTTGTCAAAAAACTGATATTCTTTATAGTTTTGTTTTTCCTTAATTAGGTTTAAAGTGAGGATTCAAAAAATTCAGTGGAATTAAAGAATGTTATAGCAAATTGGCATCATATTCAGTAACAGAGAGCAGTATAGCAATTGTTAATAGCAGTAGCGAACTTGATTTTAGACGAGAGAATACCATTTATCTGGTGTGATGAAAGTAATAACCTACGTTTATGGAGTTGGGAAACGTGATAAATGTGATATTATCCCTGTTTTGCTAACAAGGAAACTGAGGCTCAGAGAGGCTACGTCATCCAGAATGACCCAGCTAGTTAGTTTGAGAGCTGGGTTGAAGGAACAGGTCTTCTGACTCCCATATCAATGGAAGTGTCTGGCCTTTAAGAAACTACCACTTAATGTTAGAACATTAATCTTTATGCCACTCTTGTTCCAGCTACCAAATGGACCCTGCATTATAGTCACATGATATATTTCTAATTGTGAATACGCTCTGGAGGAGAAAGTGGTGAAGCTGGCTTTCATAGTCTCCCTCTCTGAATTTCATTCTTCTGAATTTGTATACTGAATACCAGGAAATACCTTTCAGTGAAACTCTTCTGAATTTTAAGTCATAAGAAAGGCATGAAGGCAGTTCAGGTGTAACAGTGGTTTATTTTTCAAGCTGAAACAGAATAACAGTAGTTGTTTTTATTTTATTTTATTGTATCTGTGTCTCTTATTGTAACCTACCACTATTTTGGATTTAAAGAGCATATAAATAAATGGAGGAAGAAATGTGTGTTCTGCCAGGGTAAAAGAATTATCTTATTTTAGGTCTTAACACTGCTTTTTCCTTGCAAATAGAGAGATGCTTTAAAAGATTTCTTAATTTTTGTTCCTGAATAATGTATGAGTTGGAGAGGAAAGGAAAAGAAAGGAAGATAAATACCTAATGCATGGCATCTGCTGTGCTATGTGTTTCTCACAAGCCAGTGATTCTCAAAGTGTAGTCCCCAGACCAGCAGCATTAGCGTCACATGGGAAATTGTTAGAAATGCCACCTCAGACCTACAGAATTAGAAACTCTGAGGGTTGGGCCCTGGGTTTTACCAAGTCCTCTGGGTAATTCTGATGCACTCTACACTTGAAGAACCACTGCATTAAGCTCTTTAAGCTTCATTGTACCACCTCTTATACCAAAGTCTCTAAAGATATATTTCAAAGACATTAGCGTTTAACTTTAATCATAAAATTCTCTGTACTGCACAACATGGTACACACCATATAATCTAGCATTTGAAAACCAATGGATAAATAGGAGTGTGTTAACTGAAAACAAATAAATTACTACAGTGGTAGTTTTCAGTAGCGGAACTCAAATTGTCTGAGAGCCACAGGTAATTTATGCCTGTCTTGTTTTTCATTTAACATTTGATTTGGACAGAGGCAATATAATAACAGTGGTTAAGAATACAGACTTCAGACTTAGACCTTAGTTTGAGTTTTGATGATGGCACTCACTAGTTCTAGTAGGACGTTGGGCAAGTCACTTAATTTGTTTAAATTGCAGTTTGCTCATCTGTAAAATGAATGAATGAATTCATAGGGTCGTTGTAAGAATTAAATGAGGTAGTGCAGGTCTATAAAGCACTCAGTATAGTGCCTGGCATATGGTAAGCACGTAGTTACTTCAGAGAGGATGGGGTACTACAATGTTAGACGTGAGACTAGAGCTTGGAGTGTTTATATTTTATTTTGTAAGCATCAGGGAATTGTTGAGAATTTTTAAGTAAGGAATGACATTATTAGAGTTACATTCTAGAAAGTTTACTCTGACCTCATTGTGGATGATAGATTGGAGGGGGATTAAAAAGATAGTCATGTTGAGGGGCGCCTGGGTGGTGCAGTCGTTAAGCACCTGCCTTCAGCTCAGGGCGTGATCCCAGTGTTCTGGGATTGAGCCCCACATCAAGCTAGGAGCCTGCTTCTTCCTCTCCCACTTCCCCTGCTTGTGTTCTCTCTCTCGCTGGCTGTCTCTCTCTGTGTCAAATAAATGAATAAATAAATAAATAAATAAGTAAGTAAATAAATAAAATCTTAAAAAAAAATAGTCATGTTGAACTGATGAAGGCAGTGGTTCAGGAAGGGAGATAAAGAAAGACTGAAATAGAATCAGTGGTGATGAAGAGGAAGGAACATAAACAAGAAGTATTTAAGAGCCTGATATTAACCTGTACTTGTGAATAATTAGAAGGGGAAGTTAACAATTTGACCTGCCTTTGGGTGGACTTGAATTTGTTTAAATACTCTCAAATAGATTCTGGTTATAGTAAGTCATCTTTGAAAACAGTGATGCATGCATTTATCTGTTCTAAACCTATGCACGTGAAAGGGAGAAACAGGAAGTACCTTTTTAATAGTCATCCTACAACTTGGCTCAAATGTTATATTTGAGAATTATTCTTGAAGCTGCAGTGTTGACTCTATAATGTTGGTTCCCCTCATCTTTTACTTAAAATGTAGATTACTTTAACATTTTTTAAATTGGTAGTGTATACAATTTGCATGTCCTAATACATTTTTATTACCGAATCTAAGTGTTGATTATTGGAAAATAGGACTGATATCTAATTAAGATATTGTTAAACTGTAGAAAGTATAGAAACTTAGCAGTCTGGGATTAACTTTTGTTTTATTTACAGAGGAGAGACATTGGGTATCTAATTGTTATCTGATATTTCTATTGCATTTATAACACCAAAGATAAAAGTCATTAGTCATAATATGTGTAATTTTCCCTAAAGCCTCCCTAATGGCTTACTAGAACTGGAGTTGGCACCTCAGTTCTGACTCTTTCTGTATATGAACTCCTAGCCTTCTAGGAAGTCAGTTTTGTGGACTAATGCTACAGCAGAAAAGATTGTCGGTTTTTTTCCTCTGTCTTTGATGAAAATATTTGTCACTTTTGTTAGTTCAATATCTAGTCATTCTAATAAACTCTCTGTGATCATAAGTTATTCATTCAAGAAGACTTCTATGTTTACATTTTTTAAAATTATGCTTTATTAAATACATTGGCTATTTTCATTTTGTTAATAGAATTGACAGTTCAGACTACAGAGACAGCACAGCATAGTTAATTTAAAAATACGTAAGTCTAAATTTATTGCAGATCATCAGGTTTCTGACATATATTTTTATTTTAAAAATTTTTATCTGTAACCTGAAATTGAGCTGTTAGAGTTCCTTTGTTTTTTATTTGTCATTAAAAAGTTATGAAAAATACTTTCTGGATTTAAAGCTATTTTATTATGTTTAAACATATTTTGGAGTTTGATTTTTAGAACCAGAAGATGCTTTCAGAGCTTTTTAGTACAAATGTTTGGGTTTCTTTTAATATACGAATAAAAGTAGGGCTGGAGTATGAAACGAATTCATGAAGAGACTTCAGAGTCTCAACTATCTGGTTACAGAGGAAATATCAGGACCTAATATGATCTATAAGAAATTTTCAGTTTGCATAAGAGTTTAAGCTATAAAATATTTTAAGAGATTTATTATAATTAAGATTTAATTATGAAATGTTTTTTAAAATGTAGGAAGAGTACAAGTTTATAGGCTCAAAGGACAAGGAGTTATGGGAAAAAATTGCTCAGTCAGGATAAAAACCTGATGGGGGAAATACTGGTCATTGTCAGGTAAATGTTGTTAGCACAAATAGGACATAGGTGCTGATAGGTTTTCTTTCTCTGCTTTTACTTATGCAAGAAAAAAGTATGCATTGACTCAGCATTCAAGGAAGTTCAGGGAAATTAAACAGAAGGCATTATCTATACTGGATAACTTCATCTGAGAACAATGCTGTTCAGGGTGTCTTTAAGCATAATTTGAGTGTGTCAGAAACCAGAGGAGAAGGCAGCCACCGCTTTTTTAACAGGGTGAGTACACTGATCATTCTAGGACACTGATAATAGATTAGAAAGAGTTTTCTGTCTCAGAGTTTGATGTCAAGTAACCCTGAAACCCTACTGGTATGTCTGGGAAATCTTGATTTTAGTTGTAAAGAATCAGAGAAATATTTTTTTAGGTCTGTGAGAGTTAGGGTTAGCAGATACTGAAAAAAGAACATTGGAGTAGTTGTGAGAATACCTGTGTTTTGTCAAATCTTGCTCTATTTGCAATTAAAAAATAAATATAAACTAGTAAATATTTGTGCTTCATAGATTATTAGGTGTAATGTTTTAATGAAAGAGAAAAGATGCTAGAATTTTAGTCCATGTAGCAGTGGTTCGCAGCTGGAGTAATTCCACCTGGAGCCCCCAGGTACATTTGGCAATGTCTTTGGGCTGTCACAACTTAGGGGGAAGGGTGCTACTTGCATCTAGTGGGTAGAGGCCTGGAACGCTATTAATAACATCCTTTAAAGCACAGGACAGCCCCACAACAAAGAAGTATCTTCCTGTTAATAGCACTGAGAATGAGAAAACTTAGTCTAAGGACAGCTTAACCCTTTTGATAATGAAGCTATATGTATTAATATATATATGAAGAAGTCGTTGTTTACTTAAATTGAAGGCCTAGGAGTTAGGAGAAAATAAAAAGCTTGTCAGTGCTAGCCTAGCAATCTTTAGAATGTTAAGAAATATTATAGAGTTTTCTTTTTTTTCTTTGCACCAAATTAAACCTAGCATAAGGTAATAGTGTTTATTTCTTTGAATCTTTTTTAAAAATCTCAGTGGACATGGATAATTTAGTTATATTAAAGTTAAATCTAGTAATTAATTATACCTACAAAGAGCTCACATCAATTTGCATTTAAAAAATAATTTTAGGGGCGCCTGGGTGGCACAGCGGTTAAGCGTCTGCCTTCGGCTCAGGGCGTGATCCCGGCGTTATGGGATCGAGCCCCACATCAGGCTCCTCTGCTGTGAGCCTGCTTCTTCCTCTCCCACTCCCCCTGCTTGTGTTCCCTTTCTCGCTGGCTGTCTCTATCTCTGTCGAATAAATAAATAAAATCTTTAAAAAAAAATAATAATTTTAGCTATAGTTGTATTTGAAGTGTCTTTGGAAGTGTCCCACAGTGGAGTCATAATTTAAGAATAATTTTATTTCCTTATACTACGTACCCCATGGTTTTACTGTAATGGCTAATGGAATACATTTAACTTATGTCATAAATGAACATTCTACTTTGTTGAAAATATCACTTTTGTGACAGAATTGAATTTGGGGATCTAATGAATCTGGGTAATTTATTTAAAGATATAAAATAATGAGGTGGAGCAAATTATTTTAATAAACTATGTTAAATCATTTAGGAAGTTAACTGTACCTTTATGGAAAGTGAAATAATAATCAACCTTTATTTTTAGCTCAACAGAAATAGATGATATGCTTAGAAAATCTACAAATCTGCTGCTGACCAGAACTTTGAGTAGCTGTTTGCTGAACCTTATTAGAAAACCTCATATAGGATTGACAGAGGTAGGTTAAAAAAATATTTAATAGCTAAATCTTTCATTATATGGAAAAAACTATGTGAATTAAGTTATTGCTAAACATCATCCTGTAAAACTAGCTTTCTGTTTTATTTTTTAAATTTATTTTATTTTTAAAGGTTTATTTATTTATTTGAGAGAGAGAGAGAAGGTGCAGGCATGTGGGGGGAGGGGAAGAGGCTGAGGAAGAGAGAGAATCTCTAGCAGATTCCCTGCTGAACACAGAGCCCTACACAGGGCTTGATCTCACAACCCTGAGATCATGACCTGAGCCGAAATCAAGACTCCAACGCTTAACCGAACTGACGGAGCCACTCAGGCACCCTATCTATTTTAAATTTATTATTAGTAGAAGTGAAATTGTTTGGTCAGTGTAAAATCAAGCCATGTGAGGGGAAAGGGTTTACATGGAGAATGGTCGATAGTTGAAGATGTTAGAACATATATATGTAGATTTATGATTGCCAGACTTTATATGAAAAGTGATAATTCTCATTTTTTTAGTTGGTAAGTGTGTAAAATTTGGAAAAGTACTTTTTTTTTTAAAAGATTTTTATTTATTTATTCGACAGAGATAGAGACAGCCAGCGAGAGAGGGAACACAAACAGGGGGAGTGGGAGAGGAAGAAGCAGGCTCACAGCAGAGGAGCCTGATGTGGGGCTCAATCCCATAACGCTGGGATCATGCCCTGAGCCGAAGGCAGACGGTTAACCACTGTGCCACCCAGCACCCCTGGAAAAGTACTTTTGAGAGTTATTCTAAGTTACTTGGCAGTTAGATTCATGATTATTTTTTTAAATGTTAGCATTCATAATATTTGCTGCAGGCTTTTGAAATCAGATAATCCGTTGTATCCTATAAAGCTATAATTATGCAGAAATGGTACAGTTGCTGAAAGTAATAATTCATTTTCAAAAATCAAATGATTTTGTGTACAGGTAATGTATATTTTAACGATCCATTTTATATTTTCTAGCTAGTGCAGATCATCATAAACACAACACACTTGGAACAAGCTTGCAAATACCTTGAGGACTTTATAACTAACATTACAAACATTTCTCAAGAGACTGTTCATACCGCAAGACTTTATGGACTTTCTACGTTTAAGGTATGTAAAAATCTGACCAAAATTTTTATTTCCATTACTGTAAACAAACTTTTAAAAATTAAAGACAATTTTTATCATATACTTGATTCCATTATATTCTGAACAATTGAAAATTAGAGATAATCATTGTCAACAACAAGCCTATAGATGTCAGTTTCCTTTTGACATTTTAACATCCTCACTAAAATGGAGAAAAATATATTGGTTTTCTACATCTATATTATACTTTGTTCATGTTTTGAAGACTTACAGTATTGTTAATCAGCCTAATTGGATTTCCATTAATGTCTCACAGTTCCATAATTAATTTTATATGTAATGTGTATACATGTGTGTGTTTGGAAATTAAAAATGTAAGATAAATTAGATAAGTGTAAGACTGGCTTTATATCCTTTATTAACTCTGACCTGAAGAAAAATAAATATTACCTTATTACATGTTACCAAAGTCCTACTTTTTTCTGAATGGAAAGATTTCTGTTTATATAATACTTTGCGATATCCCAAAAGATTAATTAATGTTTGTTTTAAGCAGAATGGAAGATTAAATAATTTCATTAATTTGTTTTATAAACCATTTTATAATTTTATTGATTTGGGGTCATATAGATGAAACCCTGGCATAGTCTAGTAATATAAATCCCTTTTCATTTGTTGATTTATCAAATTAATATAAACCACTTACTGATCTCTTATCTTTAAACTAAGCTGGCTAGTTTAATTTTTTTTAATATTTTATTTATTTATATGATAGAAAGCACGAGCTGGGGGAGGAGCAGAGGGAGAAGGAGGCTCCCTGGTGAGCCAGGAGCCTGAGCAGGGAGCCGGATAAAAGGCTCAATCCCAGGACCCTGAGATCATGCCCTGAGCTGAAGGCAGATGCTTAACCAACTTGAGCCATCCAGGTGCTCGTAGGCTGGCTAGTTCAACCTCATAGCCCTTTCTAAGTTTTTTATTAGAGAGTTATCATGTATTTGCTCTTGATATATTATAAATTATCCACCTTGTCTCCTTTATTTATAGTACAATCATTTACATTTAAAAAAATCAGTATACTTGTATTGAGAAATAGCTAATGTCAACAGTAACCAAACTTCGAAAGTGTGAAGTCCAGAAATGACTCTTGGCTCCTAAAATTATCTGGTTGGTCCCCAAATCTTATGTTTTTCTGGTGATTCTTGAGCTCATATAGTCATCCTGATGCATAAGGCACAAATGCAGATGATATCTGAGTGAGCAAATAGATAAAATTAGTTATTAAAACTGAGAAAGGAACTTGACAAAGCAGACATTCATGTATTCAGATAGTATAGTACAGTAATTAAGGGCAATATTTGGGCACATTCTTCAACTATAATGTTTTCCCAGGTTTTTTTCTATAAAATTTGAGTAGTAATGTATTACCTATCTCATTACAATTATTATGAAGTTTAAAGGGGATACTTAGCATAGTGTCATTTGTTGTACATCATCTATGCTCTGAGCACTCTGTTGGGTGTTGAGAATATAAAAATGTATCCCTGCCCTTTAGAAGCTTATGGGAGAAAAAACTATAAAAAGACATTGACAACATGGTGTGATAAGTACTATAACATGGGAGGAAAGTCCACAAGTTTTTGTACACTTTCCTAATCCAATGACAAATTCTTTTCTTTTATATTAGATTTTATACATTCTTTCTTCTTTTTCATTATTGTTCTCTGTCCTTACATCCATGTGTTACTCATACACTGTCAAGAAGAGATTTACTAAGGACTGGAGTTGTAAGCATATTTAGCTGTTAACATTAAATTTAACAAGCTTACTCTGTACTTTCATTAAAACATGCATTGCCTTTACATCTGGTATATCTAGGGATCTTCAAGCAAATTTTCTTTTCATTTATAAGTCAAAGAACCAAGACACTGGAACATGATGCTTTTAGATTAAGGAGTCTTGGAACTATACTTTCCCAAATCTGCCTTTTGGGAGGGAATGTCTAGAAATGTTAGCTCTGGTTCATAATTGCAATGGTCCCTTAAGTTATAGATATTTAGTTGAAACTGCAGTTGCTATAGAATACCCCTTGGGTTTTCTTGGAAATCAGGTAATCAAGTGCAGCCTCTACAAATAGTAGAGCATCCTTGTTTTCACGAAACCCTTTCTGTTTTATGATAAAGAATAAGAGCTGTGCTCATTTCTACCTTTTGTCTGTTTCAAGAGGAATTGTCTTAAACTATGATATAAGGAAGCAGTTCAACAGTGAGAATTATTAAATCAATATTAAAGTGAATTATTGAGTGAGATTGGGGGGAATTTCCGTTCTTAGGAAATAGTCTGTTACCTCTTTCACAGAGCTGATTAAGGTACAGTCTTGATTACAGACATAAGCATGGATTGCTTAGTTAACCTTTTAGCCTAATTCTTTTCAGTCCAGTGACCCTAGCAAACATATTCCTATTTAGTTGCCTAATGATTATGGAAATAAGCATTTAACAGTTCTCTTACCGACACCTCCATTTGTGTCCCCTCCAAAAAACCACAGATGCACACACAAAATGCTTGATTTTTACAACATTTGCTTACTTTATGAAATATTATATAAACTCTCTTGTTAGCATGCCTTTCATTTTGCGAAATCTGTGAGTGATACAAAAGAGGTTAAGTAACTAGTTCAACCCTCAAGCAGTACCTCAGCTTTTTGAAATTAACCTGGACCCACACTGAGAGCTACTTTAAGACTTCTGACTGAAAAGATTTGCATCAGAATGGAGGGGGGGAAATGGGAATACCATGACCTTTTTAATCTATACAGTAGAGAAATGGCCCAGTTCTTTTTCTTTGGCATCAGAGGTCTTTAGCTTTGCTCCAGGGAATTTTTCCAACCTGCCACTCTAAAGAGGCCTGGCAGTGATTCCAACTGTAAGTGCCTAGAAGGAATATGCTTCTGATTCTTTTTCTAATTTGCCTTTTTAAAATCTGTTGATGACTGTGTAGCAAAGTTTTTTTTAGAATTATGGTTAAAGTGACAGTGGTTAAGTTGTTTTTGATCAAGAGTTTGAAATTCTCATCCTATACAGCAAGGACATGGTATGTGGACTTTTACAAAATCTTTTAAAATTAAATATTATATATATATATAAAGCATGTACAATTTATAAATGCAAAAGTTATATATAGCTCAATTAATTATTAAGAGGTAAACACAGACTTCTAGTTTCCATTCTGGTATGCAAAGAGCTTGTAAGTTGTCACTCTGTCCTGACAAGTAAAAAACTGAGAAAACTGAAAAATCAACAACCTTTCTTTGATCTGTCAGAGAAATGAGATCACAGGGCAAACTGCTGTCCCCCAAATTGGAGAGACAGGAAAATACAGAGAACCACAACTTAATGGAGCAGAAGCTTCCACAGGAAGCAGTATTGGAAAACCTGAACCGTAGTTGACGAATTGCTGGAGGCTCAGTGTAGACAAGTTAAGGAGTTAAAACTCAAAGGGGACCCAATCTGGATGGGGCTCATACTTTTGTGAGTTGTCCCTCCTGGAGCTCTACCAGCTTCTTGCAGTGAAGATTTAAGAATAATCTTGTGGGGCGCCTGGGTGGCACAGCGGATAAGCGTCTGCCTTCGGCTCAGGGCGTGATCCCGGCGTTATGGGATCGAGTCCCACATCAGGCTCCTCCGCTATGAGCCTGCTTCTTCCTCTCCCATTCCCCCTACTTGTGTTCCCTCTCTCACTGGCTGTCTCTATCTCTGTCAAATAAATAAATAAAATCTTTAAAAAAAAAATAATAATCTTGTGCTTCCAGCATTGGGGAAGGAAAAGGAACCATTTCGAAATACACCAGAGCATTCTGTTCTTCAAGTATTCTATTCTTCTTAACAAGATCTAACCTCAAAAGAAACTGTGTACCAGTGCCTGAACTACTGGGGTTTTATCAGAGCCTAACCAGATTGGGGGAAGGGAAATATGCAACTCCAGCTGCTGTAGCCATCCTGTTCCACCAAAGGGGTGGAAATAGGAAGCACTTGTGAACTTTATAGCCAAGGGGCAAAGCTTACTTAAAGACTGCAACCAGTCAACTATACTTAAATGATAAAAATTAAAAAACAAAACAGGGGCGCCTGGGTGGCGCAGTCGTTAAAGCGACCGCCTTCAGCTCAGGGCGTGATCCCGGCGTTCCGGGATNGAGCCTAACCAGATTGGGGGAAGGGAAATATGCAACTCCAGCTGCTGTAGCCATCCTGTTCCACCAAAGGGGTGGAAATAGGAAGCACTTGTGAACTTTATAGCCAAGGAGCAAAGCTTACTTAAAGACTGCAACCAGTCAACTATACTTAAATGATAAAAATTAAAAAACAAAACAAAAGCAAAAACCTGTGACCTTAATCATGACTATAGAGCACTTCCTCTCCCCTCACACCTTACCACCACATTACTGCAGTTACTTTCATTTACTACATCATGTCTGGCTGTCAAGAAAAAGTTTCATGGAAGATTGAAAGGCAAAAAGCACAGTTTGAAGCGGTAGAGTAATTATTGGAATCAGATTCAGCTATGTCAGGGATATTAGAATTATCAGATGGGGAATTTTTAAAAAATTATGATTAATATGCTAAGGATGTAATGGATAATGTAGACAATATGAAAGAACATATGGGTAATGTAAGCAGAGAGATGGAAAGTCTAAGAAAGAATCGAAAAGAAAGGCTAGAGATCAAAAGCAATATAACAGAAATGAAGAATGCCTTTGATGCACTCATTAGTAGAGTACACACAGCTGGAGAAAATCTTTGAGCTTGGGGATATGTCAATAGAAACTTCCAAAACAGAGAGGCAAAGAGAAAAAAAAAAACTGAAAAAAAAAATTAAACAATATCCAAGAATTGTGGGACAACTACAAAAGGTAAACATATACAGAATGGGAATATGTTTGAAAGAAAGAGGGACAGAAGCAATATTTGCTGCAGTATTGACTGAGAATTTCCCCCAAATTAACATCAGACACTAAACCAAGGATCCAAAAACCTTAGAGAACACCAAGCAGGATAAATACCAAAATAATCACACCTAGGCATATCATATTCAGACTGCACAAAATTAAAGATAAAGAATCCTGAAAGAAGCCAGAAGGAAAAATGCCTTACCTAGAGTTAACAAAAATAAGAATTAATCTGACTTATCTTTGTAAAACATGTAAGTAAGAAGAGAATGGAGTGAAATATTTAAAGTGTTGAGAGAAAAACACCCACCAACCTAGAATTTTATATCCTGTGAAATTATCCTTCAAAAGTGAAGGAGAAAGACTTTATCAGACAAACAAAAATTAAGGACATCATTGGCCAGTAGACTTGCCTTACAAGAAGTGTTAAAATAATTTCTTCAGAGATAAAATGATCTAGGTCAGGAACTCAGATCTACATAAAGAAAGGAAGAGCATCAGAGAAAGTGTAAATGAAGGCAAAATGAAAACTTTTATTTTTTGTATTCTTAATTACTGTCATAGATAACAGTGTGTTCAAAATGGTAATAATGTATTCAATTATGTGTGCTTTGTGAGTATATGCATGCTTATGTATGTTTATGTAGAAGAGAAATGAACGACAACAATGATACAAGGGGAGGGAGGAATTGGGATTATTTTGTTGTTAATAAGGTACTCTTACTACCCATGAAATGGTATAGTGTTATTTGAAAGTAAACTTGGCATAATTATAAATGTATACTGGAAGCTCTAGGGCAACCACTAAAAAGTAAAAAAAAAAAAAAAAAAAAAAAAAAAAAAAAAAAAAAAATAAACATAACTGATATGCTAAGAAAGGAAATAAAATGGAATCATACAAATATTCAGTATCACAAAAGGCAGAAAAAGAGTGAAACACAAAAGTAGGAAAAAGAACAAGTGCAACAAATAGAAAACAGTAACAAATAATGGTAAATACTAATCCAGCTATATCAGTAATCACTTTAAACATCAATTGCCTAAAAATACTAATTGAAAGACGGAGATTATCAGAATGGATCAGTAAAACAAGACCCAACTATATGCCGTTTACAAAACCCACTTTAAATATAAGACACATGTAGATTAAAACTAAGTAGAGAAAGATAGATGATGTTAACACTAATCAAAAAAGTGGGTGGTTATATTAATACAGAGCAGACTTCAGAGCAAAGAAAGTGATCAGGGATAAAGAGAGGAAAGGTGTCAATTCTCCAAGAAGACGTAAGAATCCACAGTGTACATGTGCCTGGCAACAGAGGGTCAAAATATGTGAGGCAAAAACTGATAGAACATCGACGAGAAATGAATGAGTCCATTGTTATTGTTGGAGACTTCAACACTCCTCTGTCAGAAATGGACATATCCAGCAAACAGAAAATCACTAAGGACATAGTTGAACTCAGTAACACCATGGATTACCTGGATATAATTGACATCTATAGACTGCTTCATTTAACAACAGCAGAATATACATTCTTCTCAAGCTCGAATGGAACATTCACCAAGAGAGCCATATTCTAAACATACCTTAAAAATTTTGAAAGAATAGAAATCTGATATAGTGTCTGCTCTCAGACCACAGTGGAATTAAATAAGGAATCAATAACAGAAAGCTAAGCCAGAAAATCCCTAAATACTTGGTGATTAAACAGCACACTTCTAAATAACATGTAGGTCAAGGAAGAAAGGGAGAGTAAAGGATTATTAACAGTTCTGTGCCCCCAGATTTGATAACCTAGATGAAACAAACCAGTTTCTTGAAAGACAAGATCTGCTAAAACTCACACAAGAAGAAATAGACAATCTGAATAGGTCTGTATTTATTTATTAAATTCAATCAATGATTAATAACCTTCTAAAACAGAAAGAGCACCAGGCCCAGATGGGTTTAGTGATGAATCCTACCAAACATTTAAGGAAAATATTGTACCAGTTCTCTACAGTCTCTTTCTCATAGAAGCAGAGGGAATACTTCCAAATTCATTCTGTAAGTCCAGCATTACCCTAATACCCAAACCAAACAAAGACATTACAAGAAAAGGAAACTACAGACTAATATCTCTCATGAACATAGATGCACAAGTCCTCAACAAAATATCAAATTGAATCCAACCACTTGTAAAAGGAATTCTACATCATGACCAAGTGGGATTTATCCCATGTATGTAAGGCTAGTTCAGCATTTAAAAATCAGTTAACGTATCAGTAAGCCACAGGGATAAAAGAAAGGTACAGCGTGGGAAATACAGCCAATGGTATTATAATACCATTGCATGGTGACAGATGGTGGGTAGCCACACTGTGGTGAACACAGCATAATGTATGAACTTGTCGAATCACTATGTTATACAGCTGAAACTAATGTAACATTGTGTGTCAACTATACTTCAATTAAAAAATTGTTTAAAACCAGTTAATATGGGACGCCTGTGTGGTTCAGCTTCTGCCTTCAGCTCAGGTCATGATCTCAGGGTCCTGGAATGGACCCCCACACTGGACTCTCTCCCTCTTTCTCTGCCCCCCCCACCCCGGTCATGCTTGTGCTCTCTATCTCTTGCTCTTTCTCTATCTCAAATAAGTAAAATCTTTTTTAAAAATTAAAAAAAATAAAACCAGTTAACATAGTCCATCACATCAGTAAACTAAAGAAAGTAACATGATCATATCAATAGATGCAGAAAAAGCATTTGACAAAATTCAACACCCATTCATGAGAAAGCTCTCAGTAAACTAGGAAGAGAGAGGAACTTCCTTTTTTTTTTTTTTTTAAGATTTATTATTTATTTATTTGACAGAGAAACATCAAGAGGGGTAACACAAACAGGGGGAGTGGGAGAGGGAGAAGCGGGCTTCCCACCGAGCAGGAAGCCCAATGTGGGGCTCGATCCCAGGACCCTGGGATCATGACCTGAGCCGAAGGCAGTTGCTTAATGACTGAGCCACCTAGGCGCCCCAAGAGGAACTTCCTCAACCTGATAAAGAATATCTACAAAAATCCTACAGCTATCATACTTAATGGTGAGAAATTGGAAGCTTTCCTACTAAGCAACAAGGCAAAAATGTTCCCTCTCACCATTCCTTTTCAGCATCATAGTGGAAGTCCTACTTGGTTCAGTAAGATAAGAAAAGGAAATAAAAGATGTGCTGATTGGGAAGGGGGAAATAAAACTATCTTTGTTTGCAAATGACATGATTGTCTATGTAGAAAATCCAAAAGAATAAAACAAAAACTCTTCTGGAATTTAATTACCAACTATAGCAAGGTTTCAAGATACAAGGTTAATGTACAAAAGTTAATACCTTTCTTATTGTTAACAGACTCAATATTGTCATGATGTCATTTCTTCCCAACTTGAACCTTATTTGTTTGTTTATTTAGTTAGTAAGTAAGTACACTCTACTCCCTACTTGGGGTTCGAACTCATGACCCTGAGATTAGGAGTCACGTACTCTACCAACTGAGCCTGCAAGGTGCCCCCAACTTGAGCTTAGATTCAAGGCATTCCTTATCACAATCTCAGTAAGTTATTTTATGGATATTGAGAAACTGATTCTAAAGTTTAATGGAGAGGCAAAAACCCTGAATAGGCAACATGATAGTAAAAGAGAAGAACAAAGTTGGAGGACTGACACTACTTGATTTTAAGATTTATCATAAAGACAGTGTGTTATTGGCCAAAAAACAGACATATAGATCAATGGAACAGAATAGAGAGCCCAGAAATAGACCCACATAAATGTATTCAACTGATAATTGACAAAGGGGCAAGGACAATATAATAGAGCAGAGTCTTTTCAACAAATGGTGTTAGAGGGGCGCCTGGGTGGCACAGCGGTTAAGCGTCTGCCTTCGGCTCAGGGCGTGATCTCGGCGTTATGGGATCGAGCCCCACATCAGGCTCTTCCGCTATGAGCCTGCTTCTTCCTCTCCCACTCCCCCTGCTTGTGTTCCCTCTCTCACTGGCTGTCTCTGTCTCTGTCGAATAAATAAATAAAATCTTAAAATTTAAAAAAAAATGGTGTTAGAACAACTGGATGTTTACCTGCAAAGAAATGGATCTAGATACAAACCTTACACCATTCACAAAAATTAACTCTAAATTAACCTCAGTCATAGACCTAAGTTAACATTGGAGAAAATCTGGATGACCTTGGGTGGCAGTGACTTTTTAGATGCACAATCCATGGAAGAATTGATCGGCTGTATTTTATTAAAATTAAAAACTTATGTTCTGTGAAAGCCATTGTCAAAAGAATGTAGGAAGACAAGTCACTGGGAGAAAATATTTTCAAAAGACATGACCAGATAAAAGACTATTATTCAAAATGTGTATACAAAGAACTCTTAAAATCCAACAATAAGAAAATGAACAACACAATTTAAAAATGGGAAAAAGACCTGAATAGACACCTCACGAAAGAAGATACACAAATGGCAAGTATGCATTTGAAAAGATGTTTTGTATCATGTATTATTAGGGAATTGCAAACTAAATCGAGGAGAATGGCTAAAATTCAAAACATTAACACCACCAGACACTAGCAAAGATGTGGAGCAACAGGAACTCTCATTTGTTGCTGTGGGAATGCAAAATGGTACAGCTGCTTTGGAAGACAGTTTGGCAATTCCTTATAAAATTAAACATATTCATACACAGTCCAGCAGTTACACTCCTTGTTATTTACCCAGATGAGTGGAAAACTTATGTCTACACAAACACATTTATAGTAGCTTTCTTCCTAATTGCTGAAACTTGAGGCAACCAAGATGTCCTTCAGTAAATGAATGGATAAATAATGGTATCTAGACAATGGAATAGTGTTCAGTACTAAAAAGCGGTGAGCTATCAAGCTGTGAAAATACATGGAGGAACTTTAAAGAATGCCATATTACTAAGTGAAAAAAAAGCCAGTCTGAAAAGGCTGTGTATTATATGATTCAAACTATGTGATATCCTGGAAAAGGCAAAACTATAGAGACGGTAAAAAGATCAGTGGTTACCACAGTTTGGTGGCGGGGAGGATGAATAGGTGGCACACAGAGGGTTTTTAGGGCAATGAAACTACTGTGCATGACACTCTGATGGTAGATACATGTCATTATACATTTGTCCAAGCCCGTGGACTATACAGCACCAAGACTGAACCATAATGTAAACTATGGACTTTGGGTGATAATGATGTGTCCATGTAGATTCATTGATTATAACAAATATACCGTTCTGGTGGGCCATTTTGATAGCAGAGGAGACTACAGATGTGGGGACAAGGGGTATAGGATATCTCTGTACCTTTTCCTTAATTTTGCTGTGAATCTAAAACTGCTCAAAAAAATCTTTTAAATTGAAAAAAAAGGTGAATTCATTCATGTAATTACAAGATGAAGAAATAAAGCATTAATAGCATTGTAGAAGCCTCCCTCATCCCTGTTCCCAGCCACTGTCTCTTCTTTTTTCAGTACTGACTTTTAACAGCATTGATTAGTATTTTCTGTTTTTGAGCTCTATTTAAACGGAATCATGCAGAATGCATCTTTTTGTGTGTCTAACTTCTTTCACTCAACACAATTTGGGGTATTTCATTTGTGTTATTGCATCTAGCTATAATTTTTTTCTTTTCAATCAGTGTAGCATTCCATTATAGAATTTACTACAGCTTATTGCGTGAACTATAATGTCAATATTATGACTATTCAGAGACTCTTTCCTTCCTTCCTGTTTATTAACTGCTTATGTGACCTCTGAATAACTGAAGTATTACTGTATGAGTAAAATAAAATTTGTATTAATTTTTATTAAAGACATATATTCATAAACTGGTATAATACACTTTAAACTAATATAAGTAAAGTATTAGGAAGTTTTAGATTTTCTTAATTAAGTTATAATTGTTACATTATTTTACATATGTAAAATTGATATACTATTGCTTTGCTAGAACAGGTGTAGTATTACTTCTTGACTGATCAGTTGCATTTCAAATTCTGATATATATATATATAACCTTTTGTGTTATTGGTGGATTGTTACAATTTCTTGTTTTGTTTGTGCAACTTGATTGTCATTTTGTAAAGGTGGCGCATGTAACATTTCTTTCTTTTGTTACCCATTACCTCCAGCTTCTCCTCTTATCTGCCCTCATTAGAGAGGGCTATATAAAGCAGGTATATGCTTGCAGCTGATTTAATACATTTGAATGACATAAAATCTTAAAAGGTAGATCAGAAAAAAGCAAAAGCTTAAATATTTATAGAATAGAATGAAGAATTAGGTCAGTTGTACAGAAAAGTAAATAGTGGAGATGCTACTTCACCAAACACATAAAAGCTAACAAAAACAAAAGCATTTTGCAGTTCCATATAAGCAAAGGAGGAAGATCAACAAAATTTATAGACTACCTCAACTTCATTGATGCATGATAGTGCTCAGCTTTGTTTTTCTGTTTATAATCAGTTAATCACTTAATTATAGCAAGTGCCTCTTATAAAGGTGGTGGAAAGCAGAAATAGAATAGGGAAGGAAATGGTTGAGGAGTACTTAAAAAAAGCTATTTATATCGGATGATTTGGAAACCTGATGACAGACAACTGAGATTACCTAAGAAGTGGCGGATGTACTACAAAGCCCCAAGCCATTCTTTAACACCTTTGAGGTCCTAAGCCCCTGAAAACCAGAAAGGTAAAGTGTAGCACCCCCCTTTTGAAAAGGAAAAGGAGGTAATTTAGGTAATTTGAGCATTAGAAAATTATCCAGTTTATAATGACCTATAATAATGCTTGATAATCTATAAGCTAGATTTTAAAATTATTCAAGACTCTGATTCTAGCTCAAAACCTATACAGGCATACCTTGGAGATATTGAGGGCTTGGTTCCAGACTACTGCAATAAAGCAAATATCAGTAAAATGAGTCAGATGAATTGTTTGGTTTCCCATTGCATATATGAGTTATGTTTATACTGTACTAGAATTTGTTAAGTGTACAATAGCTTTATGTATAAAAAGATGTACATACCTTAATTAAAATATGTTTTATTGCTAAAAAATGCTAACCATCATCTAAGCTTTTAGCAAGGTGTAGTATTTTGCTGGTGGAGGGTCTTGCCTCAGTGTTCATGGCTGCTGATAGATCAGGGTGGTGATTGCTGAAGGTTTGGTGTGTGGCAATTTCTTAAAAAAAAGAAAACAGTGAAGTTTGCAGCATGGAATGACTCTTCCTTTCATGAATGATTTCTCTATAGCCTGCAATGCTATTTTAGCATTTCACCTACAGTAGAGCTTTTCTTCAAAAAATGGAGTCAGTCCTCTCAAACACTACCTCTGCTTTATCAACTCAGTTTATGTAACAGTCTAAGTCCTTGGCCGTTATTTCAGCAGTCTTCATGACATCTTTACCAGGAGTAGATTCCATCTCAAGAATCCACTTTCTTTGCTCATGCATAAGAAATAACTCCTACTCCGTTCAGATTTTATATGGATGGGGGTGCAGCAACTCAGTTGCATCTTTAGGCTCTACTTCTAATTCTAGTTCTCTTGTTCTTTCTACCACATCTGCAGTTACTTCCTCCGTTGAAGTCTTGAACCCCTCAAAGTCATCCACGAGGGCTAGAATCAGCGTCTTCCAAAATCCTGTAAATGTTGATGTTTTGACCTCTTCCCATGAATCATGAATGTTCTTAATGGCATCTAGAATGGTGTATACTTTGCAGAAAGTTTTCAGTTGAATTTGCCCAGATCCATCAGAAATATCACTACATATGGCAGCTATAGCCTTACAAAATGTATTTCTTAATAAGAATGGAAAGCCAAAATGACTTCTTGATTTATGGGCTTCAGAGTGGATGTGGCGTTAGCGGGCATGAAAACAGCATTAATCTTGCGCATCTCCATCAGAGCTCTTGGGTGATCGGGTATATTGTCCAAAGGCAGTGATATTTTTGAAGGAACCTTTTTCCTCAGCGGTAGATCTCAACAGTAGGCTTAAGATATTCAGTAAGCCTGTTGTAAACAGATGTGCTGTCACCTAGGTTTTGTTGTTCCATTTATGGAGCACAGGCAGAGTAGGTTTAGTATTAAGAGCATGAGGATTTTTGTAATGGTAAATGGACTGGTTTCAACTTAAAGTCGCCAGCTGTATTAGCCCCTAACAAGAGAAGTCAGCTTGTCCTTTGAAGCTTTGGAGCCAGGCATTGACTTCACTTTAGCTATGAAAGTCCCAGATGGCGTCTTCTTCCAATTTAAGACTGTTTCCTCTACATGGAAAAATGTGTTGTTGAGTACAGCCACCTTCATTTCTTAGTTAGATCTTCTGGATAACTTGTAGTTCTGTGTCAGCACTTGCTGCTTCACCTTGCACTTTTTAAAAGAGATTTATTTATTTATTTTAGAGAAAGATTGACAGTGGGTTAAGAGGCAGAGGGGGAGAGAGAATCCTGAAGCAGACTCCCTGCTGAGCGTGGAGCCCAACATGGGTGAGGCTTAATCCCAGGACACCGGGATCTTGACCTAAGCCGATATCAAGCGTTGGCCATTCACCTGACGGAACCGCCCAGAGGCCCCACCTTGCACTTGTATATGATGGAGACAGCATCTTTCCTTAAACCTCATGAACCAACCTCTGCTATCTTCCAGTTTTTCTTCTTCACCTCTCTCAGGCTTCACAGAATTGCAGAGAGTTAGGGCCTTGCTCTGAATTAGGTTTTGGTTTAAGGGAATGTTGTGGCTGGTTTGATCTTCTATTCAGACCACTCAAACTTTCTCCTTATCGGCAATAAGGCTGTTGTGCTTTCTTATCACTTGTGTGTTCACTGGAGTAGCACTTTTAGTTTCCTTCAAGAACCTTTCCTTTGCATTCACAACTTGGCTGTTTGGTGCAAGAAGTATAGCTTTTGGCCCATCTTGGTTTTCAACATGCTTTCTTCACTTAGCTTAATCATTTCCAGCTTTTGATTTAAAATGAGAGGTGTGTGACTCTTCCTTTCACTTGAACACTTGAGGCCATTGTAGGGTTATAAATTGGCCTAATTTCAATATTCTTGTATTTCAGGGAATAATGAGGCCTGAGAACAGGGGGAGAGATGTGGAATGGTTGATTGATGGAGCAGTCAAAACACATACAACATTTAATCACTAAAATCATTGACTTATAAGGGCGCCATTCTTGGTGCCCCACAGCAATTACAATAGTAACATCAGAGATCACTGACCGGGGCACCTGGGTGGCTCAGTCAGTTAAGTGGCTACCTTTGGCTCAGGTCATGATCCCAGGGTCCTGGGATTGAGCCGCACATTGGGCTCCCTGCTCAGTGGAGAGCCTGCTTCTCCCGCTCCCTCTGCCCCTCCCGCCCACTCGTACTCTTCCTCTCTCTCAAATAAATAAATAAAATTAAAAAGAAAAAAGATAACTGACCACAGATCACCATAAGAAATAGAATAATAATGAAAACGTTTGAAATATTGGGAGAACTATCAAAATGTGACACAGAGACACAAAATGAACAAATGCTGTTGGAAGAATGGTGTGGATAGACTTGGCTTGATGTGGGTTGTCCCAAACCTTTAATTTGTAAANGAGAAAGTTTGAAATATTGGGAGAACTATCAAAATGTGACACAGAGACCCAAAATGAGCAAATGCTGTTGGAAGAATGGTGTGGATAGACTTGGCTTGATGTGGGTTGTCCCAAACCTTTAATTTGTAAAAAATGTAGTATGTGTGAAGCACAATAAATGAAGTGTCGCAAGTACCACCCTTTCCTGTATATCACTAGAAGTGAAGTAGCTATATAAGGAATTAGGTTTTTCTAGGACAGACTGCTTTGATAAGGAGTAAGAAATAAAATATTTTGTCCTGTCTAAAGTAAGGCTTTAGGGGCGCCTGGGTAACTCAGTCAGTTAAGCATCTGCCTTCAGCTCAGGTCATGATCCCAGGGTCCTTGGATCAAGCCCTGCATTGGGCTCCCTGCTCAGTGGGGAGTCTGCCTCTCCCCCTGCTTTTGCTCTCTCATTCTGTCAAATAAATAAATAAAATCTTTACAAAAAATAAAAAATTTTTAAAAATGAAGTAAGGCTTTAGCCAGTAAGGTTCTGATTGTGTCCCAAAAGACATTCTTGTGAACAAAGTGATAATTGCTTGGAAGTTGTTTTTTTTTTCCTAAACTTTATATAGTTTTGGCTTGGGATGATGTATTAAATGATATTTACTGAGCAAAAATATATTTCTGTTGCACTGTGCTAGTTGCTGAACTGGGATGGTTCTTAACCACTAGAATTTTTTAATCAAGAAGGGCAAATAACTACGAAGAATAATTACAGTGTATAATAAGTAAATAAATTTGATCCTGGGGCGCCTGGGTGGCTCAGTCGTCAAGCGTCTGCCTTCGGCCTAGGGCATGATCCCAGGGTCCTGGGATCGAGCCCCACATCGGGCTGCCTGCTCCGCTGGGAGCCTGCTTCTTCCTCTCCCACTCCCCCTGCTTGTGTTGCCTCTCTCGCTGGCTGTGCCTCTCTCTGTCAAATAAATAAATAAAATCTTTTAAAAAAAATAAAAAATAAATTTGGTCCTATAGACATATTTGATTTGGTTTTGTACAGCTTTGAATTTGAAGACCTTTAGATGAGATTCGTGTTTTATAACCATCCTGCCTGCCACAGTCACCTTGCCTGACATATTCATTCATGTTACCTGCCTGGACCTAGAAGACATTTGCAATCAGGAGATGGGGGGAAGGGAGGAACTGGTGTAAACCCATTCACAGAAGCTAGAAAGAAGAGATACTGAACTTAAAATACAGTTACCCAGAAGAAGGAATATAAAATCATATTTATTCATTTTGTATTAATAAGCATGCAAAGTATATTTAAAAGTCAGCTTTGGTTTCATTGTCTTTTGAATGGTTATTCTGGAGAAAAATATAATTTATTCTAGAATAAGTTGGTGTCAGGTTCCTTAAATTTCTGTTTTTAGCTTCTTAATTCCTCAACTGGGCCGTAGCTTTGTATGTGATACTTCGGCTTATATTATTTAACTCTAGTTATCGTAAGAAGCGCTTTGGATTTACTCCATGGAAATTGTCTTGGTATAATTAACTATAACTCCTACAGTAACCTGTATCTCTAAGGGAACATATAATAGACTATTTATGACCTGCTAACTTTTGAACTATGAGATTATGCATCCGTAATTTATTCTCTATATTGACTATGTTCTTTTATGAAGAAAAACCTTTTAAAGAGATTTCTAAACTTTATGAAAGCTTCAGGTCTTCTAATTAATGTAAGTTTTCCTTGGCTTTTTACATTTGACTTCTTAGTCCATTATGGAGCAGATCTCAAGTTTTGTTTACTCCAGAGTGTTATTAAGTCATAATATATGATTTGTGTGTGTATAAGGCACAGTACATATCCTAAAACCAACAACTTCTGTTTTTTTTTTAAAGATTTTATTTATTTATTTGACAGAGATAGAGACAGCCAGCAAGAGAGGGAACACAAGCAGGGGGAGTGAGAGAGGAAGAAGCAGGCTCATAGCAAGAGGAGCCTGATGTGGGGCTCGATCCCATAATGCCAGGATCATGCCCTGAGCTGAAGGCAGACGCTTAACCACTGTGCCACCCAGGCGCCCCAACAACTTCTGTTTTTTAATGATAGTATTATAGTATAATGAAAAAAAATCTGGTGAAAAGTAGCCATTTCACTAAATTAATTTGAAGCATAAGCAAGCAAATCATTTTTTGTTTTTTGAATGATTTTAGGTACCAAATATGAAAATAAAACAACTTCCCCTGATTATCACAATGACATCTAAAATACTTAAAAAAATTTCTTAAATTGCCTCTTCTTTCTGCCTAATTTTTTACAGTGGTAGCACCATTTTCTTGCCTCCTTTCCTGGAAAATCTGTAGTTATCTTAGATGGATTTCTTTTTTACTGCCGCAATCACACTCTTTCCCCATCATAACTAATTACTAGGGTTCTGTGTTTAGTCATGTCTACTTTTTCCTCCTCGGTTTACAGTGGCAGTAGTGAAAGTGGCTAATGAGTTAGATGGTAAATGCTACTAATATTTCTAGATCAAGATCATAGATTATTAGAGCATCATTTCTTGAATGAGTGCAGGAAGAAAATAGCTAGAGAGGGTAACTACTTCGTTTTGACAGCCCCAACTTCATTTCTGGCTTAAATTTTTAAGGATCAGAAAAATGTCAAGAAATGTTTCCCTTGCTCCAAGTGAGTGATATTAAATGTTAACCTTTTTTGGGGGGGGCATATCGAATAAAATGTTTTAAATAAGATACTTGTATTAATCAGGGCTGTTAACAGAAAATTGACAAGAACTGACAGAAAAACCAACTCAAACTGCCTTAAACAATAAAGGGAAATTTTTAGCTAAATGTACCTGGAATTCCAAGAATAGGCAAGATTTCATGTGAGGCTGAAGCCCACTGCTCAGCAGATGTCACGAAGGACCCAGTTTCTCTATTCCTCCTTCAGCTCTTCTTTATGTAATATTGGCCTCATTGTCAGGCTATATACGTGGTGCCCCAGCAGCTGTAGGCTCTCTCTTTCTGATAACAAAATGGCTGCCCAGTTACAGTTGCAAACCTTATATCCTCATGCCCTGTCGTCTAGAGGAAGAGTGAGTGGATCCCTCTACTAGCTGCTATGGAACACCCTGTGGGTAAGAGGGTGATAATTGGTAATTGACCTAAATTCATCAGGATTCATCCTTGGGGCTAGATATAGGTTCAGTCCAATCTAGATCAGATAGAGCTGTGGAAAGGGACAGTGATTTTCCAAAATATACTGGGGACTGTTCCAAGAAGGGGCAATGGGTGATAGACACCAAATCATAGATGTTTCCTAAAATGTTTAGCTATTATGACTTAACTTCTATGTAAAACGCATATGCTCATGTTCCAGGACGTCTGGGCTGGAGTTTGTGTATGTATATGTTTTTAAAAATTCCTTAGGTAGCTCTGTTGCACACCTGTGGCTGAAAACCACTGATAGTATGATAACATTTAATTCTTACATATTGAAATGAAAAATAGTTCCCAAATTATGCTAGATTTCTGCCTCCAGAGGGCGCTGTTTCTTTAACAAGCAGAGGAAGAATTAATTGCTTTGTTTATAAGCTAAATCTTTTTAAAAATTAATTTAGGAGTTAGTTGATCTTTTCCTGACTTTTTGGTGAGGTCGTAGAATTGAGAGTATTTTGGTTTCAACTATAATAGAACTTACTAGGAAGTCCAAACTAATTTTCTTAGCAGTCTCTAAATTACAGTTAGAAATATTTTTTAGAAATGTCTTAAATAATTGTGTATTCTAGTGTATAAATACAAGAAAAGTTACAATGAAAACTTTTTGTTTCTTTCCTTGCTCTTGTTCTTTGAAAATAAAATGTAGTGAGTCAGTTCATGTGTTCATGTACATGTTTTCTAATGATTATATTTGCCTGAATTATAAAGCAAGCAGAATCCTTAACCCTTAGCAAGGTTCTTTCAGGTGTTGAATTTAGAACATGTTCCTGCCTAGGACTACTGTCTGAAATTTTTCTTTCACATAGCACAGCTACCTACTGCCTCAGATTTCTTTGTTTGCTATTATACCCTGTGGAAAGTGCTAGTAAACTTTTAAAAAATATAAATACCCCGACCCCAAATTAAATTTAATATGCTGAGAAAAGTCATCTTAACTTGGATAGTTTTTGGGAAAAGTGGAACCTGCTCTTGGCATCATTTCAAAAAAATAGATTATAGCTGACTCTTCAACAATGTAGGGGTTACGGATGCTGACCTCCCCCCACCCCCTCCCCACAGTTAAAAATCCATGTATAAATTTTTTTTTAAATGAGCTCTACATCCAATGTGGGGCTTGAATTCGTGACCCCAAGATCAAAAGTCGCATGCTCTAACAACTGAGCCAGTCAGGCACCCAAAAATCCATGTAACTTTTGGACTTCGCCCAAACTTAACTAATAGCCTACCGTTAACAGGAAGCCTTAATGATAACAGTCAGTTAACATATATTTTGCATGTTATATGTATTATATACTGTATTCTTATAATAAAGTAAGCTAGAAAAAGGAAAATACTAAGAAAAATCATAAGAAAATACATTTACAGTACTGTATATATATTTATTTTTAAAAAATTGTATATAAGCAAACCCATGCAGTTTAAATCTGTGTTGTTCAGTGGTCAACTGTAATTAGCAGAGCTCTAGATAGATAGTAACAACAAAAAGGAATAAATAAATTTGTGGTTTATTTTTCTTAGTTCCTTTTCAGAAAATTAGTGGGCTTTGAATTACTTTATCCAGAAAGCATATAATTATAATAAATTTATTCCACTGTAATGTGAATGGTTTCATCATCATTCTTATAATTTTTCTTTCTTCAGATACATACAGGGTTTTTTCCCTCATGAGTTCAAAATTTCTAGGTATTTGGTTTCTCTCTCCATCTCAACTTTTGGTTAGTGTTTTAATTGTCCCAAATTGCTTTAAAAAAATCCAGGAAAATGTGAAATAATATCTTTTTTATTTTAATAAAATTCTACATAGTAAAAAGGGTAATCAAGTGTATCACTGGGGAGTCTGGCTGGCTCAGTCAGAAGAGCATGCAACTCTTAATCTTGGGATTGTGAGTTCAAGTCCCATGTTCGGTGTAGAGATTACTAACTAAATAAACTTGGATTTTAAAGGAATAGCCATTTAAAAATTTATATATATATAAAGTTTTACCATGTACTTTAGCTCTGTGAGTTTGAAGGAGAGGAGTCTCTTGAAACTGGTTTTTAAAATTTTGTCAGACATCTCTTTCCTTTCCTGCCTATGTTAGAGGCATCCCAGAAAAGCAAGAAAAATCATATAGAGCAGTTTGAGTACAGATAGGTGTAGTAGAGGATAGGGGCCATCAGACTCCAAGTTGTCTTTGCCTTGTGATAGAAAGTGTGCTGAGTGTTATGGAATAACTATAGGGTTCTGAGTTTTAGGCTGCCTTCTGGAATAGTAGTCTAGCTTCATCTCTATAGTGATCTATATTTATCTGCTTAGATTCGGTAATGGTGGGACACCTAGGTGGCTGAGTCGGTTAAGCGTCTGCCTTTGGCTCAAGTCATGATCCCAGGGTCTTAGGATCCAGTCCTGCATAGGGCTCCTTGCTCAGCAGGGAGCCTGCTTCTCCCTCTGCCTGCTCTCCCTACCACTCCCCCTGCTTGTGTTCGCTTGCTTCCTCTCTCTCTCTCTGAGAAATAAATAAATAAAACCTTTATTAAAAAAAAAGATTCAGTAATGGTAGTGAGACATGAAGTAGAGTGAGCTGATTGTGAACACTAGGGCAAAATGCAAAGTGGTAAATAAACATTTATATTGTTTTGAGAAATTGGCATTTAAGTGGTATCAGTAAAATGTGGTGTAGTTCTGTGGGCTCTAAGCATTTGCCATCTTGGATATCTGCTCCTAATGCTGGTGTGTGAGAGATATATATTACTGCCGTGGCTAATACACATTAAATGTGACCCCCTTTTTCATTTCTCTACCATTTCATTAAAAAAAAAATCCTGTGAATGTTTAATACCTGATGTTTTTCTCCATTACATGCAGGTAACTACAGTAAGTTAAGCTAACTTGGGCAATTTGGATGGCTTGGGGTTTCAATTTGCTGGTTGTTTCTGTGCAGTTCACTCAGTAAGCATTTGTTGAGCATTACGAGGTACCCAACGCTAATGAGTGTAGGGAAACAAGCATTTTTTTTTTTTTGAACACCTGGCTGCCAAGTACTGTTAGGTATATTTAGGTATATTACATTAATTACAGAAGATCGCTCGAAACAGCACTCTGAGGTTGTGATGATGATTCTCTTTTCATAGATGAGAAAAATAGGATTTACAAAAGTAATCTGCTTAAGATGTAAAGATAAATGGAAATCAAACCATCCCGTTTTCTTAAACCCGTAGCACATATTCTTTATGGGCCATTTCTCCATTATTCATTATTAGTAAGATGGTGATATTTATTTACTTATTTTTTTATGGAAGATGGTGATTTTTAAAATGGCTTCAGATTCCTTGACACTTCTCTTATGGAAAAGTAGGGATCTGTGTCCCCTCCCCTTGAATCTGGGCCAGCTGGCGACTGCTTTAACTAGTACAGTACAGTGGAAATAATGTTGTGAGACTTCTGAGGCTAGGATTTAAATGGCAATGGCACTTCCACCTTATTCTAGTTATTCCAAGCATGGAACACACATGCTTGGAGGCCTGAGGTGCCATGTAAGAAGGCCAGGTACCCTGCAGCCACTGCGTTGTGAGGAAGCCAAGCCACACCATAGGAAGAGGTTACCCGTCCCAGGGGCCAGAACCTCCAGATGATTCCAACCCCCAGCTGAGGTCTTAGATGTAGTGGAGAAAAGTCATCTGCACTTTCCCTGTCTGCATTTCTAACCACTAGAACCTTTAAGCATAATAAAATGCTTGTTATTTTAAGCCACTAAGATTTGGGGTAGCTTGTTACTCAGTAATAATAACTGGATCAGCAAGTGGCATAAAGCTCTTTTCCAGCCCACATGGTCTCTCCTTTTTTGCTATACTATTACTAGACATATACCCAGCATTAATTTGTTAGTATTTGTTCATTCTGTGCTTGTTTTATTTGCGGTAGTTTTCTTTCCCAACTAGGTTATATATAAACTTCAAGGTGGGAATTTTAGCAAGTACTCATCTATTACCTACTCTTTTGCAAGCAGTATTCTAGGTGAACAAAAACAGACACGAATCTCCTGTTTTAATGGAGTGTAGTTGTCAATGGATGTTTTGTAGCTACATTACTCAGAGTACCAAATTTATAGTGGCCAATAATGTGTTCTTGATAAGCGCTGATGTTAAGCTTCTCAGTCTTCAGGTTTTTCTGAGTAAATTTGTATTGCATTAAAAATTTTAATAGATACTAACAGCTTAAGTTCCTAGAAATAACTATTTTGGGTCAGAACTAATTTGCTACTCCCATAGATAGTAGTGCTTCAGTAAAATTTCAGTCAATCACATTAATATTAGCTTATCTTAAATTCCTGTTTTATATAAAGTAGTGTTTATTTTTACTTTATTCTGTAGTTTAGGAGAGACAATGTGCAAAGTTTGTATTGTCTGTGTCCAATTTGTATTAGGTCTCTGAGTGGGGAGAGAAGAAGAATCTTTCTTGGTATTCCCATTCTAATCATGTATGAAAACAGGCATGCACATGGGAAGATGAGTACCAGTAATTGGTTTTCTTTCAGTCCAGTATGGCAGTGAGTAGCAAGTGGTTAGATATTGTGAAAATTGGGGAGGGAGGTGAAAAAGCATCAAAATGTGAAAATGGCACATTTTGATTGTTCACGTTTACCTTCTCTTACGTGTTCTCCTGAAAATTTCCTAAGGCGCACAAACCAAAATACCTAGTAAAGGTCCCTGACATCCTCCATCAAGATTTTAATCAAATAAGTAGTAACTATTTCCTCCTTTGTTTACTCAGGGTGCTTTGTTAAACCTGTACTGCAGCACTAGTCATATTTTGTGATACAACCATTCCTAGTGGATGCTTGAAACCATGAATAGTACCAAACCGTATATATATTGTTTTCTCCTGTATATCATAGCTGTGATAAAGTTAAAGTTATAAGTTAGGCACAGTAAAAGATTAATACCTAATAATAAAATAGAACAATTACAACAGTGTACTGCAGTAAAAAGTATGTGAATGTGGTCTTTCTCTCTCAAAATACCTTATTATACTTACACTGTACCTCCCCTTCTTTTTGTGATGATGTCAACCCCAACCCCCCAAATCAAATTAAATTTAGCTCTCATGCTTTACTGTTCAGGGTGGTAAGTTGTTCACCTTCCTTAAGGTGTTTGTACAAAGTATTCCAGGGGCTTGTGCAGCACTCCCCAAAAAAACCCCCCAAAAAACAAAAAAACCTGAGAGAAAGGCAGAGATTGTTCCAGTTTTAAGTTTCAAGATGCTCCATAAATTTATTTGAGTCTTTAAGAGAAAACTTAGAAATGGAGATTTTGTGCCTTGGTTCCAAAGACCACAATGCCTAGTCTACAGTTCCCTAGTCTCCCTCATGCCGTTCTTTCAGAGTACTGTTGTCTGAGTGAGAACCCACAACCACCATTTCTTCTTTTTCTAGTCTTAAGGTGAAAGTTTAGGTGATTGCTTTGAGATCTTTTTTCTTTTTTAATATAGGCATGCATACTGTAAATTTTCCCTAAGTACTGCTTTCTTTAAGCCCCATTAGTTTTGGTATTGTGTTTTTCTGTTTGTTTTGTTTTTGTTTTATCTCAAAATATTTTCTGATTTTGATCTTGATTACTTCTTTGACCCGTTGGTTATGTAATGGAGCTATTGTTTAATTTCCACATATTTGTGAATTTCCCAAATGTCCTTCTGTTACTAATTTCTAATTTCATTCCATTGTGTTTGAAGTGCATACTTTGTATGATTTCAGTCCTTTTAAGGCTTTTTTATGGCCTAACATATGCCCTATTCTCAATAACATCCCATGTGCACTTGAAAAATAAAGCAAGCTCTACTGTTTTTGAGTGGGATAGTCTATGGATGTCTGTTAAGTCTAGTTTGTTTATAATGTTGATCAAATCTTTTTCTTCTGCCTGCTCAAATCTGTTGAATCCCTGTAATAATTTTTTCATTTTATTTATTGTACTTTTCAATTGCAGAATTTCTATTTTAAAAAAAAATTTGTCTTTTTATTTATGCTCTATTTTTTGAGGCATTGCTGTATTTTCCTTTAGTTCTTTAGATGTGGTTTCCTGTAGTTCTTTGGACATATTTTATTTATTTATTTATTTATTTAAGATTTTATTTATTTATTTGACAGAGATAGAGACAGCCAGCGAGAGAGGGAACACAAGCAGGGGGAATGGGAGAGGAAGAAGCAGGCTCATAGCGGAGGAGCCTGATGTGGGGCTCGATCCCATAACGCCGGGATCATGCCCTGAGCCGAAGGCAGACGCTTAACCGCTGTGCCACCCAGGCACCCCTGGACATATTTTAAATAGCTGATTTAAAGTCTTTGTCTTGGAGCACCTGGGTGGCTCAGTTGGTTAAGCGCCCGACTCTTGGTTTCAGCTCAGGTCATGATCTTAGGGTTGTAAGATTGAGCCCCGTTTCAGGCTCCCTGCTCAATTGGTAGTCTGCTTCCCCACCCCCCACCCCCCCAGCTCATGCACTCTCTCAGGGGAAAAAAGAAAAAAGAATAGATCTTAAAAAAAAAATAATAAAGTCTTTGTCTTATAAGCCCGATGACTACCTCCTCAGTAAGAGTTTCTGTTGATTGCTTTTTTTTCCCTGTGTATGGGTCATACTTTCTTGTTACTTTGTGTGACTCATAAATTTTGTTGAAAACACAACACTTAAATAATATATTGTGGTAATTCTGGAAGTCAAATTCTCCTCTCTTCCCAAGGTTTGTTGTTTGTTGTTTTTTCCTAGTGGTTGGTTGGTTGTGACTTTTCTGAATTAGTTCTATAAACTCCGTATTCTTTTTCCTCTGTGACCACTGAAGTCTCTGCTTGGTTAGCTTTGTGGTGAGCTAATGATTGGACACAGATTTCCTTAAAATCCTGGAACCAATAAGTTCCCCAATCTTTGCCGAAGAACTCTGTGTGTATTGGGGCATACCTTCAACACTCAGGAATTTGACAACTCTGCTTTAGCCTTCACTTCCTGCTTGCACAGGGCTTCAAGGTCAGTCACAGACGAGAGTTTAGAGCCTTCTTCTGCTTTTGAACTGTGGTCTTTTCTGAGTTGGTGCATAGCCCTACACATGTACATAGTCTTCTAGATTCCCTGGAATATGTCAGAGCCTTTCAGAGTTATCTATGGATATCTCATTCCCCAGTTTTTCCTTTAAAAAGCTTTTTAGTTAGCTGATTGTGTGCCCTGTTATGCACTGCCTCAGGCATATGTGATGTTAAACAATTGCCTTTAATTATTTTCAATGAATGTCCCCAGAGAAGAGATGTTTTTGCACTGGACAGGCCCCAATTTAAATAAAATTAAAACATCCCCATAAGTGGGGTCTTCCAAGGAACCATCAGGTAGTTGAAATAATGATAATTCTCTGGGAATGTGCTTTTGAAGGATCTCCAACCCCGTTTGGTCCCCTTTGATGACTGTCAGACTTGGTTTTTAAAACAGTTGTGGGATGTTGATTTTCAAGGACACTGTGGAGCTGGAGCAGGGGAGGAAAAATGGAAATAAGGGCACATTAAAACCTGCAAAGCTCATTTTCTCCCCAAGATACAGCTCTTTTTCTTGAATGAACACTGCTTAGATTGCTACAAGTTTTGAATTAATTTCCAGAGTTCTGGAAAAGTTGATTTTGACAATTTTTCCTAGTTTTCTTGTTGCTTTTGTGGAGGAGAGAATGTTTGGAGATCTTTGCTGTGGTGTTTTTGCATCACTCCCATCCTTTCTTTTTTCCTCCTCTGAGAAGTTAACTATCTCTTTTCTTTTCTTTTTTTCCTCTTCAACTTAAAACACCAGCAACTATTCCATTTTTTCTGTGACCATCCAACTTTATTTTTCTCAGTCAGTGGACAGGGGTGGTCTTCTGTGTTCTGTTTTTTCATTCTGTTTCTCCTAAGGGACTTCTTAAAGCTGTGAAAACAATTCAGAATTAATAACTCATAAATTATCCTACCACATAAAAATGAAAAGGTGATAATGAGGTTGGGGGGGAGTATGGTGTCAGTCAAATAGACTACTATCAGCCAGAAAAACAGGAGTTTTCTTGGACTTCAAGTAAATGACTAAAATAATAGACCAAGGAAAAATATAAAATAAATTTTAGAATTTTAAAAAAGCTTTTTCTGTTATCTGCTTCTATAACTATTTCTTGTTTTTTATTATTTTGTTCCTCATCAGGATGCCCGACATGCAGCAGAAGGAGAAATATATACCAAGCTTAATCAAAAAATTGATGAATTTGTTCAGCTTGCTGATTATGACTGGACCATGTCTGAGCCAGATGGAAGAGCTAGTGGTTATTTAATGGATCTTATTAATTTTTTGAGAAGCATCTTTCAAGTGTTTACTCATTTGCCTGTAAGTAAAAAAATTTCAAAATAGTGTATTATAGTTTTGCTTACTAAAGTATATCTTAGAATTTAATCTTAGTTTGAGGTTTACTTGTTCAAACCAACTTCCTAGCTTGAATATTTTCTTTCCATTCTTATAAATCCGTTTGTGAAGACTTCTAACTTAGCCAATTGTTTCAAGTTTTAATTTATTTGACTTTTAACCAAAATAACTACAACTCTGTTTCTACCAAAACCAAAACAAAACCCTGAAATTCAGTGTAGACTTAAATTGAAATAAACTCTAATAGGAGTAGTTCTCATATAATCAATGACTTTTCCAATTAGAAAGGCCAAGAAATTATTGGATATGTTTAGGCCGGAGATTAAAAGTAAAACTAGAATATTGTTCTATCCTGATATATAGTCAGAGTGCATCTATTTTGAATAATCTATTGATGAAACATTAAAAAAATATATAAATACCAGTAACATTGGGTATGAATAGGCTGGAATACTGGATTCTTTGCATGAGGAATGCAAAGACCAAAGAGATTATGTTGGGATGAAAATGCTTTTCATTAGGTATATTCAAAAATAATAGAACTACTATTAAAACATGAGTGGAATAGTTTTTGTACAAATAAAATAGGAAAAAATTTGTTGACTGTTTCATAATAAGATGTAGCTGAACACAGGTGGAAAAAAACCCAAACAAACCTGGTATGAAATAATAAAATGTAGAGAGAAAGGAAAGAAAAGGTGTAGCTGTGAACACAAAAATAAAGCATTTAATCTGAAGCCTACCTGACTGCCTCCAACCATCTCTCCTGTTTAAAAGGAAAAAAAAAAAAAAGTTATTCTCCTTATTTTTGACTCTGTCTCCATCGTAAGTTGCTCCAGAGGGCCATTTAGAATAGTTGAAGGCAGGTGTTGCTAAGAAATAAATAGAAGAATTTCCTAGAGGGGCGCCTGGGTGGCACAGCGGTTAAGCGTCGGCCTTCGACTCAGGGNGCATATGTGATGTTAAACAATTGCCTTTAATTATTTTCAATGAATGTCCCCAGAGAAGAGATGTTTTTGCACTGGACAGGCCCCAATTTAAATAAAATTAAAACATCCCCATAAGTGGGGTCTTCCAAGGAACCATCAGGTAGTTGAAATAATGATAATTCTCTGGGAATGTGCTTTTGAAGGATCTCCAACCCCGTTTGGTCCCCTTTGATGACTGTCAGACTATTGGTTTTTAAAACAGTTGTGGGATGTTGATTTTCAAGGACACTGTGGAGCTGGAGCAGGGGAGGAAAAATGGAAATAAGGGCACATTAAAACCTGCAAAGCTCATTTTCTCCCCAAGATACAGCTCTTTTTCTTGAATGAACACTGCTTAGATTGCTACAAGTTTTGAATTAATTTCCAGAGTTCTGGAAAAGTTGATTTTGACAATTTTTCCTAGTTTTCTTGTTGCTTTTGTGGAGGAGAGAATGTTTGGAGATCTTTGCTGTGGTGTTTTTGCATCACTCCCATCCTTTCTTTTTTCCTCCTCTGAGAAGTTAACTATCTCTTTTCTTTTCTTTTTTTCCTCTTCAACTTAAAACACCAGCAACTATTCCATTTTTTCTGTGACCATCCAACTTTATTTTTCTCAGTCAGTGGACAGGGGTGGTCTTCTGTGTTCTGTTTTTTCATTCTGTTTCTCCTAAGGGACTTCTTAAAGCTGTGAAAACAATTCAGAATTAATAACTCATAAATTATCCTACCACATAAAAATGAAAAGGTGATAATGAGGTTGGGGGGGAGTATGGTGTCAGTCAAATAGACTACTATCAGCCAGAAAAACAGGAGTTTTCTTGGACTTCAAGTAAATGACTAAAATAATAGACCAAGGAAAAATATAAAATAAATTTTAGAATTTTTAAAAAAGCTTTTTCTGTTATCTGCTTCTATAACTATTTCTTGTTTTTTATTATTTTGTTCCTCATCAGGATGCCCGACATGCAGCAGAAGGAGAAATATATACCAAGCTTAATCAAAAAATTGATGAATTTGTTCAGCTTGCTGATTATGACTGGACCATGTCTGAGCCAGATGGAAGAGCTAGTGGTTATTTAATGGATCTTATTAATTTTTTGAGAAGCATCTTTCAAGTGTTTACTCATTTGCCTGTAAGTAAAAAAATTTCAAAATAGTGTATTATAGTTTTGCTTACTAAAGTATATCTTAGAATTTAATCTTAGTTTGAGGTTTACTTGTTCAAACCAACTTCCTAGCTTGAATATTTTCTTTCCATTCTTATAAATCCGTTTGTGAAGACTTCTAACTTAGCCAATTGTTTCAAGTTTTAATTTATTTGACTTTTAACCAAAATAACTACAACTCTGTTTCTACCAAAACCAAAACAAAACCCTGAAATTCAGTGTAGACTTAAATTGAAATAAACTCTAATAGGAGTAGTTCTCATATAATCAATGACTTTTCCAATTAGAAAGGCCAAGAAATTATTGGATATGTTTAGGCCGGAGATTAAAAGTAAAACTAGAATATTGTTCTATCCTGATATATAGTCAGAGTGCATCTATTTTGAATAATCTATTGATGAAACATTAAAAAAATATATAAATACCAGTAACATTGGGTATGAATAGGCTGGAATACTGGATTCTTTGCATGAGGAATGCAAAGACCAAAGAGATTATGTTGGGATGAAAATGCTTTTCATTAGGTATATTCAAAAATAATAGAACTACTATTAAAACATGAGTGGAATAGTTTTTGTACAAATAAAATAGGAAAAAATTTGTTGACTGTTTCATAATAAGATGTAGCTGAACACAGGTGGAAAAAAACCCAAACAAACCTGGTATGAAATAATAAAATGTAGAGAGAAAGGAAAGAAAAGGTGTAGCTGTGAACACAAAAATAAAGCATTTAATCTGAAGCCTACCTGACTGCCTCCAACCATCTCTCCTGTTTAAAAGGAAAAAAAAAAAAAAGTTATTCTCCTTATTTTTGACTCTGTCTCCATCGTAAGTTGCTCCAGAGGGCCATTTAGAATAGTTGAAGGCAGGTGTTGCTAAGAAATAAATAGAAGAATTTCCTAGAGGGGCGCCTGGGTGGCACAGCGGTTAAGCGTCGGCCTTCGACTCAGGGCGTGATCCCGGCGTTATGGGATCGAGCCCCACATCAGGCTCCTCTGCTATGAGCCTGCTTCTTCCTCTCCCACTCCCCATGCTTGTGTTCCCTCTCTCGCTGGCTGTCTCTATCTCTGTCGAGTAAATAAATAAAATCTTTAAAAAAAAAAAAAGTCTCCTTTAAAAAAAAAAAAAGAAGAATTTCCTAGAGAGATTTTAATAGTGGATCTGTGCCAAAGGACTTTTAGAAGCTTACCCAGGGATTATATTATATTCCTATCTGCTGTCCTTATGTTGAGAAAGGGAACCTGTATATATGTTTATTTCTTGTTTCAACTAATTTCTAAAAAAGTGTTCCTCATATAGTATATATTAAGTAATTGTTGAGTTAATTTGAATTCACATTGTCAGTATACATCTCCAGCCCAAAGCAATCTACAAGAATTTACATATGTGTGTGCTCACACATATACACAGATATACACATATCATATTTTTATATTGCATTATCTGTTTCACAGCTTGGCATAATGTGATGGGGAGGAATTTTGTGCATAAATTGGGTAGAATTAAGAGAGTTTATATGTTAGAAATGGTTAGGGCAAATACGTCGCTTCAAGAGGCTAACATCTGGAAGGAAATCCTGCTTTTTCAAGGTGTCCTGTGGTAACACAGAGAGAAACAGACTCCTGGCCTAACTAGATCACTCGTAATCTATTATGATATTTTGTATAGTTGTAGGTGATTCTTCATATGCCATTTTGGATTTTTATGTCATCTAACAAGAGTTTTTTTGTAAAGGAAATTAACTTTTATACAATGCCACCAACAAATACAACAATAAATATAGGGTATGATCAAATAAATAGAAAATTGTTGTTCATAGCTAAGAAAAGAGAAAATGGACCTAACAACTGTATATTCTTATTCAAGGAATAAACTAGAAACATAATTCCCAAGCAAAAATATTAAATTATTGACTATAATAAGTTTTAGCTAGCATTGATAATTGTATTATGGCTTAGTATATTAATTCTCTGAAACACTGAATTTGTATATTCAACTATATTGTTTTCTTTTAAGCAAAGAACAGAGGAAATATTATTAAATGTATTATTTTTCTAAACAGTATATGTTATATAAGCTACCATTTTTATTTGAATGTTTTTTGTTAATGTGTTTTTTTAGAGAGGGAGAGCATGGGAGTGCAGGTCAAGGGAGAGGGAGAATCCTGACGTGGGGCTTGATCTCAGGACCCTGAAATCATGACCTGAGCCAAAATCAAATTACCTGACTGAGCCACCCAGTCACTCCATTTGAATATTTTAAGCTGAAAATGATTCCTTAGTTTCAGGTTACCCTTGGTCCCAGATGGAGGGAGGGGCTGGTTCTGACTCCTTTAATTCTCAAAGAAGCTTCAGAAGATTATTTATCACATTTAGTCCCAAGTCAGTCAGCTTAAGCGGAAGTAGCTATCCTACTTAGACATGAAGAGTTAAGTAGTGGCCATGTTCCCGATCTATCTTAGTTTTGACATTGTTCAGAGTCAGTGCAGTGAGTTAGAGTCAGTGGGATCCGCGAGACCAAGGACCACTCTTTCAAATAGTGCAAGTGTTGGTCATTAGTGGAAGTAATTTGACACAAAAGTTGAGTCTGAGGGATAAAGCTGACTCTTTCACCCTCCAACCCTAAAAAGTACCTAAGACAGAACACCTAGTTTAAAAGCTCCACTCTTAGCTTCACTGCATAGTTTTTTGTCAGTTCCTGCCACTGTTGCGAAAGAGTATTTTCTCAATCACAGATAATCATGATGTGCAGTTGCTGACCATATTGCCTGGTAAAGGTTCCATTGGTTCAAAAAAAGTCATAATCAAACCAATAGAATTTTGTGTTCTGCTCACAAGGTGAAAACAATAGACGTTAATGGATCATAATGGTTTTGATGGAGCCCAGGGAAATAACTTTGTTATTTTCTCTTTTTTTTTTTTTTATTTTTTAAAGATTTTATTTATTTATTTGACAGAGATAGAGACAGCCAGTGAGAGAGAGAACACAAGCAGGGGGAGTGGAAGAGGAAGAAACAGGCTCATAGCAGAAGAGCCTGATGTGGGGCTCGATCCCGTAATGCCGGGATCACGCCCTGAGCCGAAGGCAGACGCTTAACCGCTGTGCCACCCAGGCGCCCCCTGTTATTTTCTCTTTTTAACTACATTGTGGTAGCTATAGAAAGCTANGATCCCGTAATGCCGGGATCACGCCCTGAGCCGAAGGCAGACGCTTAACCACTGTGCCACCCAGGTGCCCCCTGTTATTTTCTCTTTTTAACTACATTGTGGTAGCTATAGAAAGCTGTAGGATTTCCAAGACCAGCAATAATATTCACTGTAGATACTTTGTAGGGTTGGATGAGTGAAAGAATTGGTATATTACTTCCCTCACCTGTTTCTCTTCACTTGCACTATTTCAGCCAGTTCAAGTTTATGCAGGAAATGGAAAAGTAAAGTAATTTAATATGCTTCCATATTAAAATACTTACTCATCTGCATTTCCCCTTGCTCTAGCAGAGAAGCCAGGCTCTCTACTGACCATAGAAATCAACAGCAAGCTAAACAGGCAGTATTTTGCAGTTATGACTGGTATTGCCCCATTACCCAAAAAGGTTAAGCTGCCCTGTTAAATACATTATCTGCCTCAGGGGAACTTGCCTTTTCATGACTCAATTAAAGCAGAACCCATTTATCTTTTATTGTTCTTGGGGGCCAGGTTGCTAAAGTGAGGAGAGCATAGGATGGGCTCTGGAGTTAGAACAATTTATGCTTGAACCTTGGATTTGTAATTTACTAGCTGTGGGATCCTGGCAAGTTGCTTAACCTCTGAACCTTTTACCTTTTGCAAGATAGGCATAATCCATTTTCCTATAGGACTATCATAGGATAAATTGAAATAGTGTGTAAAAAAGTTGCCTGGCAGGGTGCTTGGCATAAAGTAAGAACTATTAATAAATGTTAGTTTTGTCCTTTCTTCTCCTTTCTTCCTCTATTACTGTTTTAAGGCCTTTAATAGTTATTAGTTTCATTTTAGTATGCTTTACTTTTTTTTCTTGTATTTATGCCTACATTTTTAGCTTGATATTATTTAGCTCTGAGTTCTGTACTTTTGCATTATGTAGCCATTAAAAACTTTAATTTTGAAAGATATTCACTTTATAAAGCATATTTATATGAATAATTATAACTTGAGTACAGTGCTTATAATGGCTAACAGATGCCAGTGAAGTCTGATTAGTACATGAAGTAAATATTATTTCATCCCTAAATTAATATTCTTGAAATCAACAGTTTTTACTCTTTCAGATGTGTAAGTAACCCTTCTTGTTTCTAGTATTTTTTTTCCTTACAATAGGAAATGCAGCTGTCTAGAAGAAATAAAAATTACCTGTTAACGGGGCACCTGGGTGGCTCAGTCGTTAAGCGTCTGCCTTCGGCTCAGGGCGTGATCCCAGAGTCCTGGGATCGAGCCCCACATCAGGCTCCTCTGCTGGGAGCCTGCTTCTTCCTCTCCCACTCTCCCTGCCTTTGTTCCCTCTCTCGCTGGCTGTCTCTCTCTCTCTCTCTCTCTGTAAAATAAAGAAAATCTTTAAAAACAAAAAAACAAAACAAAACAAAAAAACCATTTGAAAAAAAAATTACCTGTTAACTTGTCAAAGGATAACCACTGTTAACATTTTGACATGTATTTTCTTTCATACTTTCAAGTCATTTTCTTCTACGCAATTATGAGACTTAATTTAAGTCTAATTTATAAGTCCTGTTTTTTTAAAATAAGATTTTGTATTAGCTAGAAAATTTAAAACCGAAGGAATTTTAAAAAGCATTAAACATTCATTCACCACTTACGCATATGTAAATAGAAAAGGTTGTTGAGCAACTTGAACATACCTTGTTATTCTTCGTAAAGACTGCCAAATGGAACTCTGACATTTTACTGTGAATGTATTACCTAAAGACCCAGCACTGGTCTGCTTCTAGAAAAAATAATGAACATTTCCTTTCTTCATAAATGCTAATAATCGTGTGTTTGTCTCAGTAAGGATATTTTACTGAGTTGCAACCACTAGAGGATATGTATAAGTGGTAATGGCTCCTTAATTTCTTCATATATGTATTTGCAAAGAGGACCCAATTTACCCAGATTTTATAGTAACAAATGATTATCTTTTACAGCAGTAAATAGAAGATCATGCATTCATGATTCAATTTGCTCATATTTCTTCCTTTCTCAGAACTCTATTTTATTTTTAGCCATAATATAATTTTCTGTGCTTACATTTGCTATTACTCTAGAGTTGTTAAATAAACTAATCTTGTTTCTGTTTGAACTGTAAGCACCAACTTTTCTTCCAAGAAAAATATGTTTTCCTTTGCTTTCAAATATGCTTAACTTTTGGTTTTCTGCACTAATAGGAGTCTTGTGATGAATAATAAAAAAAATAGACATGATTTTTAGGAATAATGTTTATCTTTGGCATCTTTATTACAGAATAGATGTCTCTAAAAAGCTGTTTATTAACAGAATATCTATTGGGGCTCTTGGGTGGCTCAGTCGGTTAAGTGACTGACTTCGGCCCAGGTCATAATATTGGGGTCCTGGGATCAAGCCCTGTGGTGGCAACAGGGCTACCCATTCAGCAGGGAGTCCGCTTCCCCCTCTCCCTCCACCCCTCCCCCTGCTTATGCGCTCATGCTCGCTCTCTCAAATAAATAAATGAAATCTTCTAAAAAAAAATCAAAGAATATCTGTTAATAGTATCGTTTCTCCCCATATCTTTTACTTTAAGATTAGAGATGCCTTCCTACTGAGAGAAAATGGCTTTAAAATAGTGGTGGGAATTATTATGAGAGCCTATTGTGCACATTTCTTCTCAGCTGTGCATTCAGTGACATCACATCGGTAGCCATAGGTAGGAGTAGATAGACCATGGCAATCAGCGAATCTTACGAATAAAGGCTTTTTTCCCCAGAGAATTGTTGTTAAACATTTACTAGCATAGCACTATATTTGGTATAGATTTTAAAATCACATTACCAAAGAAAAATGATTTACTTTTGATTAACTCAAGAAATAAATCAGAGTATATGTTCAATAATAAAATTATAGTAGGAACTACTTTGAAAACAAGGAAATGGTTATTTGATCTTTAAATTCTGTATCTACTTCCCTTTCTAGTTCCCTTTTAAGGTGTTTCCCTTTTTAGGTGTTTACTTTGAAGGGTTTTTCCTTTGGCTTAATTTTTTGCTTCCAGCCAAAAGTGTTTTATTAATGACCTAATTTAGTATCCTGTGTAAATTCTTTATGCTTAGGGCCATAGTCTCCTTCCCTACTAAATGTATCTGGTGCCACTGAGTCTTTAATTTGCATTTTTAATTTTCATATATAGTTTTGAAACATGCTTTCTTTAAGTGAGAAACATATATCCAATAATAAATGAAGATACATGATTTGGTCAGAAACAGATAGCATCTAACTTTTTGTTCTGTGTTTTGGGAGATTTTTCCAGTTTTATCTTTCAGTCCTTTTGTAAAATATTTTGTTAATTTTTAATTTCTAATGAACCACTTCTGTTTTTTTTTTCTTTTTTAAAGATTTTATTATTTTATTTGACAGAGAGAGACACAGCCAGCAAGAAAGGGAGCACAAGCAGGGGGAGTGGGAGAGGAAGAAGCAGGCTCCCAGCAGAGCAGGGAGCCCAATGTGGGGCTCAATCCCAGGACCCTGGGATCACGCCCTGAGCCGAAGGCAGACGCTTAACGACTGAGCCACCCAGGCGCCCCGAACCACTTCTGTTTTTAAGTGTTCCTTTGTCATAGGGTACTGTTCTTTTAAAAAAAAAAAAAAAAAAATTATCTTTCAAATCTTCCTGAATATTAGAGGGTTTTTTTTTTTGATAGGTATTTCAGTTTCTTAAATTATCTATGTTACCCTCGAATAGGTTTTTTTGCTTCTTTATTTTGCTCATTCTCTTTTAACAAAGAAGTCCTGGAGAGCTGATACAAGTTTACTCCACTACTGTGTAAATACCCTATTTTTTGGTAAACTTTTCTCCTGAGTAGGAATCGACTGGGAATTTTTTAAAAATCGGGGGTCATTTTGCCTAGGATTCTTCACCTCAGATATGGAGCTAACCATGAGATTGTGGCCTCCTCTCTTCAGGGCCAACTTCATGTATGTGTGACCTATGCAGTTACATGGGTTTAGAAGGTTCCTGCATGTGATTTGGTGCTCAGCTCTTGTTTTCTTGGAATTCTAAATAGTTTTTGAACAAAGGGCCCCACATTTACCTTTTGCACTGAGCTTCATAAATTATGTAGCCTTCTGTGCCTCTCTTTCCATTATTACTACACCATGCCAGAATGAGCGGAGCTCTTTTTTCCTCTCTTCCTCCTTCCCTCCCTCTTTCTTTCCATCTATACCAGAAGCCTCAAATGTTCTTTCATTATGGAAATTGCCTGTGCTCTGTAGTTAAAGGATCATTGGCATAGTTGTTCAAGAAATCTTCAATGACCTTCCCTATTTTTCCATCCCATTTTTCTTTTCTTTTCTTTTTTTTAAGATTTTATTTATTTATTTGACAGAGAGAGAGAGAGAGAGAGAGAGACAGCCAGCAAGAGAGGGAACACAGCAGGGGGAATGGGAGAGGAAGAAGCAGGCTCCCAGCAGAGGAGCCTGATGTGGGGCTCGATCCCAGAATGCCGGGATCATGCCCTGAGCCAAAGGCAGACGCTTAACAACTGAGCCACCCAGGCGCCCCTCCATCCCATTTTTCATTTCTGTCCTTTTTCGCACCTGCCATCTCTGGACCTCTCATGTACAGCTGGCTCTCAGCTCCACTGTAGTCCCCTGTTAGCAGATAATGGGCAGTGTCTTTCTCTTCTGTTTCATGTGCTTTCTGTCTTCCAGAAATCATTTCCTGTGCTATTAAACATTTATTCCTTTTTTCAGTTCCCTGCTTTTTATTTCACTTGTATCTCAGGGTCAATGGGATGCAAAGACATTAACTTAGTCTACCATCTTGATTCTGAACAACCTGCTTCCTTCTCTTTGAAGTAAAATGATTGGATTAGGTCATCTCTAAGGGCCTTATATATAATATTATGTTTCTAAGCATCATTATTTCATACAGATGTAAAGTCCCAACCTAAACATAGATTTATTCGTTTTGGCACCTTATTTTCTCTTTTAGCCCTACCCTTTTATGTTCTTTATTCTTTCGTTCCAGCTTTTTTCTGAGTTAAGTATACGGGTTTACATGTCTTTTTTACTTGACTGAAAATTGTAAAGGAGAACTTTAATAGTCAACTGTACAATCAGAGGTTTTAATCACCCTCTCTTTCATGTGACACCAGAAAGAACTGTATGAAAAATGCAGATTGTAGTTTTAAAATCATGGCACAGGCAGCTTTGAATGCATTTTAGTGCTTATCTAGTGAAAGCATAACCATATATTGTTTATATATGTTTACAAATTGGTTTTCCTTATTTGGATATGAATTTTTAAAATATATAATGGTAATGAATCACATTGATCTGATTTATTGCCTGTAAGTCATAAAAATGATATGATGTGAACTATGATGAAAGCATACCAAGTCCTATGACTTACATGGTGTTCATGTTAAATGTGGTTGCCTGACTTTATTGACTTTTATTGGAAGTTAAATCTAGAAAGGACTTAGAGATTATCTGGAGTCTAGTCCAGTCTTCCAGAAGAGAGAATTGTCTGGCTAGCACAGTTTTCAGCCCACTGCTTACTAGGGTTAATTAGGATGATCAGGCAGGCTATTCCTCTATTCCTGCTTGCGGTTTGGTTTTTTTTTTTACTCATTGTGTGTTCGGTGAAGAGGACAGCCTCCCAAACAGAGGGACACCTTCAATGTAGCTATACCAGATGTTCAGCTGCCACTAATAAATAAATTTTGAATTTTATTGACCTAATATAATAAGGTTAAGTTCATGTTTCAGGTAAATAGTGCTTAAATATTATATAGTTTATTATCAGATTTTGAAAAGTAAATTAGATAGTTCTTAAAAATTAAACAGCATTTTCTGGCTATTTTAGTTAATTTTATTAATCTTTATTATTTTAAGGAATTAATATTTAATTAAATCCCGAATATTTTAAAGGAATAAGCTAGTACTATCTATTTAGTACAGAACTCAGAAGCGTATATATATTTAAATTGAGACCAGTGATTTGTTTTTTTGCTTTGGGTTGTTATTCACTTTTGGGGGAGAAAATAAATTTACATGATTAATTATAAGATAATTTAATGTGCCATCTTTCCTTGAGTATTTTCTTTTAAGCTATAGTGGCAGATTATGTGGAAGCTTACTGGCTTATCCTTTTAAGCATCTTCAGAATCATGCAGTTTTTTATTTGTAAAGAAACAGACATTTTATTTCCTTTGGTGTTAAAATCATTTGCAGGAAGAGATACTTGTTAACAATTCAGATTCCGGTGCTTGGCTCTATACCTAACTGAATTAAAATTTCCAGAGCTTAGAAATCTGCATTTTTTGATTAAAATTTGAAAACAGCTGCTCTATAGCAAAGAACCCTGTCAAAGAGTTGGTGTTTTCTAAATTTGCCGGTTCAGCAGACATTTAGTAACTGCAAAAGTTCTTGGTATTTTAATACTGACTACTTGATTAGGTAGGCAGAAATTTGGAGGAGGATTTATCTGATTGGTGTGGATGTAAAAATTCACATACAAATCCCAAAATAAAATGATGATCACATGTATGTAATAAATTAATGCCTTTAAATTATAGCAAACACACAGAGCCAGCTTGCTTGTTTTGTAGTATATTTGCTACTTTAAACACTGCTTCTTCTGCTATTGGAATACATTTTCCTTTTTTATTTGATTGCCCGGCTGACTTCCTTCTCAGACTAACAGCAGAGATTATGCAGCCTTGTCGGTAAGTAAATACAAGCCAAAGCTAGCATGTGAATTAGATAATAGTGAACTTCCTGCAGGCTTATTTTTCTCTGCTTAGTTACCTATAGTAAATCCTAATTATTTGGGCATTATTTTTCATATGATTGTAGTTTTGTGGAAACCTGCATTTGAAGGTAATGGTGCTTATTTTGGTGAAGCAGTCAGGAGGATTTCCTGGGTCTTGATTGTGAAAGTTAATATTACAGTGCATCTGTGGCGAGTTTAGTGCTTTGGGAAACCTCTCTGTGGTCACCTCATGCATGATAGGGTAAAATTTGCAGATATTTCCCTCATCTGTAAAATGAGGTCAATGTGGCCTATAGATTTTTGTGAAGATTAAATGAGACAGTATACATAAAATATTTATAAAAGTGTCTGGCATATAATAAGCACTTAAAAATATTAGTTATTATTATTACTTGCTTGTAAGACTATTTGTGCTTTTCCCGAATGCCTTTTCTCTACAGACCTTATCCCAAACTCCACTTGTAGAAATTTACCTCGGTGCATAATCCAGTATGATTGATGACCTAGTACAGATTTTTCTTTTTCACTCCAAACCCAGTATTGCTCTCCTGAAATGCCTTAGCTTTTACCTTTTTTCATGGCTTCATCATATTTTATGTTTTACTGTGTTTATTGCTCCATTCCACCTCCAGTTGTGAGCTCTTGATGGCCAGAATAGGAACTCATAAATATTTTCTGACTGTGCAGAAAAAGTTCTTACAGGGGCGCCTGGGTGGCACAGTGGTTAAGTATCTGCCTTCGGCTCAGGACGTGATCCCGGCGTTATGGGATCGAGCCCCACATCAGGCTCCTCCGCCATGAGCCTGCTTCTTCCTCTCCCACTCCCCCTGCTTGTGTTCCCTCTCTTCGCTGGCTGTCTCTATCTCTGTCGAATAAATAAATAAAATCTTAAAAAAAAAAAAAAAAGAAAAAGTTCTTACAAGTTCTTACCTTAAAAAAGTGTCATCTAGCATTTGAAATTTAAATGTTCCTAACCTTTCTGTTCCTATTCCTATTATTGAAATTCAGATCTTTGTTATTATAACTGTTTTCTAATTAGCCTCTTCCAGTAGTGTCTCCTTACTTCAGTTCATCATACGTACCAGTGCCAGATTATTCTTTCTAGGGCACAGTCTTATCATATTTCCCTGTTGAAAAGCTTCAGAGTCTCTTGTTCATCTAAAGTAAAAATTTGACAGGTTCATGAAAAGAAATTATCTCAGACTCTTTCCAGACACATTTCTGACCATTATTCACATGGGTGTTCAAGTGGAAAATTCATTGTGTCCTGGATCTGTCTTTTATTTTCTATCTTGGCTTCATTTATAACTGTAAAAATCCTGAATCTCTTCCAAAAGCATCTTTAATGCTACCTCTTCATGAAGCATTTGCTAATTCCACTTAACCATATGTGGATACTTTGTCCCACTTTTACAGTACTGTTTATATTTTGTCGTATACTATACCTGTTTGAAGACTTGCCTTCTTTCCGCTATTAGAATTTAATCCCTTTATGTCAGGAACTATTATCCACTCATTGTCTCTTCTGTAGCACCTAAACAATATTTTACACAGAGGAAATGCTTGATAAGTATTTTTTAAGTTAATATGAGAGAAATAGTAAAGAAATGACTTACAAAAGTCTTTTTCTTGTATGCATAGAGAGTATAAAAAATATACTGCAAAAATCAGAATTTTTAAATCAGGGGCGCCTGGGTAGCGCAGTCGTTAAGTGTCTGCATTCGGCTTAGGTCATGATCACAGCGTTCTGGGATTGAGCCCCACATCAGGCTCCCTGCTCAGCGGGAAGCCTGCTTCTTCCTCTCCCACTCCCCCTGCTTGTGTTCCCTCTCTCACTGGCTGTCTCTCTGTCACATAAATAAATAAAATCTTTAAAAAAAAAAGAATTTTTAAATCAAATTTATTTGTGAAATATAGAATACTTCCTAGTTTTGAAGATAAAGTTCGTGGTCTTATTCACAGGCAAAAATTTGGAAAATGTCTATATGAAAATTATTTAGTAAAGGTGGTGTTGGTACTGACTAGAAATATTTGTATGTTTACTATTTCCTTTCACATCTCCATGAATACTTCAGACTACAACTCTCTTCATGCCTGTAAATTGAGTAGTGATTTAAACACAATAAAAGACCTGATAGCACCAAAATAACCCTTGTGAATTCCCGGGCACTAAGGCCAAGTACTTTTTGTCCCATTGAAGAGACAGAGCCTCAGGCTTTCACTTCAACTTTTTCTTCATTTGCTGTAGTAATTGTTAAGTATTTAGTTAAGCTTGGTAACAGGTTTCCTGCAGATAAATCATATACATGTTCAAAATACAGAAGTCATGTTCAGAAGTGATACTAATCCTGCTATCCAAAAAAAAACCCTCAAATTGTTTCTTGTCCTGTATTTGAGAAGGCAAGGATAGATTTGGGGACCAGTTTTGTAGAAATTTGCATGAGAAATTTTAAAAGGTTTGGCACTTGGGTGTTCAGTGTTTTGAAAAAGTTACTTATATGAGATAGTTCTGTCTTTGGTGATCAATGACATTTTTGATATCCATTTCCATACTTTGTAAAAAGTTAATTCCAAGTACACAGAAATCAACAAGAACAAACCATTGTCAGTACATCAGGGCATTGGAGAGAATTGAAGAACTTTAAGAGACAATGTAAATGAAAAAGTTGAAAACAGTCAAAGCCCACTGTTAGAAAATATATATATTTTTTAAGATTTTATTTATTTATTTGACAGAGAGAGAGGCAGCGAGAGAGGGAACACAAGCAGGGGAAGTGGGAGAGGGAGAAGCAGGCTTCCCGCTGAGCAGGGAGCCTGATGTGGAGCTCAATCCCAGAACGCTGTGATCATGACCTGAGCTGAAGGCAGATGCTTAACGACTGAGCCACCCAGGTGCCCTGAATTTATATTTTTTCTTAAGTTTTTTTTTTTAATATGTATTTTATTAGTAAGCTCTACACCCAACAAGGGGTTTGAACTCATGATCCTGAGATCAAGAGATATGCACTCTACCGACTGAGCCAGCCAGACACCCCTAAGTTTTTTCTTAAGCTTTTCATTAATGTAATTGAACAGTTAAGTGATTTTCACTACTGTAAGTTAATTGCCAAAAAAAAAAAGAATCTTACTCTTTGTTGAAAATGAATGTAGTTGAATTTTATAACTTTAATCCTTCTAAGTATTTATTAAGTTGATGCTGACTAATCTTGGTGAGAGATTTAATTGCATTAAGTTATAAGTCTTATGTGTGTATGTAGCATAGAACACTTAAATATTTCCCACTGTCAAAGGTTGTGGAAAACAGTATTTTGATTCAGAGCATAATTGGAAGAAGTAGTAGTAATAGAAGGCTTTTAGTTTAGAAGGAAACAGCATGAGAGATTTAGTAGAAAGCTAGTGGATTAGGAGAGAACTCGAAGACCTGACCAATAAGTAACAGATCAGGGAGATAAAATGAAAATAATTAGAATGGATTATTATCAGCCCTTGGACTAAATGTGTGTATATGTATGTACATGCATACATATGCACACTTACAAATATCCTGTAACTTTACTCTTTTAACAGCTATCAGTGTTAATAGACTAGATTGCTGGTGCTGGCTTTATGAGAAAAGTGCCATTCTGAAAGGAAGATTCAGTATTACAAACAAATGAAAATGCAATATCTGGCAGTTTTACTACCAGGTGGCAGCAGAGAATTCATGTTTAGAAAGTTAACTGAGTTTTTGCAGATAGGAATGGTAAAGTTCTAGGAATCCAAATGGTGTCTTCCCTTTAACCTGTATTCCACAATGGAAAGAAAAATATAGAAGATAATTTCCCCCCAAAGTTAAATGGACAAAAGTTGAAATTGGGGAAGAAGGAAAAGGACTAAAATATGTGGATAAGAGATTGTTCCAGTTTGAATTATGTTTTATTGTGAGCAGATAAAGACAGCAAAAAAGGAAGTCAGGGTGAGGGTAGAGCTTATGGAGAGTTGGAACAGCCTTGGTGCATTTATATTTACAGTTATGTTTGCCGGTCAGAGATAACAAAATTCAGCAGGCCAAGGTGCTGATATATACTTATAAAAAAACTTCTGTAAGGTGCTATATATGAAAGCTAAGGAGATTGGACTTTGGACTTTGGAAAATCCCACCAAAGGAGCATGTTCAGACAAATATCACATATAGGGAATGAATTCAGAAGATAAGCAACATTTTAATCCCTTCCTTTTCTTTCATTCAGGAGACTTTTGGCATTGTAAGAAAGCTGTCATGTTCTTTTTGATCTTTTACTTATGAAAATCAGTGTGTTAAATGGTAGCAATGAGATTAAAAGCCTCTCTCAATTCTTTGGAAGCAAGAAAGGAGCAGTTGGCAAAGGCCTACTGTAGGTCTATAAGGACTTACTCTTCACTCTCAGAGTATTGTTGAATATCATTTGCAAGGTTGTCTCTAGAAAAAAAAAAGGTAATTAGATAACTTACCTTGATCACTCCCTCCCACTTTGTATAGGTTTCATCTTATTTTTAATATATGCTCCTTCCACTTGATACATTTCCCTTATTCTTTTAAAAATCCCATTCCTCAACTAGAAATGAATCTAGAAGTATCTACCCCAACCCCATTCCCACAGTCTAGGACAGCCCCATGAAATTACTTGTTCAGAAAGCCCTGGATGTTCTGTGAGTATACCCCAAAACTTTGAGAACTTTCAAATTTGAGAATACTACTATGCCATATAATTTCTTTCAGAAAATGTTATGAAATTTAACTGAAAAGTGTAGACCTTAACAAGAGTTATTTTATCCATGTCAACTAACAGAAGCCACGTTGAGTTAGGAGGTTGGGACTTTGCATTCAGTCTCCTGACTGATACCCGCCAATACCCATTTCACAGAGCATGTTATTCAGATCTGTGCCTCAGCAAATGAAGCCCTACTTGTACTGGACTCTGAGATTCTTAAAAAGTCGAAACCTAAATTTAAATCCTTGAATGACAAAGGCCTGCTCTGCATTATACTTGTATATATATGGCTGGATTTATGATATGCCAGCTACCTACCTACATATATTAATAAGAGTCAGTTGGCTCGAGTGACTTTGTCCATTTCACTGGTGATCATGTGGAAAGTACTTATATTGTCTGACGTATTAGTAATTCTGGCAACTTCTTTGTAAATGTTAAATTGTAGTGGGATCGCAAACTCTAGTACATTTTAATGATTAAATAGCCCTGATACTCTGATCTGGATGCTTATGTAAAGAAATGAGGCTATAACTCTGCTGTCACAGAGCTGTTGCTTTTACAACAGTTTCTGGGATGCTCCAGTGTTTTGCTCTTAATTCTGTGGCTTAGCCATAGTACTCAGTCACCAAGGGGGAAATTAGAGCTCATCTTTAATTTCCCCTGCTTTTCTTATAATTGCCAAGTGAGAAGATTTATATAGCCTTAATATTTTATTGCTTCCCTACTTAAACATATGCCTAACTGCCCAATTTGCTATTATCAAGTAGATTTAAGAGTCAGGAATAATCCCTGTTGGCTCCCACACAGCATAAACTAGCTTCCTCTTCTTGCCAGTCTGGGCATAAGTGCAGGCAGCTTTCACCATTTTATCTTGATTTCTGATACTATCAATTGCTTGGAAGCAGAGGCATTTCTTTAAAACCTTGACCTCTTCTAGACTTTTATTGCTCTGCTGTCTTTCCTTTTTTTCCCCACCTATTAAAGGTAGGATAAGTTGGAAGATAGCATGGAACTGCCATGACATCAACAGTGATATCTGCAGAAAGCTGAAAGTCTGGATATTACATGTCATCTAAGGCCATGTTCAAAAGTTTTTTAAAAAAATAATAAAAAGGTAGCCAAAATTTGATCAGCCCAGTGGTTGGGATAAGGAAGTTTTGAGTGAAAGAGAAGTTGCCGTGTATCACAGCTGTCCTAACGTTTTCCCAGTTTGGGGAAATTTTTTCCCCAACTTTAAGATAATTGTGTTCCATTTAATCTTTGTATGTGTGTGTGTGTCCCCAAGAGCATGCATTTATGTTACTGTCTCATATCCTCCTGATTGGGAATTGTTAGGAGGAGAAAAGCCTGAAAGGGAGAATGGGAATTCATACTGCATTACGGGGACTATGGTTAACGGACGTGATAACCACCTCTTTTGGGGCTAAAGCTACTTTAGGTGGGGACAGAAAGAGTATGCAAGGAATATAGAAGTGTAAAAGAGGTATTTTGGAGAATGTTAGAGGTGTTTAGAGTTGAGTATATTTTGGTAGACCTGTGAATGTTTCTGGCATGATCTCAAAAGTCTGTCTTCAAGATAGGGTTAAAGTTATTATTAAAACTCCCTGAAGGAATTCATCTTGATATTTAAACCTTTATAACTCATCCATTCTGTATTATTGGGAATCTGAGACATTTCAGTGTTATATATGTCAGTGCTGCAGCGTTCAGCCAGAAGCCAATTTTACTATATAGAAGAATCTTTGTGCCTTTGTGAAGTCATCTTGGGAAAATTTTCGTGTTTTATATTAATGCTTTAGATAGTTTTTTCCTGATTTCTTTAATAACATTCTGTACATAAGAGCAAGATGTAGTTTTATGTAATAAAACTTTAGATTAGTGGTTTTTATATAAAACAGAAGGAAGAATAATAAATTTCTTAAGTTAAAATATCTACTTTTCAACTAGGCATCTTTTTTCATATTTCAGTTTGGAATTTATTTCTAATTCTAGTGTTTACTTCGCATTTGTTGAAAGACCTCACTCTTTCAGTCTGTTTGTCTTAAAAAGGCTGTGTACATTGTGGGCCTTTAGGAGACTGACCAATTCATCAATGCTTCCCTTTTTCTTTTCCCTTTCCTCTGAAAAGACTATTTCACAGTCCCAAGTGAAATTTATGCAGCAAACTGAGAGGCAGTGAGTTTGAATAATATGGCAATATTTTATTTAAGTAACTTAAAAAATTAATAACTTAAATAATTGCAAAATACCGTACAGAATCAGAATTAATTAATAAGTTTTCTTGCCAGTGTTAGATTTAATATTCAAATTGACCATGATTTTATTTCAATTTTCCAGATTCTTCTGACAAGTTACATAACCTTTTAAAACAAAATCTGTTATCAATTTAAAGAATAATAAATGCGATGCACAATATTTCTGAGTCTATATATTTCTTTTTACTTAAATAAAAAAGTAGTTTATTGTGCAAAGTTGACCTTTTGTGGGAATATAAATAAAGTAAAATGGATTCTCCTGGGATCATTAAGGAAGGGAGACCAATACAGAAAGAATGGTTGTGATTTCAAGAGCACATTTTTATGTTAAATGTAGTTGAGAGAGAATGAAAGCAGATTGAAAAATGCTTTCAAATAATTACTGTTGAAATCAGACCTTTCTTTTTATATTAGATCTTTGAAATAAGAGAATGGTGAGACAGAAATGAAAACTTCAAATGAAAATTTAAATGTGTCAAATTAGTTTTTAAGTATTCTACATTTCTCCTATTATTATATTAGAGTAGATCTATCAAAACATTACTTTGAAACCAAAACAGTTTTGAGCCATAATCTAATAAAATCTGCTGTATTTTTGTTACCATGTCATTTTGTGGTGTTTCAAAGGAAATGGAATATCTTTAGTCTAATCTATAATAGTAAATTATTTTAGAAATTTGGCTTGACATACAAACAGATGTGTTTTCTTGATTCCTTTTAAACTAAGGGTTGGTGGTTTGTGGTTTATTGTTCCTGTGATTGGCATTAAAAGCCTTATTTCACAGCTTGCAGTGAGGGACTATTGGGTAAAGAGTGGCTGTGTTCCACAAACTAAATTCAAAAAGTGTCAATCAAGGTCTCACATAGGTTGCTTAGAGAATGAGTTTTCTTACTGATTTCACCAAATGTCGCCTCATGCTGTCTTTGATTGGCACAGCCTGGCAGGGAGGATGGATGAATCTGTCACCGACTGGTTAATTGTGTTGCTGGTCTCAGTCTGACATCAGGTCTTTGACTCTTAAGTGGCTCAATACAAAACAAATTAGCAGATTGTAGTCATATTTCTCATTCTATATGCTTTGACTTTGTTGAATGCAGTCCATAAATCATATTGACTGACACACAAGTAAATGATGAAAGCTGCTTTTGAGACATGGATCTAGAAAGCAGCACTGTGAAGGTGCCATGGAAGGATGCATATGGTTGACCCTTTGGGAATTTCCTAGGAGCCAAATGTCTCCTTACTACAATTGTTCTTAGAAGAAAAGCTTTTGGGTAATGCAAAAAGGATCTACTATGTCAGCAGATTCTCTTTTACAAGTTCCTTTGAAATCTAAGAAGTTTGTCTAAGGGTTTTCTCTCTTTGCAAGTTGTTTTTTAGCAAAATGTTAGAGGAGGGTAAAAAAGTAGTTACCTTTAAAAGTTTGGCAGGTGTTTTTACTTATTTATTGAACTTTGTGTTAAAGAGAAAGAAAATATTAATAATAGTTGCAATTAATTTTTCAGATGAGGGCTGCAGAAATTTCTAGGTGTTTGAAATTTATTAATTATTTTGGTTTTGTTTGTTAAAAAACAAAATTTCTAATGAAAAAGTCTAGTTTTAAAGATAATTGCAAACATACTTAGATTAATTGTGTTCTAGAAAATGATAATATTATTAAGATTGTCCACAGTATTAGTAATAGTAATGTTCAGAAAGGGGTCTTTTGGTTATACCAAAGTGTACCAAGGGCCATAAGCATCAGAAATGAATTGCCCGAGGTATTTTTTGGGTGTGCAAATATTTGGAATGTTAAACATTTTCTAAATATAAGTAATAGATGGACTTAAGGATATTTGTGCACATTTTATAGTTAGGAAGTAAACATGTTAAAAACTATATTATCTTATAGAATATAACTTTTTAAATATTTAAAGAATCCAAACCTTTGATACTAACTTTAATTTTGGGCTATAGAAAGAATTTATTTCATTTGAAGATTTATAAAATATTTTATAAATATTTTAATCTTATATCTTTGAGAACAATAAGTCTGTACTTAATATGCATAATCAGAAGAAATTTGGTATTAGAGTTTTATTATTACATATGTTGTTTAAACAAAAAGCTAAATTCACGTGTGTGTGTGTGTTCATTACCTATTTCTACCAAGTTTATGGAATAGCCTGTATTTCTGTACTCTTACCATCATTTTGACTCCAGTACTACTGTTATGTAGTCATTTGTAACATCTGAACCCATGTTGAATTTTAAAGGTCACCTTAGAATTATACCACTTACATTGTGCAGTGTGTTTACTTACAAAATGAATATACAAGTAATTTTAGGGGGCAATTTATTAATCTGTTTTGCAGTTAGTATATTATAGGGGCAATGTAAGTAGGACATGGAGCTGACTGGATGGAGAAGTACATGAAACTAAAATGCAATAGTTGTTCCATTAGGTCAAAAATCACATTTCCATTAAGTATTCTCAAGCCTATTACATTGTAATTAAATTACATGCCATTGATTTCTCCTTTTTCTACATTTTTGTCCCCCTCCCATTCATATTGATATTATGGTGCTTGGGGAATGGAGCTGCATGTCTCCCAGACTAATTCCTCTTGGGTTTGAGAGATCTTGAAGCATGCTGGGTTTTGCATTGTTTGTTACATTCTTTTTTGGCAGTTCATCAGTATCTGTCAAATATATTGTTTGCACTGGCTTTTATCTCTAAAGTTTTTGATTAAGAAATTGAGATTCTATTTCAGATACAGTTTTTCCCTGCATAGTGTCTAAATACTAAAGACTTATTCATAAAAGCTGCTTAGTTTCTAGTCTGGTTTTAAGTGTGTAGTTTAATGAACAAACGTTCTAATCATCTTAAAAATATATTTATGTTCTTTTCTAACAGATCAACTCTGTAAACATTTCTGTACCAATTTAGTGAAACATTTATGTTTAGGAGTTTTTTTTTCATGATTTTTTAGCTTTATTGGCCTTTGTGAAAGTAGTAAAAAACATAATTATCTGATAGCAATGAGTAAATATTTATTAATGCAAATGAGGCAAAACATGACACATTTTCCAAGTCATTATTTCTGACCATTCTCATAGATCTTTGAATCTATCACAGGAGTCAATCCATCACCAAATCACATGATCGTGGTTGAAGAGAGCAATACTAGGAGCAGTATTACACTGGAAAACTATACATGAAAGAGTCTTTATAATATTTTAAACTTTTAATTGGGATACAAAATCTGTTTAAAGAAACAATTTATACTAAAAGTGACACTGTAATGGGATTCAGCTTTGTAATCTAGAGGTTAAACATTAAAACTTACTGATTTTTATCATTTTTAATAAAATATAGCCTTAAGGCTATCAGTGAAAATTTATGTAGTTTTTAGGAGCTTATTATAGTAGAAAATATTTTACAATAATGTATGTAGTGAAAGAACACCACAAGTATTTGTAATTTATTTAACCCCATATTTCTAAATTTAAAAACTAAATATAGATCTGTAGATGATTTTGAAATCATATTGGTAGGCAAGCCCCCCAGCTACCTGAAGCTATGTTACAAACTGATGTTCTGATTAGAAGGACTTATGACTCAAAGTATATTTTTAATTTTAGGTACAGTTTAAGTAAACATAAATTATAGTGTTTATTAACTTCCTTTATTCTGGCTTGGCTAATTATATAAAGCAGAACTTAAAGAGCATTACATGAATAAAATGTTCTGTCAGTATAATTATTTTATGTCATAAATGCCATTTTTTAATGTGCATTTTTAAAAATACTTGAGACATTTCAAGAGATCTAACATAATAAATCATTGGTTTTTTACTTGTCTTTTAATTATCCTGGGTTCATTTAGAATGTTAATGACATTTATGTCCTGAGAAGACAAGTAAACAAGAATATTAATTTTAATTCTTATGCTAAAAGGCATAGCTGCTTAGAATACAGAAATAGAAAGGCCAATAATCACTGCTGTACCCCAAAATGGCAACAACAAGAATGTCAGGTATATAATTTTTCTGATAACTTATGGTGTATTTCTGTGTTTGCTTATTTGTTTATTTATATTTTGGTTTTAATATTTGTTTTAAACAGGGGAAAGTTGCCCAGACTGCTTGCATGTCAGCCTGCCAGCACCTGTCAACATCCTTAATGCAGATGCTATTGGACAGTGAGTTAAAACAGATAAGCATGGGAGCCGTTCAGCAATTTAACTTAGATGTCATACAGTGTGAATGTAAGTACCTTATTGGTTAAATCTCATGCATTTCTAGGAATCTGTATTTAAGTTATATGAAAAAAATGGTATATAAAAGAGTGGTTCAGGAAGAGAGGGAAAAGGCCTGAATCGGAAATTTTCAGCAGCCTTTGAAGCAACCTCTTTCCATGAAGATAAAAATGTCTCAGCTTCAATTTAGGGGGGCCCTAGAGCTCTAGAAGCACTGAAGTGGCAATACAGACTGGGATAATTGAAAAGATGATTCATTTTTCTTCTTATTCCTTTTTCTGGTCATTCTTGCCAGGACACTCCTAACATTGGTCATCAGTGAATGAAATCATTCTAAGTTTGTCATTCTTTCTGGATAGGTAGCTTTTTAGGTATTTGCCGCAGGGATAATCTTAAGGCCCTGCATTCCAAATGAAGCTTCTTTTATATTCTGAATTTTTGGTTCTCATTCCCCCCAAATTTCTTTGTTTTTTTTAAATATTTTATTTATTTATTCGACAGAGATAGAGACAGCCAGCGAGAGAGGGAACACAAGCAGGGGAGTGGGAAAGGAAGAAGCAGGCTCATAGCGGAGGAGCCCGATGTGGGGCTTGATGCCATAACGCCAGGATCACGCCCTGAGCTGAAGGCAGACGCTTAGCCGCTGTGCCACCCAGGCGTCCCCCCCCCAAATTTCTTAAGTCTTTACCTTTGCTATTGTTTTTCACTGTTTTCTTTAGGGTAAGATGTGAGCAAATTCTGTAATCTCATGTTGACATTAGCCAGTCTGCTTCAAAACTGGATACGCTGTTTATTAGCTTTGTAATATATACTTCTGGATGTGGGTTTTATCACCCTTAAATTATAACTCTTTAAATAAAGAACGTAAGTATACGGAGCAGTTTTCAAACATTGCTTTCAAGTGAATGGTATTCCGATTAAATGATGAAAATCCCTGGTTGACAATTCAGTCAGGCGCCACTGTTGATAAATTGAAAATCAGTGGGGCACAAGAAGGATTATAAAATGTCTTTCTGAGGCAAATTTTGCAATAATATATTCTGTATGAAAGACATTGAAAATGTCAGCAGCTTGCAACTGAAGCAAGACTGATTTTTTTCAACGAATATCAACTATTTGTCTGCCCACTGTGTATAAGGCATTCTGCTAGGAAAAACAATTAATATTAAAGAGAATAATTATGTAAGCTGCTTGGTCAAGATCAGTTGTTTACTGCACAAAAAAAATAAATCTGAAGTTTTTTAAAATTTACCTATTTCCTTAAAAAAAAAAAAAAAAAGAAATGCTTATTTACAAAGGAAAATAAAGTTTTTCCTTAGGGAAGAGGTGGATTTATTTTCTTTTCCTAGGAAGCATTTCTATTTTCTCTAGTTAGAAAACATTTATTCACTAGGTAAGAAAATAAAAGAAAAAAAGAAAACCTTTATTATGTATCTGTCTCAGAATAAAATGGTATTTGTTTTGTATCTTAAATATTTATCAAAAAATACTTTTTTTTACAAGTTTCTAAGCTCAAAATAATTATTCCATTCAACAAATAGTTTGAAACTGATTTTTTTGAAAGTTCTGTAAAGGTTGTCTTATTAAAGATCATTCCAGTATGACATTACATATGTAAACATCTTACATGAATATTGCTTGAGGTATTTTGTATTATTACATCTTTAATGTGTATTCAAAATAATCAGGTGATTGAACCCTCTATTGGCATTTGGGTATGTCTTCTCAGGTTATTTGTTCAAAAATGGAAATTACTGTTTGGCTAGGCAACTTTAGGTACCTGGATCTTCTCTCTATTCTCTTCCCCCACTCCATGAAAGGCTAGCCTAGCTGTACTTACAGAAAGTCACATAAACCCCAAAATCTTTGTCTCTCTGTCTTTCCATAAGATAGTTTGTACCTTTAGTTTCCCTTTTTTGCTGGAATTACTGAAGGCTCCTTTTAAAATGCTGGTGTTTTCTTAAAGCACTATTCTCTTGGAAGAGACCAAGAAAGGGTCCTAAGTATGAGCCCAAATTCAGAAATCTAGGTTTAAGTACAAGAAGGGTAAACCCCAGTCTAATGGGGGCCGAGGTTCAGGTACTATGGATATGGAAAGGGGAAGAAACCAGGACTCAAAGACAAACCACAGAAGATAATTCAGGTTCCTTTAAGATTATGCCTATGGTTGGCTCTGCTCCTTAATACTATCATGTATTACTTAATCATTACTTACTTAATATAGCATCATGCATTTAGTACTTACTGAACAAATACAAACCAACATTACATTTTCCATGTTTATCCCACCCCCTTTCTGGTGCAAAAGACCTCTCTGCCCCCAGTCAGGAATTTAGTGACCGATTCATAAATCACTTAAAAATGAAACTTAGCTTTTTCTCTAACGAATATGTTAAGAGAATTAAGTTTTCATCTTATTTTAAGTAGTATTTTTGTTTTTTAAATCTGGAAGAAAGCAGGGTTTTTTCCTTTTCTTTTTTTTTTTTTAATTTAAGATTTTATTTTTAAATAATCCCTACACCCAGTGTGGGTCCCTAGCCCACAACTTGGAGATCAAGAGTCATATGCTGTACCAACTGAGCCAGCCAGGTGCCCCAAAAAGCAGTTTTTAAAAAATACGAACTTTATTTTCAGTATTAATGCAGTATGTATGCTTTATACATATAGGGGCAGGGAAGGGAGAAGAGGAATTTGGCTAGGTAGGAGGAAGGCTAAAATGCATCATAAATTTGTGAAGAGAAGGGATCTGGATACCATAGGAATCAATTGGGATATGGAGAAGATAGGTTTCAGATGTAGAATCGTAAAAGCTAAAAGATAATTGAGTTTCACCACTTACCTGGTAATAAACATATACATACTCCTCTATCTTGAAATCCTTTCTAAATAACCCTGCCAAGTAGTTGTCCAGCTAGTCCTTGGACATCCAATTTGGAGGACTAAGTACTCTGCACAAACTGTGTTTCCATATAATGTATCACTCTATCAATTTCTTCCAGTGAGGTGAAATCACTTTCTCTAAACTTAATGGAGCTAGTTCTGCCTTGGCTACAGTTACCACTGCCTTTGTGCAAATTAGAAATGGTATCCCTGCTGAAAGGAAAAAGTCCTCCAGAGTTTTCTGTTTTATATAAAACAGAAATGAATTAGAAAAAGTTTACCTTTTTTCCAGCCTGACTCAACCCCCTCCAAGGCTCATGGCTTATCAAATGAAATGTGGTCTAGATGTCAGTGCTTCCCTTGCTCCCCTTTCCTCTCCTCAGCTGGACACCTAGATATAATAAGCAGTCCAATGCCGTCTGTATGTGGCAGTTATGCTTAGGGTCATACAGAGAAAATACAGATCCTCATCCACAAGCTAATTATATGAAAACTGCTCTTATATACTTTCACATCTTCTGAAGGCCAGACATCAACAATTCCTCTTACTGTTCTCATGTGATATGATTTTAGATCCAAAGCTCTTCTTTGAATAAACTGGTTTGACTACCTTCTGTTTAATGTCTGATACCCAAAGTTGACTACAGAGATAGCCAGGTGGGGGAGGGGGGGAATCAGTGTAATCTGCAGTTGGACTATCAAATATATTATTCCATAGTCTGTACTCTATTACTAAAGCCCAAACTATTATTTATTACCTTTTTTGGTTGCCAGAGTATACTCTCGATCAATCACTGAAGCTGTAGTCTTCTAAAACTTGTGTATATCTCTTTCTCTGTCTTTGTGTGTGTGTGTGTGTGTGTGTGTGTGTGTGATTGTGTGTGATTGTTAAGCTCTGTTTTTCTTATCCTATACTTATGTGGTTGGTTTTTGTTTTGGGATTTTAAAGTTACCCCTATTAAATTTTAAGATTTGTTTTACAACTAACCTATTGAGGTCTTTTTTATATCAAAATTTAATATCATCTGCAGATTTGTAATCATGCTTTTTATATAACAAGGTTACTAGCAAAATGTTGAACAAAACCTTTAATCTATATCATGAGATACAGTACATCAGTGGTTCTCAAAACCTAATCCCGGAGGAGGTTAAGATGGCGGAGGAGTAGGGGACCCCTTTTTCAGCCGGTCCCCTGAGTTGAGCTGGATAGGTACCAGACCAGCAGGAACATCCACGGAATCAGCCTGAGACGCAGGAAGATACATCTGGATCTCTACAAATGAACATCTCCAGCGCTGAGTATCGAGGTACGAAGCGGGGAGCCGTGAAACCGCGCACAGATATCGGAAGCTAAACAGAAGGGGGAGGGAGCCGCCGTGTCAGGGCGCCGGGAAGCGGTAGCCACCTGCAAGGGGGAGCGGACAGACCGCGGACCCGCACGCTTGAGACAGCAGGCTGAGAAGGGAGCTCCGGGAGCGCACGCGGGACGGCTGGCGGTTGGCGGGCCACCTGCACGGGGGAGCAGGCGGACTCGCGGACGGCACCCGCGAGACAACAGACTTAGAACGCGAGCTCCAGGAGCGCGCGCGCAGGGCGGCTGGCGGGCCACCTGCACCGGGGAGCGGGCGGACCGCGGACCCGCACTCTGGAAACGGCAGACTGAGTCCGTGAGCCGGGAGCGTGCACCACCAAGCATCTCACGGAGCTCCGGAGCTCCGGTGTGCTCACTGGATCGAGGCTGAGACCGGGAGCTCCGGGAGCGTCCGCGGGGCGGCTGGCGGCTGGAGGGCCACCTGCACGGGGGAGCAGGCGGACTCGCGGTCAGCACCCGTGAGACACCAGACTGAGACGGGGAGCTCCGGGAGCCCGCGCGGGGCGGCTGGCGGCTGGCGGGGTTGGAAACACAAAGGACAGAGACGTGCCGGCCCTGGAAGTGAGGGCTGGGACGCCGGGTGTGGGGCGCACAGCCCGGGATGCTGCAGGGTTGAGCAGCACCAACAGAAACAGAGTTAAAGTGGCCAGAACATCAGTGGAGAACGATCCGCGATCCCTCTGTTCTGAGACAGAGGCTGAATTTCAGCCGCTGCTGCTCTCTCAGAAGAGGCATAGCAAACCGCCAGGGAAAGCCGCCAGAGAACAAAAGCCCGGAAATACCGGCTCACAGGGTGCCCATCCCCATCCCCCCTCGCAAGGGACACAGAGACTCTACCCAAACAGGGTTTTCTGAGTACCGGCAGGCAGGCCCCTCCCCCAGAAGGCAGGCTGAAAAATCAAGAAGCCCACAACCCGGAGCGCCTGAGTGGCGCAGTCACCAAGCACCTGTCTTCGGATTAGGGTGTGTTTACAACGTTCCGGAAAGGAGTCCCTCATCGGGCTTCTCCACCGGGAACCTGCTTCTTCCTCTCCCACTCCTCTGCTTGGGTTCCCTTTCTTGCTGACTGTCTCTCTCTCTCTCAAATAAATAAATAAACTCTTTAAGGAAGAAGCCCACATCCCTAAGATCTCTATAAAACAAGGGCGCACGGCCTGGGTCCCAGTCAACACTTGGGCTCTGGACAACCCTGCAATCTCTCTTCATCAGAATGACGAGAAGGAGAAGTCCCCCCCAGCAAAGAAAAGATAATGAGTCTGTGGCCTCTGCCACAGAATTGGCCTCGGCCACAGAATTAATACATATGGATGTATCCCAATTATCAGAAATGGAATTCAGAGCAACAATGGTCAAGATGATGAGTAAACTTGAAAAAAGCATCAGAGAAAGCGTTGCTGAGAATATAGAATCCCTAAGGGCAGAAATGAGAGCGAATCTGACAGAAATTAAAAATTCTATGGGCCAAATACAGTCAAAACTAGAGGCTCTGACGGCCAGGGTCACCGAGGCAGAGGAACGCGTTAGCGAATTGGAGGATGGGTTAGTAGAAGAAAAAACGAAAATAGAAGCTGGTCTTAAAAAAATCCACGCCCACGAATGTAGATTACGGGAGATTACTGACTCTATGAAACGATCCAATGTCAGAATCATCGGCATCCCTGAAGGGGTGGAGAAAAACAGAGGTCTAGAAGAGATATTTGAACAAATTGTAGCTGAAAACTTCCCTAATCTAGCAAGGGAAACAAGCATTCGTGTCCAAGAGGCAGAGAGGACCCCATCCAAGCTCAACCAGGACAAACCTACGCCACGGCATGTCATAGTGCAATTCGCAAATATTAGATCCAAGGATACAGTATTGAAAGCGGCCAGGGCAAAGAAATTTCTCACGTACCAAGGCAAAGGTATCAGGATTACGTCAGACCTGTCTACAGAGACCTGGAATGAGAGAAAGGCTTGGGGGGGCATTTTTAAAGCTCTTTCAGAGAAAAACATGCAGCCAAGGATCCTTTATCCAGCAAAGCTGTCATTCAGAATTGATGGAGAAATAAAGACGTTCCAAAATCGCCAATCATTAACCAATTTCGTAACCACGAAACCAGCCCTACAGGAGATATTAAGGGGGGCTCTATAAAGGTAAAAAGGCCCCAAGAGTGATACAGAGCAGCAAGTCACAACCGATACAAAGACTTTAAAGAGAAATGGCATCATTAAAATCATATCTGTCAATAATCTCTATCAATCTAAATGGCTTAAACTCTCCCATAAAACGCCACAGGGTTGCAGATTGGATAAAAAGACATGACCCATCCATTTGCTGTCTACAAGAGACTCATTTTGAACCCAAAGATGCATTCAGACTTAGAGTAAGGGGATGGAGTACCATCTTCCACGCAAATGGACCTCAAAAGAAAGCTGGAGTAGCAATTCTCATATCAGATAGACTGGATTTTAAACTAGAGGCCATAGAGAGAGATACAGAAGGGCACTATATTATTCTTAAAGGAAGTATTCAACAAGTGGATATGACAATTATTAATATATATGCCCCCAACAGGGGAGCAGCAAGATACACAAGCCAACTCTTAACCAAAATAAAGAGACATATAGATAAGAACACAGTAATAGTAGGGGACCTCAACACCCCACTATCAGAAATAGACAGAACACCCTGGCAAAAACTAAGCAAAGAATCAAAGGCTTTGAATGCCATACTCGACGAGTTGGACCTCATAGATATATATAGAACACTACACCCCAGAACCAAAGAATACTCATTCTATTCAAATGCCCATGGAACATTCTCAAGAATAGATCATGCTCTGGGACACAAAACAGGTCTCAGCCAATACCAAAAGATTGAAATTATCCCCTGCATATTCTCAGACCACAACGCTCTGAAATTGGAACTCAACCACAAGGAAAAACCTGGAAGAAACTCAAACACTTGGAGGCTAAGAACCATCCTGCTCAAGAATGACTCGATAAACCAGGAAATCAAAAAACAAATTAAACAATTTATGGAGACCAACGAGAATGAATACACAACGGTCCAAAACCTATGGGATACTGCAAAGGCAGTCCTAAGGGGGAAATACATAGCCATCCAAGCCTCACTCAAAAGAATAGAAAAATCTAAAATGCAGTTTCTATATTCTCACCTCAAGAAACTGGAACAGCAACAGAGGGACAGGCCTAACCCACTGACAAGGAAGGAGTTGACCAAGATTAGAGCAGAAATCAATGAATTAGAGACCAGAACCACAGTAGAGCAGATCAACAGGACTAGAAGCTGGTTCTTTGAGAGAATCCATAAAATTGATAGACCACTGGCAAAACTTGTCCAAAAACAAAGAGAAAGGACTGAGATTATTAAAATTATGACTGAAAAGGGAGAGGTCACGACCAGCACCATTGAAATTGCAAGGATTATTAGAAACTTTTATCAACAGCTATATGCCAAAAAACTAAACAATCTGGAAGAGATGGAGGCCTTCCTGGAAACCTATAAACTACCAAGACTGAAACAGGAAGAAATAGATTTCTTAAATAGGCCAATTAACTATGAAGAAATTGAGTCAGTGATAAACAACCTTCCAAATAATAAAACTCCAGGCCCAGACGGTTTTCCTGGGGAATTCTACCAAACATTCAAAGAAGAAATAATACCTATTCTCCTAAAGCTATTTCAAAAAATAGAAACAGAAGGAAAGCTACCAAACTCATTCTATGAGGCTAATATTACCTTGATCCCCAAACCAGGCAAAGACCCCCTCAAAAAGGAGAATTACAGACCGATTTCTCTAATGAATATGGATGCCAAAATCCTCAACAAGATCCTTGCTAATAGAATCCAACAGTACATTAAAAGGATTATCCATCATGACCAAGTGGGATTCATACCTGGGATGCAAGCATGGTTCAACACTCGCAAATCAATCAATGTGATACATCATATCAACAAGAAAAGACTCAAGAACCATATGATCCTCTCAATTGATGCAGAAAAAGCATTTGACAAAATACAGCATCCTTTCCTGATTAAAACCCTTCAGAGTGTAGGAATAGAGGGTACATTTCTCAATCTCATAAAAGCCATCTATGAAAAGCCTACTGCAAGCATTATTCTCAATGGGGAAAAGCTGGAAGCCTTTCCCTTAAGATCAGGAACACGACAAGGATGCCCACTCTCGCCACTATTATTCAACATAGTACTAGAAGTCCTTGCAACAGCAATCAGAAGACAAAAAGGGATCAAAGGTATCCAAATCGGCAAAGAAGAAGTCAAACTGTCTCTCTTTGCAGATGACATGATACTCTATATGGAAAACCCAAAGGAATCCACTCCCAAACTATTAGAAGTTATAGAACAATTCAGTAAGGTGGCAGGATACAAAATCAATGCCCAGAAATCAGTTGCATTTCTATACACGAATAACGAGACTGAAGAAAGAGAAATTAGGGAATCCATCCCATTTACAATAACACCAAAAACCATGCGTTACCTTGGAATTAACTTAACCAGAGACGTAAAGGACCTATATGCTAGAAACTATAGATCACTTTTGAAAGATATTGAGGAAGACATAAAAAGATGGAAAAATATTCCATGCTCATGGATTGGAAGAATTAACATAGTTAAAATGTCCATACTACCCAGAGCAATCTACACTTTCAATGCTATCCCGATCAAAATACCGAGGACATTTTTCAAAGAACTGGAACAAATAGTCCTTAAATTTGTATGGAACCAGAAAAGGCCCCGAATCTCCAAGGAACTGTTGAAAAGGAAAAACAAAGCTGGGGGCATCACAATGCCGGATTTCGAGCTGTACTACAAAGCTGTGATCACAAAGACAGCATGGTACTGGCACAAAAACAGACACATCGACCAATGGAACAGAATAGAGAACCCAGAAATGGACCCTCGGCTCTTTGGGCAACTAATCTTTGATAAAGCAGGAAAAAACATCCGGTGGAAAAAAGACAGTCTCTTCAATAAATGGTGCTGGGAAAATTGGACAGCTACATGCAAAAGAATGAAACTTGACCACTCTCTCACACCATACACAAAAATAAACTCCAAATGGATGAAAGACCTCAATGTGAGACAGGAATCCATCAAAATTCTAGAGGAGAACATAGGCAACAACTTCTATGACATCGGCCAGAGCAACCTTTTTCACGACACATCTCCAAAGGCAAGAGAAATAAAAGATAAAATGAACTTATGGGACTTTATCAGGATAAAGAGCTTCTGCACAGCCAAGGAAACAGTCAAAAAAACTAAGAGACAGCCCACGGAATGGGAGAATATATTTGCAAAGGACACCACAGATAAAGGACTGGTATCCAAGATCTACAAAGAACTTCTCAAACTCAATACACGAGAAACAAATAAACAAATCATAAAATGGGCAGAAGATATGAACAGACACTTTTCCAATGAAGACATACAAATGGCTAACAGACACATGAAAAAATGTTCAAAATCATTAGCCATCAGGGAAATTCAAATCAAAACCACACTGAGATACCACCTTACGCCAGTTAGAATGGCAAAGATAGACAAGGCAAGAAACAACAATTGTTGGAGAGGATGTGGAGAAAGGGGATCCCTCCTACATTGTTGGTGGGAATGCAAGTTGGTACAGCCACTCTGGAAAACAGTGTGGAGGTCCCTTAAAAAGTTAAAAATTGAACTACCCTATGACCCAGCCATTGCACTACTGGGTGTTTACCCCAAAGATACAGACGTAGTAAAGAGAAGGGCCATATGCACCCCAATGTTCATAGCTGCATTGTCCACAATAGCCAAATCATGGAAGGAGCCGAGATGCCCTTCAACAGATGACTGGATTAAGAAGCTGTGGTCCATATATACAATGGAATATTACTCAGCTATCAGAAAGAACGAATTCTCAACATTTGCTGCAACATGGACGGCACTGGAGGAGATAATGCTAAGTGAAATAAGTCAAGCAGAGAAAGACAATTATCATATGATTTCTCTCATCTATGGAACATAAGAACTAGGAGGATCGGTAGGGGAAGAAAGGGATAAAGAAAAGGGGGGTAATCAGAAGGGGGAATGAAACATGAGAGACTATGGACTATGAGAAACAAACTGAAGACTTCAGAGGGGGGGGGGTGGGGGAATGGGATAGACTGGTGATGGGTAGTAAGGAGGGCACGTATTGCATGGTGCACTGGGTGTTATACGCAACTAATGAAGCATCAAACTTTACATCGGAATCTGGGGATGTACTGTATGGTGATTAACATAATATAAAAAAAAAAAAAACCTAATCCCCAGATGAGGACCTGGGAACTTGTTAGAAATGCGAATTCTTGGGTCCCACCTGCTGAATTGGGAACTCTGGGTACCAGACCCCCTAGGTGATTTTGATGCACAGTAAAGTTTGAATACCACATTCTAGGACCTTCCCTTCATATTGACTTAGATCCATTATTCAGAATTGTATGGGTATCTTAAGAGATTTTTTCAACCAGTTACTAATTCCCTAATTGAGTCTAACTCATGGTTTTTTTCAAAGTAATGAGCAAGTTTGTCAGATGCTTTGCTGGCATAGAGGGGTAATAATGACCATTGGATTTTTCTTATCAATCAGTCTGTCCTTTAAAGGAAGAAAATGATACTACTCTGATACTTCATAAAGCCATGTTGGCTCATAATAATTACTTTCTCTTCAAGAGACTCAAAAATCATTACTTAAAAGACTGTGACTGGGGCGCCTGGGTGGCACAGCGGTTAAGCGTCTGCCTTCGGCTCAGGGCATGATCCCGGCGTTCTGGGATCGAGCCCCACATCGGGCTCTTCTGCTATGAGCCTGCTTCTTACTCTCCCACTCCCCCCTGCTTGTGTTCCCTCTCTCGCGGGCTGTCTCTATCTCTGTCGAATAAATAAATAAATAAAATCTTAAAAAAAAAAAAAAGACTGTGACTGGTTCTTGAGATTAACATAAAATCTTATAGTCTGTGTTGTACTAGCAAGAGATCCAGAGTCCAAGGAAGTCAGGCAGCAGGAATTAGAGACCATGAACCATCAGAGATCCTGAGCAAGTTAAGAAGGGCTTAAGTCAAAATATTTAAGCAATTGGAAGTGAGCATGAAATATAAGCAACAAGAATGGCCTTTATATGGGGCACCTGGGTGGCTCAGTCAGTTAAGCTTCTGCCTTCGGCTCAGGTCATGATCTCCCCATCCTGGGATTGAGCTGTGGGGCTCCCTGCTCAGCGGGGAGTCTGCCTCTCCCTCTCTCTCAACCCTTCCCCCTGTTTGTGTTCCCCCTCCCTTCTCTGTGTCTCTCAAATGCATAAAATCTTAAAAAAAAAAAAGAATGGCCTTTATTTTAAGTTAGATTTTCCTTTAATTGGGTTTGATCAGAAAGCAGAATGTTTATTTTTCCATCATCATTACTTTGTGAAAACATTATACATATATTTCCTAGGCCTTGGAGTGTCAGTCTACAGGTAGAAACAAAAAGGACATCTCACTGAAGTTGGGAAGATGGGAAGATGGAAATAATTTCGTTTTTGTCATCATTCAACCATGTGCTTTTAGTTTTTGTTTGTTCTATTTTTCTGGTGGGGAAAGAATTAGCACTGATCCATCTGTGTAGCTTACTTGTCTTCTTAAATAATTTTTGCTGATATTCCTTGTGACACACATACTTGGGAGTTAAATTGGCTTGAGTTAAAATTTCAGTCTGCAACTGACTTTTTTTCCCGTATAAAGCCAACTGATTCATAGGAAGATTCGTTTATTTAAATGTTTAATAAGAACCTATTACCTGGTATATACTGAAAAATCCAGGATGAATCAAGCTTCAAAGATCTCATAATCTGTTTGGTTGGGAAGAGGCAGACATGTAAATAACTATAATAGAACATAACAGTTCTTTTTTTAGTAACAATTCTTTATATAAGTATATATTACTTGTAGTAGAGAGAGAGCAATTTTTCATTCCATGGGGTTGAGAAGATTGACTATTACAGAGGTGAAATCTGAGCTGAGTCTTAAGGGATGAGTAAGATTTCATCAAAAGCAGGGAAGGGGGTGTGCCTGGGTGGCTCTGTCGTTAAGCGTCTGCCTTTGGCTCAGGTCATGATCCCAAGGTCCTGGGATCCTGCCAGCATCCGGCTCCCTGCTCAGCGGGAAGCCTGCTTCTCCCTCTCCCACTCCCCCTGCTTGTGTTCCCTCTCTCGGTGTGTCTCTCCCTGTCAAATAAATAAAGCCTTAAAAAAAAAAAAACAAGCAGGGAAGGGCATTCTGAGCAGAGGGAATGGCATAGACAAAAGCACTCTGGTGAGAGAATGCTAAGGACTCTTCAAACAGTCTTGTGTAGCTAGACTACAAGATGCATGATGAAAGCCTTGCAAGATACGTCTGGAAAAAGTTAGTCTCCCGAATGCTATTTAATAAGCAATAGAGAGCCACTAAAACTTTTTGATCAGGACTATGATATGATGAAATCTGTCATAGAAAGTTAGTCTGTGTCATGTGGAAATTGAACTGAAATGAGATGCTGCAAGTAGGCAGACCTGGTAAGAAACTATAGAACTTTTTTTGTGAAGGATAAAAAGAGCTTGACTTTGGGCAGTGGTAATGAAGAGAAGAGGATGGATTGCAGACATTTTGGAAGAGAAAATACACAAAATTATTAAGTAAAGATACAGTTTGGTATGTTAAGATGGTTAGAATCATACAGTGAAAGAGAGCTAGAGAATGCATCTCATGATTTGGGGATTAGGGGCACGTGTGAAAAGGAAGAGGAGAGGGAGAAGGAGAGAGAGGAAAGGGAAGGGGGGCAGAGAGGGAAGAGAAAAGATTTAACATCCAGGATAGATAAATTCAACATAGAATTTGTAATTGTAGGCACCTTGCAGAATGCTATGTTCACAGCATACTTGTTGAAAAATGAACAAAGTAACTAATCAGGAAGTCTCTATAATTTACATTTATCTCTTTTAGAGTTCTGCCTTTGTTGTCAAAAAGTTAAGGCCAACCAATACACTATACTTTAACTCAAGATCACTTAAGATCTTGATACAGACATAACACATCATTTATAAAAATTCTTCACATGTTTGATGACTATGTTTAAATAACCCTTTAAATCTTACCTGCTCTGAACTCAAGAGTTAAAGTTTCTTTAATATATTCTTAGGGGGTTATTTTTAATACCCTTTTGATCATTTTTCTTTGGATCCTTTTTTTTTTTTTTAAAGATTTTATTTACTTATGTGACAGAGAGACAGCCAGCGAGAAAGGGGAACACAGCAGGGGAGTGGGAGAGGAAGAAGCAGGCTCCCAGCAGAGGAGCAGGATATGGGACTCCATCCGGAACGCTGGGATCACGCCCTGAGCCGAAGGCAGACGCTTAACGACTGCGCTACCCAGGCGCCCCGGATCCTTTTTTTTTAACCCATACTCGGTCAAACTTGATGATAGTCTGAGTTCAGGAATGTAGAATCAGATTAATTTATATAGAGCTTTTTTTTTTTTAAGATTTTATTTATTTATGGGACAGAGATAGAGACAGCCAGCGAGAGAGGGAACACAAGCAGGGGGAGTGGGAGAGGAAGGCAGGCTCATATCGGAGGAGCCTGATATGGGGCTCGATCCCATAACGCCGCGATCACGCCCTGAGCCGAAGGCAGACGCTTAACCGCCGTGCCACCCAGGCGCCCCTAGAGCTTTTTTGTTAAAGATTTTATTTTATTTTTTAAGTAATCTCTACATCCAGCTCAAACTCAACTCCGAGATCAAGAGACACACACCCCACTGACTGAACCAGCCAAGTGCCATTTATGTAAACTTTTTAAAAAATTCTTTCAAACTAGTCTTAAGATGGTCAGAACATAAGTCAGGAAGTTGAGACCATGGTTCCAGTGCTGGCTCTGCCTGTGTTTTGGGCAAGTGGCTTTGAAACCATTCAAAAATCGAGAGGCCTCATTTTTTCCTATAAAATATGGGATATGGAATTGATAATTTCCAAGATGCATCCTAGTTTAAGATTGGGAGGCAGTAAAATTTAAGGCAAACAAAAGTGGGGCTTTGGAGTCATACATTATTAATTCCTTCTTATCTACTATGTGTTTGGTATTTAGCAATATAGTGGTAAACAAAACAGGAAAGGTTGTCACCGTCTTGGGGTTTAAGACCAGGGGAGACAGTCATTAAATAATTACACTTTTAAATATGCCTATAAATTGTTAAATTCTACAAAAAGTATAGGGTACTGTGGGAAAGTAGAAGTAGACCTAATTTAAATAAAAAGTTGTATAGATTAAGAATACAAGGTAGGGTCTGTGCATGAATGAAATGGATACTTTTTATTAACTTGACTATGTAATCACAATGCTGCTATAGCTGCCTGACTGGAGAAGTCAGGAAGATATCCATTTGGAATTGCAAATGTAGCCTCCTCCAAAAGCTGCACAGAATCTTTTGTCCTATAATAGACTTTGTATAACTTCAAGAGAAATTGCTTCTTAGTTGGAAGAGCATTGGCCACACTTGGTGTGAAGCAGATGTTCTAAATCTGTATGTGTGCTTTTGTTTTATGCTTACTAAACAACTGTTATGTATTGGGCCCCAGTAGAGGTTCCTTATAAATGCAAATGCATAGAGGAAAAGATCAAAATGTCCTCTTAGGTTTTTATAAAGGTATCTCAGAAATCTTTTACATCACTATCAAAATACAGAATATTTCCAAAGCATCAGGCAATCGGAAAGAGTTGAAGTATCCAAAAATAGATCTAGAATGTCCTTTTCCATACATTCTGTATAAATATCCAAATGAGGTTATCCACTCCTTAGAGTTTAACATCTTAAATCCACAGATACTAGGAAAAGTACTGGTCTCTGTTTCAATGGTGAATTATTGAGGAATATGTGAATCTCTAGATATAAAGACCTTGGTCTTTTTCATTTTGGATAAAGGCTTATTAGCCCACTTTAAAAAAAAAATAGATGAAGGCTTTTCATAGATTGTGTGAGAGAGTGTGTGTGCACATGCACATGTGCTCACAGATATGTGGTAACGGCTTTGACCTCAGGGCCTCTAATTTTAACCTTGAAAATAGACCTATATCTCCAAATAAAAGGATTCAGGGGAAATCATGTGTATATATGCCATAGAACAATATTTCAGTGTCTCATTTTAGAGTACACTGGATGCTATTATACTATTTGCATCTCTGAATTGGTCCTGGTTTTAATGGCACTTAAGATATCAGATTGAGACTACTTTGCCCATATTTAATTCCAAGAGAGATGACTAGATACTACTTTAAATAAAAGTGAAGTGATGACTGTAGAGTGGCATTTGGTCCTAGAGGCTTACATCCCACTGCTGCCAAACACATGTAACAATATAAGTCTTAAGAATCAAGAATGCCAAGACCCCCAACTTCCAGGCATGAGTTCTCCACCACCAGAAAAACCACTAGATGGTGCTCTTAGTCATTCCTTCTAATGACACATTTGGTCCACACTGGATACCTTCTTTGCCTAGCCAAAATTTGAGTTGTAACTAGCTACTTTAAATCTTAAGATCTAGCAAGAAATAGAATTATAAGGAATCTCTTCAATATGCAGACTACTGGTATTCATTTTCAGTCGTTTATTTAGTTACAAAATTAATCCATTTTATATGCCCCTGCCTTGTCATCTGCAAGCAACCTTGAGACTAGCCTAGCCTCCTCACCCTCTCTCTCTCTCAGTCATTTGTCAATCTTTTGGTCCATTTGTTCTTATGACTCTTTCTTCCTCTTCCTCCCCCCCCCCACCCGTGACAGTTCTAAATATCCTTGTAGATGTTTTCCAAATAATGCACATTCTCTGCCTTACAGTAAAAATAACTGTCTGCCCAGGACAAGATTGTTCAAGGACTTATTCTTTCTGTATTTAATTTCAGGGGAAATTATATATTTTCATGCCAGGATAAATACTTACAGCCTGACAACTTTTTTTTTTTTTTAAGATTTATTTATTTTAGAGAGACAGCGTGCCTGAAGGGGCAGAGGGAGAGAGAGTATCCTGAAGCAGACTCCCCACTGAGCAGGGACTCTGACGCAGGTCTGGATCCCAGGACCCTGAGATCATGACCTGAGCCAAAATCAAGTGTCAGATGCTCAAATCAACTGAGCCACCCAGCTGCTCCCTTACAGCCTGACTTCTTCTTCTTTTTTTTTTTTTTTAAGATTTTATGTATTTATTCATCAGAGAGAGAAAGAGAACGAGCAGGGGAAGCAGCAGGCAGCGGGGCAGGGGGAGTGGGAGAGGAAGAAGCAGGCTCCCAGCGGAGGAGCCTGATGTGGGGCTCGATCCCAAAACGCCGGGATCATGCCCTGGGCCGAAGGCAGATGCTTAACGTCTGAGTCACCCAGGCGCCCCTACAGCCTGACTTCTTAGCAGTTTTTGTACCCCCATGCCAAACCCTGTACATCTGTATGTAGATCCTGAAGATACAATTTTTTTGTTATATATACAAATAACTCATGTTTTTGCCTACAGATATTCTTTATTCTCTTATAGCTTCAGAGATGGCCAATTTGGAAGACATTTTTTGTCATTATAATCACAGTTTACATAGCATGTATTATTTTTCATTTTCAGTTTCTTCTAAATTAATTCAGATTTGTCTCCTTCCTAGTTAGGCTGATATAGCAGAGTTTTACTCGGTTGTTATAAATGACCTTCCCAGGAAGATCAGACATCTCCCTTTCTAGTCTTTCTTTCAGGGTATTTTTTTTTTAAAGATTTTTTAATTTCTTTATTCGACAGAGATAGAGACAGCCAGCGAGAGAGGGAACACAAGCAGGGGGAGTGGGAGAGGAAGAAGCAGGCTCATAGAGGAAGAGCCTGATGTGGGGCTCCATCCCATAACGCCGGGATCACGCCCTGAGCCGAAGGCAGACGCTTAACTGCTGTGCCACCCAGGCGCCCCTCTTTCAGGGTATTTTTAAACTTCAGCTCATTTATTGTTATTAAGCTCCATATTCTGGCAGAAAATAAGAGGAAATGAGTGTATCATGAAGTTATTTTGTTTTCAAAAAAGAAATGGTCAAATTGGACCATTAAGAGAAAAAATCCCAAAGATTAGACTAGCTTTATTTAAAACAAAAACAAAAGCAAAAAGCTTTAGGGGCCCCTGGCTGGCTCAGTCAGTAGAGCATGTACCTCTTGATCTTGGGGATATAGGGTCCAGCCCCACGGTGAGTGCGGAGATTACTTAAAATGTTTAAAAAAAAAAAAACTTTAGAAAGCCTACGAAACGATTTTTTTTCCTGGAAATTGTTTTTAAATATCTTATTGGAAGACCAGGATCAATGTGTGTTTTTAAAAAATATCCTTCAGGGGCTCCTGGGTGGCTGTCAGTTAAGGGTCTGCCTGTGGCTTGGGGCATGATCCCAGAGTCCCGGGATCAAGCCCTGCATCAGGCTCCCTGCTCAGCATCAGGCTCCCTGCTCAGCGGAGAGCCTGCTTCTCCTTCTGCCTCTCACCCAGATCATGCTTGCTCACTTGCTCACTCTTTCTCAAATAAATAAATAAAATCTTTAAAAAATATATCCTTCATGGCATGGCTAAATGACACACAGGTATCATAATAGGAAAGTAGGCATTGTTTAATAAAAATAATAAAAAGATGACTTAAGGGGGGGGGTGCCTGGGTAACTCAGTCATTTAAGCATCTGCCTTCAGCTCAGGCCATGATCTCAGGGTCCTGGGACTGAGCCCCGAGTCAGGCTCCTTGCTCAGAGGAGAGTCTGTTTTCCTCTCTCCCTCTGCCACCCCTTTATCGCTCATGCTCTCTCTCTGTCTCCAATAAGTAAATAAATCTTTTTAAAAAAAGATGACCTAAGGGCAAAGAACATAGAAACCCCCAAATATGACAAATAATATGTAAAATGAGGATCTGGGTGAGCCAAGAGGGAATCTGAAGACAATACTTAAAAGCATCTCCAAAATTAGTATTCAATTCATTAAAGCTTCAAAGGTTGAAATCTATCTCCAGAATTATTGGGACCATTAGACAATATTAATAGAAATGAATTATTTGTATTATTATTCATTCATTCAACACATTTACTGAGTATTTCCTATACACCAGACATGGATTATATAAAGGTAAAAGAAATGATCTCTGCTTCTCACAAGCTTCTTGTTTAATGGAAGAACTCTCAATTTAGTTTTTTTTTGTTTGTTTTTTTGGTTTTCTTAAGATTTTATATATTTATTTGACAGAGAGGCAGCGAGAGAGGGAACACAAACAGGGGGAGTGGGAGAGGGAGAAGCAGGCCTCCCGCTTAGGAGGGAGCCCAATGCGGGGCTCGATCCCAGAACACTGGGCTCATGACCTGAGCTGAAGGCAGACGCTTAATGACTGAGCCCACCAGGCGCCCCTCAATTTAGTTTTAATTGATGAAAACATTAGAGGTGTTCTCAGCCATCCTCAAATATTTTGAAATAAATACAATATATACACACAGAACATTACATTTTTATAGTGCATTATCCATATGTGACTATTAAATTTAAATTAAAAATTCAGTTCAATGCAGATAGAGAACATTTCCATTATTGCATAAAGTTCTGTTGGACAGCTCTATTCATGATCTAATCAGCAAGCTACATTATGTATCGATTACCAGGACTGGACAGCATTCCTTTAGAATTTATTTGTTCATTTGTTCATTTCCTTCATTCATTTAAGAAACTTTTGTTGGGGCGCCTGGGTGGCACAGCAGTTAAGCGTCTGCCTTTGGCTCAGGGCGTGATCCCGGCGTTGTGGGATCGAGCCCCACATCAGGCTCCTCCACTATGAGCCTGCTTCTTCCTCTCCCACTCCCCCTGTTTGTGTTCCCCTCTCTCGCTGGCTGTCTCTGTCTCTGTCAAATAAATAAATAAAATCTTTAAAAAAAAAAAAAAAGAAACTTTTGTTGACTACTCATTATATGTCAGGCATGTGCTAAGTGATAAGGATATAGAAATGGAAATATATTCTCTACCCTCAGGGAGTTCATGGCCAGGTGGGAAGAACCAGACAGATAAACAGTTACAGCAAAATGGGTGGTATGGTTAGCCTGTGCACAGGAAATTGTAGTGAGAACACAGAGGAAGACTAACCCAGCCTGCAGGATAATGGAAGTCTTCCACTGAAGGTGGTGATTGAATGGAAGGATAATAAGAGTTATCTGATGGAAAAGAAGAGGAGAAAGGCTGCTCCAGGCAGAAGGATCACAAATACTGTGGAAAGAGACTGTTGTGTATGCAAGGAAGTGAGGGTAGTTTGATATGGAAAGAGTTTAAGGTACCCCTAGGGAAGCGGTAAGAGATGAGACTAGAGAGAGGCAAAGGCCAGATTATAAAGGACCTTATTTGTCTTGCTTTTATCATGAAGATGATGGGGAACCATCGAAAGATGTTAAACTGTGATTGGCACAAATTACATTTACATCTTACATAAATCACACTAAGAGTAGTGGATGGAGAGGTGGTAGGGAAACCAGGTAAGAGTGTGTGTTAGCAGGCAAGCAAGAAATAGGAAATAGCTTAAACTAAGATAGAGACAGATTTAGGCCGAAGTTATTTCAGAAAATAGAAACAACAGGATTGACTGAATTTTAGTTTTAAAGAAGTAAAGGAAAAAATATGAAGCCATTGAACAAATTAAATAGCATATAATTAGAAATATCCTCTGTACCAGATGATTATGAGATTGCTAAATTGTCTCCTATCCCTAAGAGACATTTAAGAAAAAGTCCCAAGAGCTATGAACTAGTAAGTTGCACTTCAATATTGGTTAGGTTCTTGTGAGAGGATAAAAGGTGAGAGGTAAATACTTAATCAGATTCTGGATCAATGGATTGAATGCTAGGATAATTCGCTATGTGATCCTGGGCAAGTCATTTCACTTTTAATTTTTTGAATCTATAAAATGAAGGACTAAGTGACTTTTAAGCCAAGCCTTCAGGGGACTGGTGGAGGTATTTCAAAGAGAGTGTCTCTTCTAGCTACTAAGATTTTTGATCCATCATTTGCATGTCCTGTTTACTAAAATAAGTTATTGTGATGATCAAAGTAGGTGGTGTATGAGAAACTGCTTTGTAAGCTATATAGTGCTATATAAATTTATAGGATTGTTATGATTTTGACACTAAGCTCATTGGTTTAATGCCAAGTAACAGGGCTTAAACTATAGTACCTTAAACAGGAACTGAGAGAAAAGAAAATGACAGATCATTTTCAGTGCAGAAAAATTCTGGGAGATAAAGTAGATAATGATTGCAAGTGTAATAGAAGTTGAACTTATTTTTATGCCTGATATATAAAGTAAGTCTCCCTGTGTTAGAGGAAGTATTTATTTTCTGTGTATGTGTATGTGTATGTGGAGATGGTAGAAGCTGAGCCAGTATTTACAGCCTTGGTTGGAGACCTCTAGGGATTGACTCATAGTTAACTGTTACTTGGAAACAGTAGCCTGAGACTGGGGCCAAGAAAGCCAACAATATGCTGGGTGGTCTTAAGAAAACTACTTTTTTAAAAATACCTTTACTTTTAAGAGGTAATTGTAATTTTGCTTATTATTTTTCAGTTAGGACCTGTTGGTACTAGAGAAAGACAACTCAATTATTTGGGACATGGTTGGGGGTGATGGGGTCACCACAGTATGAAAGTATGCCACTTTTCATTGTATGAAAAGACAATGATGTGAGTGAATTATACTAAATAATGAAAAGTATGGCTAGATTTGCTCAATAAATCTTAGTTTTCTGGAAAAGGGGGCCTGAGAAAAGTGAATGTAGTCACCTATCTAATGGCTGTAACTATATGTAGTACATAGGAGAGAACCAAGAAGTAAAGGAAAAAAATGGTGTACCTCTGACTAACAAAAAGGTTATTCCTACTTGAAAAGTGCATATACTCAAAAGCGTATATAGAACTCATCACCTTATTTGTGGGAGAGGCCCTTGCTCAGGCTGTTATTTCCTCTTACTTTGGACACAATTCTAGTAGTCAATTAGCTGACTGACCAGCTCAAGACTATTAAAGGCAGCATATTAATAAGATGAATGCGAGAGCAGAGAATAAGAATTTATGTTAAAACTGCAAGAGAGAAGGCAGAAAAATTGTAAGAGCTAGACATAAGAAATCAAACAGTACAGCATTCTATGCTATTTAATGTAAAAAAGGGGGGGCATTAATAAGGCAGCCCTCAGAATTTACTGTAGTGTATAGAATAAAAAGCATTCTTAATAGTAATCCAGAGAATTAAGGAATGTTTAAATAATATTTAGAATACTCAAAAAAAGTTTAAAAATGAAGGAAGTATTATGTTACAATTTAAAATTCAATCAAAAATGCTTAAGATTAAAAAATTAACATTATCTTAAAACAACAGCAACAAAAAAACTTATTTTGGTGTCTTCATTCCCTAAAAATGGCAGATAAATTAAGCTATGCTAGGCTTTCATGTATTTAAAATTAAATATATGATTCTGAGCTTTTCTTTCTTTCTTTTTTTTTTTTAAAGATTTTATTTATTCAACAGAGATAGAGACAGCCAGCGAGAGAGGGAACACAAGCAGGGGGAGTGGGAGAGGAAGAAGCAGGCTCCCAGAGGAGGAGCCTGAGGTGGGGCTCGATCCCATAATGCCAGCATCACGCCCTGAGCCGAAGGCAGACGCTTTACCGCTGTGCCACCCAGGCGCCCCGATTCTGAGCCTTTCTAAACTATATTTCACACATAATACACTGAACTTAAGGATTATTTTTTGTTATTCCAAGAACTATATATATAGGGTGCAAATTTAAATGGCTTCTAAAATATTGGCTTAGATAAATTTATAAATGGAAAATCTGTAATGTTTTGTAGGAAAACACAGAATGCTTGCAAGCATTCTTACTTGTATCAGAGAAGCTTGCATGTAAAATGATAGGTCCTTTTTGTGAGTCAACAGTCTTTGTCTTCAAAATAATATTGGAATTGTCTCCAACTTAACTAAACAAGCTATGTTACTAGTATTAAAATTATTTCTACAAGAAAATTATAGAAAAAAAAATCTTGTGAGGGGCTCCTGGGTGGCACAGTTGGTTAAGCGTCTGACTCTTGCTTTCAGCTCAGGTTGTGATCTCTGGGTCGTGATATCCATCCCGGAGTCCAGAGTCTGGCTCCGTGCTCAGCATAGAGTCTGCTTAGAGTTTCTCTCTCCTTCCTTTGCCCCTTTCCCTCTCCCTAAAATAAATAATCTTTTTAAAAAAAAAAAAAGAAAAAAGAAAAAATCTTTCGAAATATTTTTCAATCTTGTCCGAAAATATTTTTTTAGTTTTTAAAGAGGTAGGATTCCTTTATGGAAAAAAAATTATTAGAAGACATGAACAGACATTCCTGCATCATCCTCATTTTGCTACTTAGAACACTTTACCTGTTGTCTGCATGTAAAGCTGACTTTTTATGTGTCTGCCCATTATTGCTTTTAGCTGGAGGTAGGATTTTTATAAGCATGTTCTGTAACAAAGGAGAAGTTTTGAAATATGTTGACAGCCATGGAGTTGGTATAGTTTCAAAATACTTCTATAATCATTCACCTAAGGCTAAATAGAGTCAGAAAACTTTTCTTGATTGAAGTATATTACTACTCTTGAACTTTATGTGGGATAACCATTCTAAATTTATTGTAATTAAGGATTATGGTGATTAAATGGTAGATTAGAAGTTTAAAATTATTAAAATACTTGTGGTAATGGGTGTGGAGAACATTCTCAGTAGTGGAAATTGAAAGTCATAAATAGTCTTCATTTGAAATGGTTACGTGTAAATATTATAATACATTTGTAATGAGTAGAAATTAATTTAGTGGTTAAATTCTTGTATATTTTGCAATCTTGTTTTTACTTTTTTTTTTTTTAATAGTGTTTGCCAGCTCTGAGCCTGTGCCAGGATTCCAGGGGGATACCCTGCAGCTAGCATTCATTGACCTCAGACAAGTAAGATGTAATAATGTAGCTTTCATTTTTTGCTTTCTACTGTTGCCTCTCTCTCTCTCTTTTTTTCTTAATGCTACAGAAATGCTTGTTTGCCTTGAAACAATTTTTTCTTTGGAAAAGTGCTTCTTTTATAACTATATGTTTGACCCTTCTCTCTGAACTTGTGTATCTATTTGGTGTTTCAACCTCATGGACCGCTCTTATCGGTGAATATTTAACTTATTCATTACCTGCTAAGCACATGACTTTATACTTTAACTTTATACTTTGGTTTAATGACACTTGAAGTTTGAGGTATTTCTTAATGATTTCATGGTCCTATTATGAAAATTGGTGGTATAATTAGTGTCGGGACCCAAGTTAAATGTAAATTATTACAACCTAGAAAGGAGCCCCTTGCTTAAAACTGTGGTAAAGAATGGTTTTTCAATAAATTTTCTGGGGGTGCCTGGGTGGCTCAGTCGGTTGGGCGTCTGCCTTCAGCACAGGTCATGATCCCAGGGTCCTGGGATTGAGCCCCACATTGGGCTCCCTGCTCAGCAGGGAGCCTGCTTCTCCCTCTCCCTCTGCTTTCTGCTCCCCCTGCTTGTGTGCTTGCTCTCTCTGTCTCTCTCTCTGTCATATAAATAAATAAAATCTTAAAAAATAAAGTAAATTTTCTGTATGCCTCCATGAAAAAGGACAAAACTACTTTTTAAAAGGTAATTATACATTTATATAATTCTTTTCTGGTCAGTTAAGTAGAGTAACAAATATGATAATTTTTTTATCTCTTCTAATCATTTTACTACTTTTTGACATCTTTCTTGTCATTTTCTTTATTTACTTCCTACCCTTTTTCCATCTCCCCCATATTTTCTTATTATTCATTTCTTCCTCTTTCCCCCTCCTTTTTCTTTCTTAATCCTAGGATTAAGGAGTTTAATAGAGCTGGGAGGCACAAGAGTATGGAGGAGGGGTAGATCCAAGGTAGAGGGTTCAGGGGTTCAGAATTGACAACAGGATGGCTGCTGCCCTTGGCAAGAAGAACCAAATGGAGATGGAATTAGAACAAAGCAATTGTGGGAGTACCTGGCTGGTTCAGTCTGTGGAGCACGCAACTCTTGATCTCAGGGTTGTGAGTTCAAGTCCCACATTGTGTGTAGAAATTACTTAAAAATAAAATCTTAAAAAAAAAAACAACTACAAAGCCATTGTGATATCAGTCTATTAATGGTCCCATCCCCTTTGGAGATGGAGATGCCTGAAGGTGGGTCTTCATTGTTGATGCAAATAGACCAACACGGTGATGTTTGGAGCAGGACCAATTTGAGTAGTTTCAGTGAATGTGTGAGAATACAGCTGTTTTTGCTTTAATTCCAAACCAGTCTTCTATAAATATGTATGAACTACTATGTACTGATTATTTGGAGAGGTGTGATACAGTTGAAATAGACACAAAAGTAATGTAAAAGAGAATTTTGTTCTTGTGGAACTTAAAACTCTTTTAAAGAAACAAAACCCCCACGAACTGGGTAGAAATACTTACAGGACAGTGAGTCATGTGGATATAAATGGTGTATCTTCAAGTCAGGTTGAGAAGGAAACTGAAAATGTTACCCCTATTTCCCAGTTTTTTATCTGTAAAGCACTGAACATATAAGATATGTTAATATTTCTGTTTGCAGTCAGTGCTCATGTATTATGCCAAACCAGAAATGATTATCCTTACTAAGTTGGAGAAGATAGTAGAAAATGAAGAAGGTGGACTCTGAACTTTTATTCCAGTTTACCCAAAGATGTTCTTTCTATAGAAGGTAGATCTATTTGCTTTAGAAGGAGTTCTCTCTGTTGAGGTCTTATTGCCCTGAACAAGATGATCTAATACAGAAAATGGAGTCCTTTAGCCGAATGGAAATAGGTTTGGCTGTATGTTCATTTCTTAATTAGGTTATAACCACTTACTGGGGTAGGTTTCCCTGTTACAAGGACATAAATATGTTCTCCAAACCAAAGAGTATAATTTGAGGATATCTCCCAATATATACAAATAATCTGTTCTCAGAAAATTTGAAATTTATTGTGTGATATTTTGTCAGTTTTGTATGAATTTGTATGGTATTAACTAGTTTGTAATCACATTGTAGGATTGTGAATAGGACCACATTTGAAACTGTGCGTAAAGATTCTGTTATTTGATTTGTTCAAATAGGAGGTTGGTTCAGTGCAGATTAAAACTCTAATCCCAGGTACTTTCCTCCTTCAAAGACTATCATCATTTGACACCAAAGAAGGCCACTTTACAAGCATATGTAAAGCATTCCCTCACTAGGGAATTGTTATTAAGGCACACTTACATTATACATTTATATTAATAAACATCTCAAGTCTTTTTGGTTGAATTTACTTTTTAAGTATGTGCATTTCCAGGCATTAAGTCCTGGTTGGCTCTTCCTCATCAATGTTATTTTTTAGAAACTTTTAAGTGAATACAAAAAAATCTATTAGAAAAGTTTAAAATTCTGAAATCTATTATGACACATGTAGAACTGTTAAAGATTTATGTAGAAATACCTATTTAATATAAAACACAGTTTTAAAGTATACTCTTTAGTATTCAGTGTAAGTTACTAGTGGATAAATTTTAATGAGGTAATTTTTAATGTATTCTAGTTTTAAAAAGGGGCTTAAAATAATTTTTCCTAATTATTGTTAAAATTTAATCATACTCTATTTTTGTACTTTTGCATTCTGAAACAAGAAGATGCAAATAATTCTTGTCTTTAGCTGCTGGACCACTGAGACATACTTGAATTTCATCATTTTAGAGGCTTGGATTTAATAACTTGACAAAGATAATTATTTTTCACATACATTTGTTTCTCAAATTAATTTATAAATAGTTAAGTGGTGAAATGCCAAGTATGGGAATGGACTGAAAATAAAATTAGTCTTTAAAGTCTCAAATGAGGCGATAGAAGATTTTTGTTTCAGATGTCAGTGTTATTTAAATAAAGATGCCTTAAAGTTTCAGTAGTGTTTTAATGTTCCTGACTTCATGAAGACATTTCATAGAATGTTATTTTAATATTTTTATATGAAGTACAGTATCACCAAACATAAAGAGGGTGCTAACACTTTTATTTACATTTCATTTGGGTTTCTGCATTTTCCTTCTTTTTTTTCTAGCCTGTGATCCATTTCTGTCTTAATAGGGTGGCTGACAGTTCTTTTCAAGTGTACTTAGAAAGGCAAAAGAGCCCTTTTCATAGTACTTATAAGGGGTCATGCTTCTGTTTTTTAGTTTGAATTTGATACTGCTTCATGAATTGCTGGGTATGAAAGATTAGGAAGTAGGTCCAGTGGTCAAATTTTACCTGCCCACCCGGACTTTGCCCTGAGGTCAAACTCCTGATATTTGCTGTTCTGAATAGAGGAGTTGATGACAAGTATGAGCTGATACAAGAGGAAAGTTAGAACCATATCAAAGCTGAAGGCAAGAGAATTGGGACTCAATGAGAGACTGTAGCTAAAAGATGGATCATCAGAATTGCCCTCTTTTAAAGAAAAGGAAATAGCTGACCTGTGAGTGAAAAGACTTCATCATCCTGCCAATCACATGCTTGCTAATGGAAGCCAGTTATCTCAACAACATCTTAAGGTCTACTAGCCCACAGACAATGCAGAGGACTAGTGGTACTGGTACCGCGTTATGTGAATATACTGTCTCAATCAATTTTAAATGTGCTGTTTTAATATGATTTGTATGTGTAAACTTTTTTTTTTTAAAGATTTTATTTATTTATTCGGCAGAGATAGAGACAGCCAGCGAGAGAGGGAACACAAGCAGGGGGAGTGAGAGAGGAAGAAGCAGGCTTATAGCGGAGGAGCCTGATGTGGGGCTCGATCCCTTAACGCCGGGATCACGCCCTGAGCCGAAGGCAGACGCTTAACCGCTGTGCCACTCAGGCGCCCCATGTAAACTTTTTTTTTTATAAGTAAACCCTATCATCCTCCTACCCCCAGTTCTGAAATTAATTCCCTGAAAGAAGGATTTTGGTATACTTACATGTGTCTATTTTCTTTTACAAAGACTATCTATTTTGTTAAATGTAATCTTTCGAATGGATTTCAGATGAATATGTAAAATTCTTTTGACGTATGAAAACAAACATTTCAAACTATTTTTATTATAATATTCTTTATATGTTATACAGAATTGAGTGATAATTTTCTATGACTCATTTTTTTTAAGTAAGCTTGAGCCCAACATGGGGCTTGAACTCATGACCCCAAGATTAGGAGTCACATGCTCTACTGACTCAGCCAGGCTGGTGCCCCTAAAACTCATTCTTTTTTTTTTTTTTATAAAGATTTTATTTATTTATTTGACAGAGAGAGACAGCCAGCGAAAGAGGGAACACAAGCGGGGGAGTGGGAGAGGAAGAAGCAGGCTCCCAGCGGAGGAGCCTGATGTGGGGCTGGATCCCAGAACGCTGGGATCACGCCCTGAGCTGAAGGCAGATGCTTAACGACTGTGCCACCCAGGCGCCCCCCCCCTTTTTTTTTAAGATTTTATTTATTTCTTAGAGAGCAGAGTGAGAGAGAATACAGGTGGGGGAGGGGGAGAGGGGAGGGCAGAGGGAGAGGACGAAGCAGGCTCCCCACTGAGCAGGGAGCCTCACATGGGGCTCAGTCCCAGGACCCCTGGATCATGATCTAAGCTGAAGTCAGATGCTTAACCACCTGAGCCACCCAGGTACCCCTATAACTTAATACGCAGAAATATTTCACTAAATATCACTAGAAAAGCAGATGTCCCATATAACCGAATTTTAGTTTTTATATAACTGAAGATTAGTTTTTCATCACCAGAATTTTTAAGATGTAGCCAATTTTGTGGGAAACTTCAAAATGTATATCTCATCTTTATAGCTTCTTACTGAATATAATTCTCACAGTAGATTGAGTATCCATGGCTTACTAATCCTAATACTAAAGCCTCTTTACCCAATTCTTTTTCACTTTGTGATAAGTTAGACTAGTAAGATATATCATTGCTGCATTCGACAGTATGTTGATAATCTTTTGACAATATGAAGAAGTTTAGGTAGGTTGGAGGATAATGCAGTTAGGTGGATTTGAGGCTACTGAGACAATCTCTTGGGGCACCTGGCTGGCTCAGTTGGTAGAGCATGTAACTCTTGATCTCAGGGTCATGAGTTCAAGCCCCAACTGGGCGTGGAGCCTACTTTTAAAAAAAATAAAAATAAAACAATAATTTGCCCATAGAAGTTGGCTGTTGTATCATTATCACCCCAGAGTAGTGTTTCTCTAAGTGTCTTTCCAGGAACAGTGATTTCTCAGGATAAGAAAAGACTTCTTTAAAGGAGTTTCTAAGTCAGCCAAGTTTGAGAAACACTTTATACTCTAATTCCCTCTTAGAGACTTACCATGTACATTAGAATTGTAAGGACTGAGAAATTCTCTGGTAACCCAGCATTTCCCAAACTCATCACAGAACACCTCCCTCACTCATTTTGGAATGTATTACATGAAACATACTTTGGGAAATGCTTCAAGACTCTGGCATCACCTTCTAGATGTCTATCTTTGATAGTTTGAAATCAACATATTTTTAAAATAATGACTGGGATAATAAATACATAGAAGAAATAGAAATTATATATATAGATGACACAAAGCTAAGAGGGTTACCTATGGACTCAATATGCTATTAGTAGTGATAAGTGAACAATGCTGCTTGAGTGATGTGAAGGCCAGCAAGGTTAAATTTAGCAAGGAGGGGCGCCTAGGTGGCTCAGTTGAAGCGTCTGCCTTCGACCCAGGGCTTGATCCCAGGGTCCTGGGATCAAGCCCCACATCGGGCTCCCTGCTCCACTGGGGGCCTGCTTCTTCCTCTCCCACTCCCCCTGCTTGTGTTCCCTCTCTAGCTGGCTGTGTCTCTCTCTGTCAAATAAATAAATAAAATCTTAAAAAATAAATAAATAAATTTAGCAAGGAAAATATTAAATGCTTTATTTATTTATTTATTTATTTATTTATTTATTTATTTATTTATTTAGAATAATTTCTACACCCAACATGGGGCTTAAACTCATGACCCTGGAATCAGGAGTTGCATGCTCTTCCAACTGAGCCATCCAGGCACCCCCTTGAATTTAATATTTTTTAATTTAATTTAAAGATATATAAGATGTAGGAAATCTGACATAATATGTAAAAGATCTGATAGTTTTAGTTAACCTCCAAACAAACCAACAGTTTGCTGGGAATTCTTAGACTGCATTCGTGTAAGGGTGATATTTGGGGTAGACCACTGTGCTTTGGGGTCGATTGTGCCTTGAGCTTTGCATGGTGATTTAGACACAATTGGAGAGCATGTAGAATTCCAACTCATGACAGACTAGATACCTTGTCATAGGAAAAGCCTTTTAAAAACCTGGGAATATATAGTCTAAAGTCTTAGAGGAAAATCAAATATGTGGTTCCTATTAGCCTAGATATGAGTCAGATATACCATTTTTTTCTTCCTATTACAATCCTGTGTCATGAAAATGACCTCATAATATTCTTTTCCCCATCTAGGATTAGATCTTGATTTCTTTTTCTTTCTTTCTTTCTTTCTTTCTTTCTTTCTTTCTTTCTTTCTTTCTTTCTTTCTCTTTCTTTCTTTCTTTCTTCCTTTCTTTTCTTTTCTTTCTTTCTTCTTTCTTTCTTTCTTTCTTTCTTTCTTTCTTTCTTTCTTTCTTTCTTTCTTTCTTTCTTTCCTTTCTTTCTTTCTTTTTCTGTTTCTTTCTTTCTTGGCTCCATGCCCAATGTGGGGCTTGAACTCATGACCCCTGAGTTCAAGAGTCATATGCTCTACCGGCTGAGTCAGACAGGTGCCCCAGATCTTGTTTTCAAGTATTTGATTTTGGGCAAACCAGGGGAAAGAGGAATGAACATTCCTCTGAACTACATGTAGAGAAATTGAGAGAGAATTTGAATTGTGCAAAATATATTTGGATCTTATAGCACTTTTCAAATAGAAGCTTTATTGACATAAACATACATTCAGGCAATTCTTCAGTGTACTGTTGCTGATTTTCACAATGTGAATTCATCTTGGTAATACCCAGATCAAGAAAGAAAACTACCGGTAAGTACCTCGAAAGACATCCTACCTCTTACTGTTCTTTCAGCCATTACCCTTCTCCCTCTCAAAGGATGACCACTGTCACAACCCCTGACACCACAGATAAATTTAGCCTGATTTTGAACTTTGTATACATGAAATTATGTAGCATTAATTTTTAAGAAGAAGGTTCTTCCTTCTTTAGCTCAACATGTTTGTGAAATTTATCCATGTTGTTTCATGTAGTTGTGGTTCCTTCATTCCCTTTTCTGTGAGGTTTGCCATTATACAAACATACCATAATTTATACATTCTATTGATAAGACATATGAGTTGATTGAAATTTTGCTTTTAGAAATTGTGCTAACGTGAACATTTGTTTGTGTGTCTTTTGGTGAACATATGCACACATTTCTGTTAAGGTGTCTGCCTAGGAGTGGAAGTGCTAATTCAGGGGCATGCATAAGATGAGTTATAATAGACGCTGTGAAACAGTTTTCCACAGCGGGAGTGCTAGTTTATGCTTCAGCCAGCGTGTAGAAGAATTCTTGTTGCTCTGCATCCTTGTCATCACTTGGTATTATCTGTCTCTTCTTTTTAGCCATTCCAGTGGGTATACAGTAATTTTACATTGTGCTTTTAATCTGTACTTTTTTATTTGACTTATAAAATTGAATCCCTTTTCATATATTATTGTCCATTTGAATATCCTCTTTTGTGAGTAACCTGTGCAGGGTTTTTTACCATATTTTATCTGTTGTCTACTTCTTACTGATTTGCAGAGGTTCTTTGTATATTCTGAATGTGAGTACTCTGTCAAATATATGTAATTGCAAATATCTTCTCCTGCTTTGTGGCTTGTCTTTTTACTCTTAGTTCTGTCTTTTGATAAATAGAAGTTCATGATTTTAATGAAATCCAGTTTATCCCTTTATGGTTAGTTCTTGTTAATGTCCTGTGTAAGAAGTCTTTGCCTGTCCCTGACATTATAAAGATATTTTTCTGTGTTTTCTTCTAAAAGTTTTATTGTTTTACCATTCACATTTAGGTTTATAGTCCATCTGGAATTGATTTTTGTGCATGGTGTAGAGTGGAGGTTCAAGATTCATTTTGTTCTGTATGGTTATCCAATTGACCCAGCACCAATTTTTGAAAAGAACTAGATCTCATAGTATTTTAATGTAAAGTAATTGTAAAACACAAGACTGTGAGACACAAATGATATGTGCTTCTAATGTACAAGTAAAATGGCTTCTGTTGCCTTCCAGTTAACTATATGCTTATATTTCATGGTTCATGCCATTCCTCATTAGCAAGTTAGTTGTAGGTTTGAGGTTTTTTAGTACCAGCCTAACTATAGTCTTAACCACATCAAAGGTATTTTTAAAAATAAAACAATTCTAGAGTAAGTATTCATAATAATATGGGCAATATAAAAGAAAAAAGCTAAATTACAAGCCCACGAGGGCAAGAATCATGCCCTTTTTGTTCACTGTTGTACATCCATTGCCTAGACGCTATTCTTAACACATAGTGAACAATTAATAAATGTTGAATAAGTGAATACAAATCTTTTAGCTATACTCAAAAGCATTTTTTTAAAGTACAGAAACACCTTTCTTAGGAATTGAGATATTCTGTATAAGTTCCTGTTCTCTATAAACATTCTTTAAAAGCAGTAAATTTTATTTTTCTATTTCAGTTTTTTGATGAGTATTTCTAAAAATGCATGACACATTTCTGTGCTTTCTCAAGTAAAAGTATAACAAACATTTCTTGATTTATCTCAGTCATCATTAGGGATACTAAAATAGTAACATAGGTTATTTCTAAGAAATGTTATCACTCCAAAACCAGCTGCTTATTCTTTTATGGATAAAGAAATATTCTGGACAGGAGAATTACAAGAATTTAGACAAAGGCAATATACATCTTAATTAAGTGATTGGCAATGACCAAATATAAAACAGAATTAAATAAAGGAGCATTTATTAAACTACTGTTGTTTGGAACAGTGAGTCATAAGGAAAGTAGATTATGGTCAAATAAATTTAGGAAATCCTACATATTTTGTCCCTCTCTTATAAATGCAAAATTTCATCAGCACATTAAAGGCTTTGAGAAGTTTTGAGAGTAAAGGTGTATTCCCTTTTTCCCCAAACCTGAGTACTGAATACTTTTCAGAAATGAAAACCTCTTACTGTCTTGCAAAACAGTGTTCTACAGCACACAGTTTAACACTGAATTACCTGGACCACTGTTTGCATTACTTTAATCTATAGACTCCTAGAACTACCTGGTTAAAACAGAGGGCTGTGATAACAAATAGATAAGTCTTTCAGTAGATAGATGAAATTTAAATATTAAAATACAAATAATACAAAAATGAAAAATAGTAAGCTTTCAACAATAATTTGTTAAACTTCCTTTTTTTAAAAAAAAAAACATTTTGAGGATTTTATGAAGGGTGATAATTACCACAGGATTAGTGCTGCTTGGATGCAGTAAACCAGTCAGTCAGTCATACAGAATAACTTGTTTTTAAGAAGCATGAAACAGTAACACAAGATTGCTTGTGAAGAATGAAAAGATTTAAGTGGGAAATTAAAATACCAGCTCATGTGGAGTTCAAATTCTAACAGTTGTCAGACTCCTTAGTGAATCATCAGGACTGTTGTTACGGAGCCACAGTATGCATACCTGGATGAAAATAAAGGATATATTTGCTACTTTTTTTCTTTAATACACTATAAGTAAGATGGGAAAAATTTGAAGGAGAGATCTTTTGATAAAATGATCAAGGTAAGTTCTATATTTTGTTAGTTGTAAAGAATGTCTCTTAGTATTAGAAAGGAAATATAATTGAAGTGACTTTTTTCAGGTTAATTGTACCTTTCCTTAAGACAGAAAATCCTAACACTTGCCATAATAAGAACATTAAAACAAAGCCAAAACTCTCACAAAGAAAATAGTATTACTGTTTAGTGGTGTTAAGAATATGATGAAAAAAGTTCAAGGTCCTTTAGAACTTACAGAAATTTTTTGCCCAGATGGTTTACTTTACACATTAACTTACCTGTAAGCACCTATAGCTATAGAAGAGAGCGGTAGGGGACAAAAGCTACTTTGTTCAGCTGATCTTTTTTATCTGACACCAAGTCCTCCCTGGTAGGCAGAGGAGGAGTTTTACACCTAAAAATATTCTTTATCTTCTGTTGCTTCTTGACCTGACGTAATTTAAAGAATACATTTTTGGGGTTCCTGGGTGGCTCAGTCGGTTAAGTGGCCAACTCTTGATTTTAGCTCAGGTCATGATGTTGGGGTCCTGGGATCAAACCCTGTGTCTGAGCTCCACGCTTAGCAGGAAGTTGACTTCAGGATTCTTTTCCTCTGCCCCTACCCTTGCTCATGCTCTCTCTGTCTCTCTCTCTCTAAAATGAATAAATAAATCATTTTAAATTATGCCTTCTTTCAAAAAATAAATAAATAATACATTTTAAGTCATTTTGTGACCCTACACATCTTTTTATTAATGGTACCCACAGAAATTTCTCTTCCTCCAAAACAGTGCAGGTTAGTTCTTTTTTTTTTTTTTTTAATCAATTCTTGGAACTTGACTTGTTCTATCTATATCCTGATCCAGTATGATCTCATTTAGTTGGAACAACAGTACAGTCTATGCTGTTTTTTAAAGAGGCAACCATAGGGGCGCCTGGGTGGCACAGCGGTTAGGCGTCTGCCTTCGGCTCAGGGCGTGGTCCCGGCGTTATGGGATCGAGCCCCACGTCAGGCTCTTTCGCTATGAGCCTGCTTCTTCCTCTCCCACTCCCCCTGCTTGTGTCCCCTCTCTCGCTGGCTGTCTCTATCTCTGTCAAATAAATAAATACAATCTTTAAAAAAAATGTATCCTAAACACACAAGCACATACTCACGCAGACACATACATACACACAGGCAATATTTTAAAAAATAACAAATAAAAAAAAATAAAGAGGCAACCATAAATGCAAATCTGTTTTCTTACTATATATGTCATCAACACATATGCCTTTTTTTTAAATGATGAATTGCAAATCTGGGCTTCTCAATACAATACGCTACATGAGAAGACTAAGCAGCCATTAACCATGGCTATTCTTCATTTGACTTTTCTTATATTCTATTACTTTGTAGAGAAATCTGTTAGGAATGATTTGTAGCTTTGTATTGATTTTCTTTTTACTCTCAGCCTTTAACTTCATTGACAAGAATTGGTTAAATGTAGATTACATTGCATAAAGGCCCTTACATGCCTGTGGATTAGGGATTCTAATCTGGGGACCACGGATTGATTTTAGGAGGTTCATACAAAATTTTGTTTGTATGTGTATTTTACTGAGAAGAGGGTCCAGTGTTTTTAGATTTTCAAAGGCATTTTAAGTGAACTAAAAACAGTTATTCAGCCCTCACTGCTCTAGGGAAACTGAAAGCTCCCCAGATTAAGCCAGATCACCAAGAGCTATTCTATTTTCAGATATTTCTTCATGTACTGAACAAATATTTGAGCACCTGCTCTGGACACTGTTTTAAATGCTGGAGATACAGTGGTGAACAAGATAGGCAAGACCCTTACTCTCACAATCTCATTTTGTTGAAGGAAAATCCACAACCAACAGTGATGATTTCTAAACAGTTTTAGATAGAATTTCAAATAGATTTAGATCCTGTGAGAAAAACAAAACAGGTCAATGTTATAGTGACTGGGGGTAAGGGGTACCACTTTGTATTGGGTTGTCAGGGAACACATTTAAGGAGATGACATTTGAGTAGATATGTGGATGAAATTGGGAGATATGGGGAAATAGCATTCCTGGCAGCAGAAGGAAAAGCAAGTGCAAAGTCCTAAAGTGCTGTCAAGAAAGAGAAAGGATAATAGTAGGCTTTAAAGTAGTGAGCAAGGGAAGGAGAGGTGCAAATGAAATTGGGAAGATTATCAGAGCCAGATCATGTAGAGCCTTGAGGGCCTTGTTAAGTAGTTTGGGATGTTAAATATGATGGGAAGCCATTCACGGGTTTTAAGCAGTGTAGTATCATACTCTGATTTACATTTTTAAAAGATTATTCTGAGGGCTCCTGGTTGGTTCATTCATTTGAGCTTCAACTCTTGATTTCGGCTCAGGTCATGATCTCATGGGTTGTGAGATTGAGCCCACATAGGGGTCCAAGCTCAACTTGGAGTCTGCTGGAGATTCTCGTTCCTTTGTCCTTCCCCCCAACTTGTTCTCTCTCTCTCTCTCAAATAAATAAATCTTAAAAAAAAAAAAAAAAGATTATCCTGGCTGCTCTGAGGAGGATAGATTGAAAATGGATAAAATCAGAATCAGGATGAACAGATGATAATTTTGGTAGTCTAGCCACTGATAATTGTTTGCTGTTAATTACTGATGGTGTGGTTCACAATGTTTCACGGTGCCTTCTTCATGTGGAGTTAACATGCGCATTTTGTGTACTAACTTCATCTTCTACCTTCACTTTTTCTTGGCCCTGAGTTTTCTCAGTTATTGTGTTTCTTGCAAGTCTTTTTATAAGTTGCCTTTTAAAACCCCTTTGGAAAAAGACAGGTGTAAATAAATTAAACATATTTTAGTAGAATGCTGAAACTGTTTGCTGTAAAAAGCATCATATATGTATGGATTTTCATTTATTTCTTCTTTAACTCATTCATTTATTCAACAAATGTTTAAGTGCCTTCCATAGCCAGCCACTGAGGAAACAGAATTGAACAGTAGACAATAAAATAGAACTAGACAATTTGAGAGATCAATGAAGATAAAGTTGAAGACTAGTAGATTCAGAAGGCTATCTTGGCTAAAGGATAGAAATTAAGGAGTATAAAAAGAAAGCCACTGAAGTATCCAAATGGTGTGTTGATGAGGACATTCTTTTGTAGGAAATCATGAAATAGAATGGAGTCCTCCTTCTCTTCATAACTCTTGTATGACCTTGGGAAACTGTTTCCTGAACTATTTCACTGTGTATTTTAATGGCTTAATGAAATCTGTGAAGAAAAATATTGTACAGTTTACTTCTGAGAGATGTTTTTCATGGGGTGCTTAATCTTCATTGCTAAAGTTGGTGAATTTTGGGATGCCTCGTTGCACAGATGTGATTAATTGATTGAGTCAGCAGTTACCATCTCTTGCACTTAGCGCGCTTCATCGGGGTGATGGTGAGGCCGATGTGCCAGATCTACATCATGGTGAACTAAAAGGACCATAGTTCTTGTCATAGTCTTGTTTGGTAAGGGAAATACTCCGAACACCCACGTCCTTGTTTTCATTATTCCCCTCACTTACTTCCACCGTTTTATACGTAGTCTGATCATCTTTCTCTACTATACCCCCAGCTGGTTATAAAGTTTAGGAAAGAAGTTCAGATATACTTCACCACAGAAAGATAGACGAACCCTGATAAATATATATACTTGTGTTTGACTCAAGATGAACAACTTTGGAGTTACCTAAAGGGACATGAACAAGACTTGGAACTTATGAAGGAATTGTTTGGCCATAATTCTTGCTGTGGAGACTGGGCGTCTGCCAAGACTTTACTTTGAAATTTCTGTCTTCTGTTCCTAATCTTAACGCATCATAACATACAATTCTTTTGCCACTAGTCCAGTTTGTTCTTTTATGATGAGGAAGGAGGCACTTTTAAATAACAATTATTTCCACTATAATTAAACAAATCTTCTTTTGTTTGCATTATATTTGTTACTATATTGTATACACACTCTGCTTGCTTAAACTTGCCCCTGTGACTACTTCACAGGAACTTTCTTTAGAAGTTTTAAAGTCTTTGACTTCTTAAAGTATTAATGGGATTTGCCAAAGTTGTAGTATCCGAATGCTTGACTAGATATAGTAGCAGGACAACAAGCTTGTTCACACAGCTCCTCCCGCAAGCATTTTTTTCCTTAGACAATCCTAAATTCATTTGAAGTGCCAAAGAATTAAAGGAAGATGTATTTGGGTTTACTCCTGAACATAACAAGACCAGACATCTCACAAAGTTTACCCTAAGGTCCAGATATTAGAAAAGTATGCTGCCCTTTGCAAGAGCTTAGATTATGAAGGATTAGTCTGAACCTAAATGATTTTTGCCTTTTTGTCCCTTTTTGCTCCTGTGTCATAATTCTGGAGGTTTATGGTTGATGTGTTTAACTACGTATGTGACTTATGCTCATACTTTCAGTTATTGATATAAATTTTGAACTCATAGATTTTTGTGATTATTTTGCGAGTAAAGGTTAGAGCTGTTTTGTAGTTTGGTAAATTACCCTCTAAAATGATTTTTTGAAAACCAGAAAAACAAAAAAGCAGACAAACACCATTAAACAGTTACAAAAATAATACATGCTCGCTGTTTTTTCTTATTTAATTTGAAGTAATTACAGACTCACAGGAAGTTACAAATACAGTTTTGTGAGGTCCCATGTATACTTTACCCAGCTTCCCCATGTGGTGACTTTTATATAGCTATCTACAGTTATCAAAATCAGGAAAATGACATTGCATGTTCACTGTCTAAAACAAAAAGTCAGACATGTAAAAATGTATAAAGAGAAAGCTCTCATTTTTTCCTCTTCTTTAGTCTCTCAGTTATCATTGTGTTTCCCTGCAGATCTTTTAAAATGTACATTTAGTGGCACCTGGCTGGCTTAATTGGTAGAACATGTGACTCTGGATCTTGGGGTCACAAGTTCAAGCCCCACCTTAGGTGTAGAGCTTACTGAGAAAATAATAAAAAACAAAAAAATAATAAAATGTACATTTACACACACACACACACAAAAGCACCTACTGTGTGCAAACCTGTAGAATTTTTTTGCTTTTGGGGGATAAGAGGATCGTTTATGCTATAAGCTACATTTTCCCTGTAACACTACATGATTTCATATTGATAAATATAGATCTGTTTCATTCTTTTTCATTTCTTCACAATGTTCTGTAGTATAACCATTCCATAATTTATTTAATAAACCCCCTTTTGTTGGACATGTATGGACTCTCCAGTTTTTCTACACATAAATAATGCTGCAGTTAGTATCCTTATACATATATATTGGGCACTTGTGTAAGTATTTCTGTAGGTCTTTTAAAGTGGAATTACTGAGTACTATGAAAATAACACTCAAAAAAGTTATACCAGTCAGAATTACTTTTAAGAGAAGTACTTAGCAATATGACTATAAGCAAAAGTAACAGATTTATGAGAAAAAATTATTCATGTAAGTGTGTATTTGGGCAAATATGGAGTATTTCTTATTTATAATATAAACATTATTATATTGTGATTAATTTTGAGGTAAATCTTCAATGTGTTACACAAGAAGTACATCTTTTTCTCCATAGCCTGGGAATCAAAAGCTGGTGTATAATGTAAAGAGGCAGTCCCAAATTTAAATGTTTTTAATCATCAATATTCTTTCTAATTTTTTCACTGAAAGGGATAGGTTAAAATTTTTAGAATAGTCTACCAGCAATGAAGGATAGTGATAGCTGGCCTTTATAAATATACATTCATTAAACTAATTATTAGATATAAACTCAGTATGGCACTGTTCAACAGGGAACTTTATTCTTCTCTCAATGTTAATTTCACATTTTTGCCAAACTCCCTATTATTCATGTATAAGGAATTTTTTCCCTAATAATTGTTTTCTTTTTTTGAATGGAAACATTTTCTTTTTCTATTATAGATTTCTTTGAGTTGGGAGGATAGATTATGAGAAGTTTAAATATTTGTATGCTTTGTCAGAAAAACAGCAATAATTATTGCACTGTTTAACATACTAATGAGTATTCTAACCAAAACCACCATATTCACTAATATGATCTTTTTCTCTATATATGACAAAATTCCCTGGACTGCCTTTATAGTATTTACCATATCCAGTGTGAATCTTACAACAGTGTTCTAAAAAACTTTACCAAGAATTCTTTTTGGAAGCAGATTGGTTATACATAAAAATAAAAGGAAATCTTGTATGAATTAAGCAATCTTAATCTGGTTGTTTTAAGCACTTAACTTATAAATTGAAGAAATTAGATCCTAATCCTACTTTACATATAAATTTGAACAAGACACTTAATCTCTCTGAAGCTCAGTTTCCCTTTTATAAAGTTTAGAAAAGCCTGTACTTCACTGGAATGAGATGTTCAAGTGAAAAGTTGTACACAAATACAACTAATGGTCTGAAATGGAGATAAAGAAAAATTAACAGTAGGTGATTAGTGAACTTTGTGTAGAGATTCTCATTCTCTCAGGGTCCATTGAAGGTAATCTGTGTGTGAAAGGGTCCCAGACTCAAACAATATTTATGCAAAGCTTTTCCAGTGGTTTAAATTAGAAGCTTTTTCTTGTGCTTTAAGCTTTCTGATTTTCCTTTTGTTGCAGAAAAGACACAATCCTTAAACTTTGGCTTCTCAAAGTGTTCTATGAAATACAACTTAGTTCAGTTCAACAAGCTTTTACTGAGTATCCTAAGAGAGAAGTAAGAGCTATTATCTTTGCCCTTGAAGGACTCATAAATTGGTTGAAAAGTGAAAACAAATACACCCCCAAAACTAGGTACATGTACATACTCCGTGCTTTAGGGGTGAAACTTTGGGGGCCAACAGAGCCACCCATCCTCATATTTAGATGGCTGAGAGAACTCAACACTGCTAACATTCAGGTAGCATTTGGAAGGGGTGCATTGCACATCCTGTATCTATAAAACCATATACTAAAAGAAATTTAGTGAGGTTTTGTTCAGTAGTGACCTTTTAAGAGCCAAGTGGATATGTGTCATCATGAAAATTTTTTCTAATATATATTGAAAGGATGAAATTGCTGAAGGAATTATTTGATTTAAAAATAATTTATATTTTTTTCCTGAACTTCCTTCTTAGGTGTATATTACAATGCTTTAGTGCTTAATAGTAAGTGACAGTTTAGTCCCTAGAGTGTTACTTTTTCTTTGACTCTTCTTGTGTTGTCTTAATTGTCAGATCGTCTTTCAGTTATCTTCAGTCTTTGTTTCAGTGATTTTCATGGTCATGAAATCCTAAGACTTGAGAATTGGAAGGTGCTTAAGAAAATCTAACCAGGGGCGCCTGGGTGGCACAGTCATTAAGCGTCTGCCTTGGGCTCAGGGCGTGATCCTGGCGTTCCGGGATCGAGCCCCACATCAGGCTCCTCTACTAGGAGCCTGCTTCTTCCTCTCCCACTCCCCCTGCTTGTGTTCCCTCTCTCGCTGGCTGTCTCTATCTAATAAATAAATAAATAAATCTTAAAAAAAAAAATCTAACCAAACACCCTATAGACTCTCCCCTTTACCAGGACCCTTGCTGCTGCTCTTGATGTCTTGAGAAAGTCCACGTTCAGATAGAGGCTTCTTTGCCCTTTTTAAAAACCTCATGACAGCCTTCATCATTTCTTCCTGAGACCTGGTGTTTCTAGGAGATTAAAATGTTTGATTACTCATTCAAGTGAGGTGCTTTCTCCCTGCTCTTTCCACATCTTACTCCACTCCTTCTGGCCTCCCGACCTTTTTAATGTCTCATTCACTCGTTGTTTTGTTTACTCCGTATCTTTTCACTTCTCTTCTTAGGGTGTGCCATCCAAAGACGTTTCAACGTGAATGTCCCTACAGCTTCAGTGCTTTGGCAGAATGGTTTCTTCCCCTCTCATCTTAGAATTGTGGGGGTATGCCAACCCAGTAGCCCTCTAGTGGGAGCTAAGCACTCTTTCACAGGCTACACAGTGTGAATGAGAGATCCTGTTCTCCTCATCCCCATTTCCATTTGTAGACCATTGTTTTTCCACTCTTGAGTGAAAGCTCCAACCCATTTGAGCCTCCTTTATTCATCTCTGTCACCACCAATCTCTCACTGTTACTTTGTTTTTAAAAAAGATTTTATTTTTTAAATCATCTATACGCCTGAAATGGGGCTCACGACCCTGAGATCAAGAGCCGCATGCTCCACTGACTGAGCCAGCCAGGTGCCCCTCACTGTTGCTTTTGCAATCGAATATTTTATCTATATTCACATGTATCCTCATTTTTGTTCCTCAGACTCATATTATAGGTCTCCATTTTATTCACTGTTCTCTCATCTTCCAATGTCCATGACCCTATCTTTCTATGGAACTTGTTTCATTATTCGATTGCCTTTCCTCTGCTTTATCCTTTCCCTCAATACCGTAGCCTAAAAACACGTGCAAATCTTTCCTACCCAAGAGAGAGACAGAGGGCGGGCAGGGAGATATCTTCTCTAGTCTCATTCTAACATTTATGATCTCTTTTTTTTCCTCCTTTGTATCCTCATTCCTTAAAAGAATTATTTAGGGGCACCTGGGTGGCTCAGTTGTTAAGTGTCTGCCTTTGGCTCAGGTCATGATCCCAGGGTCCTGGGATCGAGCCCCGCATCGGACTCCTTGCTCAGAGGGAAGCCTGCTTCTCCCTCTCCCACTCCCCCTGCTTGTGTTCCCTCTCTCACTGTGTCTCTCTTTGTCAAATAAATTAAATCTAAAAAAAAAAGAATTATTTATAATTATTTCCTTATTTCCTCATATCTCCTTCATTCCTCAGTCTACTCTCTGCTTTGCCACAGTGCTCAAACAGCATTCACTTAGGGCACCAGGGAGGGCCAGAAGACCTTTTTATCCCTTATTTTATTGGTTCTTTCTGCTGTGTTTGATAATGTTGATCCTCTTTAAAATTCTCTCTTCTTTGGGGCACCTGGGTAGCTCAGTCGGTTAAGCGTCTGCCTTCAGCTGAGTTCATGAACCAGGGTCCTGGGATTGAGCCCCCCATAGGGCTCCCTGCTCAGCAGAGAGCCCACTTCTCCCACTCTCTCTCTGTCAAATAAATAAATAAAATCTTAAAAAAAAAATCTCTCTTCTTCAAAGGCTATACTCTCTTAACATTCTTTTTATGTCTTTTTTGTGGCTTCCTTTTCCTTCCCCCTAAATGTTGGTATCCCTGAAGTTTCTATCCTTAGAACTCTGCTCTTCATACACTCTACCAGGGTGAACTCATCCACTCTCCATCAAATTTCTGTCACAAATGCTGTATGCCCTAGATATGTATGCAGTTGCTTGGTAGACATTTCCACTGGGATGTGTGTCCCACATCCTATGTGGCCAAAGCTGTCAGCACATCATCTTCCCTCATTCTCAAATCAGATCTTTCCATGTTCTCTGTTTTGGTTGATGGCATCACTCCGCCATGTCCCACATTCAATCATCATGGCCTAGGGAATTTTCCTCCTAAATATTTCTCAAATCCATCCCCTTCTTTCCATCCTAACTACCTGCCTACTACCTATCCATCCTCCTCTCTCTATCCCAAGGACCTATTTGTTTATCCCAGTGTATTTCAAGGTTATCACAACAGTCTCCTAATTATTTTTCCTGTCTTTAGTTTTTTTCTCCTCAAATCCACTCTTCATAGAGCTGCTGGATTTGCCTATCTAAGGGATGAGCCTGACCATGTGAGCTTTCTTGTTCAGAATTTTCCCAAGGTTTCTGAACAAGGCATACATGTCCTTTTATGATCTGGTCCCTGTCCCCTACTCCAGCCCATTTTGTACTACTCCCTCACTGATAAGTTTAGCAACACTAACTAAAGTGCATGACACTCCCCCATAAGCACAACTGTTCCCCATCTTTGTACCTTTTCTTATGCCATCCCATTTGCTTGAAATAACACTGTCTTTCCCTTGATTAACTCCTTTTTTAAAAAATATATTTTTATTTATTTTATTGAGAGAGAGAGAGAGCTCAAGCATGGGGAGAAGCAAAGGGGAAGAGAGAGAGAATCTCAGGCAGACTCCCTGCTGAGTGTGGAGACCGACGTAGGGCTCAATCTCAGGACCCTGAGACCATGACCTGAGCTGAAACCAAGAGTCAGACGCTCAACTGACTGAGCCGCCCAAGCGCCCCATGATTAACTCCTTCTTAAGACTCAGTTTGGGTACTACCTCAGATGCCTTCTCAGGTTTACCTCTCACCCCCCAAACAAGGTTGGATGCTCTAATAATAAACTGTACCTAACTCCGTCAGTGTAATTAGCATCTTAGTTCATAATTAGGCTTTTGTGAATATTTCTTCCATCACACTGAAGAACTCCTTGAATCCAAAGACAGTCACCATCATCATTTCATTGCTAATGTCAAATTGACTGCTTGTCACATGCAAATACAACCCCTTCATTTTATAGGACAGGAAGTTGAGACCCAGAATTTATCATTCTCTTAAATGATCAATTCAAAATCAAAGTAGCTTGATTTTTTTTTTTAACTGAGTTGGGAAGGAATCTAATAGGGCATAGAATAAATACACTATTGGTATCATAAGCAACTACTTTTTTTCCAAGTGAAATATAATCAGATAAGCAAATAATATCCATAGAATATTGATTAGGTGAGACATTGGAGGGGCTTGATTTTTCCTAACCAAGTGGTTCCAGTTTCCAACATTCTGAAGCACTGTGACCAAATAGCAAGTATTTAAAAATTATTCTGAAAAAAGGGGTGCCTGGGTGGCACAGTTAGTTCAGTGTCCAACTCTTGGTTTTGGCACAGGTTGTGATCTCAGGGTCCTGAGATTGAGCCCGGTGTCAGGCTCTGTGCTCAGCGTAGTCTGCTTGAGACTCTTTCTACCTTTTCCTTAGCCCCTCCCCCTGCTCTCTCTCAAGTGAGTGAATAAATCTTTTTTAAAAAATTATTCTGAAAAAAAGAAAAGCTGACTCATTTTAAGTTGTAGTGTTTGTTGAATATTTCCTTAAAATCATTGAATACTCTCTTATTACCCTTGAGTCTTATTAAAATGAAATTCCTTTTATGGGGCCACCTGGCTGGCTCAGTCTATAGAGCATGCAGTTCTTGATCTCAAGGTTGTGAGTTTGAGCCCCAAGTCAGGTGTAGAGATTACTTTAATAAATAAAACTTTAAAAATATTTTATTAATTTATTTTCAGCCAATCTGCAAATACTTAATACTCCCAACTTTCTTACCTGTTTGTTATCCCTCTCTCCCCTTCTTTGTCCTCCTAATTATCAACAGACTTTACCCCCTCAACTATGTTGAGGGTTCTGGGCCAAGTTCTGTTTTACGTATTACAAGGAAGAAACTCTTATGGCTTGAGTTTTTTCTGATGGCCTACTGTAAATGTTAATGCAAAGCGTCAATGGAAACAATTATTTTAACAGGATGACACAGCCTGTTTGCTTAGAAATGTCCTGATTTCCTGTTTAGGTTATCCAGAGGTCAGGTAGGGATTTCTTTTTGCACTCCCATCATACAGATTCATATGCAAGCATTGTGACTTAGATCACAATCTATTTAATTCCACTGGCTGCATTCATCTTCCCAAGAAGATAAGTCCTTCCCCTGCTGTTTTTATTTAATTTCTCTTTTTATATTTTAATTCTGTAACCCATAGTGAAGGTGTGATGCCAATAGGTCTTTACACATAGATGCTTTTCAACTAAGCTTCATCTTAAAGTTTGTCTGTTGCCCATTTTGAAGTTCATGTGGCTACCCGCATTAGTCAGAATGTCACAGCGTTGTCATTGTATCCTGTCCCAGAAATCTATTAATAAAGCACTCAGGCAAGCATCAGGCCCCAAAGTAAGCCATGGCTACCTGCTGTGTACGCCTACCTTAGTGAATCAGCTTCAGTGGAGTTTGATAACTGCCCTTTTTTTCAAATTTAATTGTGCCTTGAGGCTGTGGAAAAACTGACTTTATCTGTTGAACCAAACTAAGCACAGGTGTTCTGACATGTTTATTGAGCAAATTAGTATACCTGTAAAAGGTAATTACGTATACAATCAGGTTTGGAAGTAACTGGATAATTAAGAGTTAATAAATTGTCTAGCATAAAAGAAGTGCCTTTTAGATTCTGGAAAAGTAAACTAAATACATACCTTTTTAAGTTGTTTAAATAAAGATTACAAAATCTTTCTTTGAAATCTTACAAAAAGAGATGAATGAGGATGCAAGCCCCCTTAAATAAAATAGTCACTGAGATAGTGTAATATTCTTTGTCTTAAATGGAGACCACAGAGATTTTATTTTCTGTATTTCCTCATGGTGGGTATAGTAGTTTATCTAGCTAACTCTGCATTCCTTTGGGAACCCATGGCAAAATGGTAAAGCATCTATATTTATATATTAGGACATAAAACAGAGGCCATATCTCTAGAAAGCAGAACAAATGAGATACACATCTGAAATTAAGTTCCCCATTTCACCAAAGTGAAGTCTTGTTATGCAGTGACTGGAACTGGGTCTGCACTTTTGTCACTGCCTACTAAGGTATTACCATAGAAACTATCCTCCTTTTCCTCCTATAGTGGTTGGGATTTAATGGTCTTGGTTTGTTTTATTTATTTCAAATGGTCTGAGTTCCATTTTAAAGAATAGAATGATAAGATGGCTCTAGGGGCTGAAGTATCTGATTTTAGTTTTAGTTTAACTTTGTTTTTTTCAAAAGCCAAAAGTCTGTATTTATAACTAATGGCAAATTATAAATACCATCTACTGCTTGACTTACTAAAATTTTAGAGTAAAATGTATGTGACTGATTTTGTTGAAGACTAGATTAATCCATCTGTTAGATTCTCCAGGCTTTCATTTGCCTTATTTTAAATCACAACTGTGGGGAGGAGGGGAGAGGAACACCCACTTAGATTCACAAATTTTTAAAAAGTGGTTATTCCCTCCCTGTTTTTCTTCTTCTTAATTAAAGTGCATTTAAAGGAGTACATAATGAAGCTCAGCCTAGTCTAGCTCCCTTCATTCAAGCAGGTACTATATCCTGGAGTATAGACGCATTGGCATATAATTTTTCTTCATTGTCTAATTCATATTGTCTTCCTTCATTGTTCTAGGTCTTACACAGTCAATTTATACAAGCAGATCTTATTTCTCCATAGCTTTGGTAAAGCAAAATGGCTTACAGAGAGAATCAAAAGTGTAGTGAACACCTCTCATCATGAGATTCAGGGTTTGATTTTCTGAGTATTGGAAGTAAGAGCTTTATTGGTAAAGTAATTACATAAACTACTTGTTACATAAGTGTGGCAGATGACGTAATGAATCTGGACAGAAAATTGAATGTATGACCTGGGAATGTTTATTTAACATGTTTGATGGTGGCATCACTGGTTTGCAAAAGGTAATCTCAGGAGCAGAACTTTGGTTGTGAAGTATTTTTAGTGCATTCTATAGCACAAATTAATCAGTCGATAAATAGACTAGTCTAGCTTTCAGAATAATTATAAGGTGTTACTAAAAATTCAGAGATGTTTTGGGGCGCCTGGGTGGTGCAGTCGTTAAGCATCTGCCGTCGGCTCAGGGCATGATCCCGGCGTTCCAGGATCGAGCCCCACATCAGGCTCCTCCACTAGGAGCCTGCTTCTTCCTCTCCCACTCCCCCTGCTTGTGTTCCCTCTCTCGCTGGCTGTCTCTCTCTGTCTAATAAATAAATAAATCTTTAAAAAAAAATTCAGAGATGTTTTAATTAATATTTCACATTAAAGTAAATAACATAGCTATCAGTATATAAGATGTGAGTTCATTGTAGACTTATAAAATTCTGTGTCACAAGGTAACATAATACAGTTCATCTCAACATACATTTACTTGGTGCCTGCTATATACCAGGTACTGGGCCAAATGTGAAGATACAGATATAAGCAACAGAAATTGCCGGGTTTGAGGCACTTACAAAGTACGTTATTAGGTGGAAGTAAAGGCACTTCAACTGCTGGGATATTGGAAAGAGACTGGGCCTTAATAGCCATGAATCACCCAAACTATGAAAGGAATTGATATTTAATTCTTTAATGGGTCGGCAGACACATCAATATACTGCGAAAAATCCTGTGACAGAGATGTGGCAGGTGCTCTGAGGACATGAAAGAAACAGGAAACCCAACCCAAGCCCTGGGGTGGGGGTGAGGGGACTTCTTGAAAGAGGCAGGATTTAAATTTTAAGAAATTTGAATTTTATGGAATAAATAAGGGTTACATGGGTGATGAAGGAGAGGAACGGGACTCCACACAGAGGAAAAGAAAATGAGCAGTGTCCTGGGGGTCATCATGGTTTTTAAGAGAATTCCTTGTTTAGGAGCTTAAATTATAAGGCAGAAGAGGAAGCCAGAAGGTTGACCTTGTAGGGCCCAAGGGCCGGCCACCCCAAGATGGGCCACTTTGGCATGAACATTATCTTGGGCTAAATGCAATCAAAACCCAGCAGATACAGGAAAAGCTCCTTACCTCCCTCTCAACTGCCTGCTTGTACCAGGAAGAGAATTATAAACAGAGACTCCTTTTTACTTAAGAAACTTCTCTGCATAATAGGGCAACCTTTGTTTTCCAAACATCTCCTTTTACCTTCCTGCTAATGGTCCTTCTTCCCTTTGTATCCTCAGACACTACCGCTGTCTCTAGCTCATATAAGCTTCATGTTGCCTCATTGTCTTTGGAAATTCCATGTCTGTGTAGATTCTCCATAGGTAAGCTATTAAATTTAATTTTCTCCACTTAATCTGTCTCATTGCAATATGATTCTTAGTCCAGTTAGGAGGACATTGAAGGGCAGAGGAAATTCTTTCTCCCCAACAACCTGGATTAGGTGCAAGATTGCTTTGCATTTCATGTTAAAGAACTTAGCTTTATTTTGAAGAAGTTGGGAAGCCATTGACTGTTTTAAGTAAGTGAATGGTGTGATCACATTTGTATTTTAACTGGATCTCTCTGGCAGCAGTGTGGAGATTGATGGATCTGGGGTATTAGAAGAGAGAGGCAGAGCAGGGTAGGTGACACCAAAGGCCCCAGGGTAGAGATTATGATATCTAAACTAGGATAGTAGTGGTAGTAGGGACGGAAGTAGGAAGCAAGTGAATTCGGGAAATATTTAGGAGGTTAAATTGGCACAGTTCGGCAATAAATTAGATGCCAGAGTTGTGAAAGAGAGGAGTCAGAACAGACTGAATGATGGGGTGCCTGGGTGGCTCAGTTGGTTGAGTGTTCAATTCTTGATCTCAGTTCAGGTCTTCATCTCAGGGTTGTGAGTTCAAGCTCCACACTGGGCTCCATACTGGGCATGGAGCCTACCTAAAAACAAACAAATTAACAGACAAACAGGGCACCTGCCGGTCTCAACCAAAACAGACTGAATGCAGATTTGTGGTTTGGGTAATTAGGTAAATGCTATTATTCAATATATAACCCACCTTTTAATATCAAGAAGCTGAATTAGGTAGGTATTCTCATGACTGAAGAAAAACAAGCCAAGTATATATGTAAAGGTATTATAAAAATCAAAATCGTACTCAACTATTTGAGGAAAATGTACTGGAGGAAACTGAAATTTTCTTTCTATTTTGGATAATTATAGGGATTTTGCTTTTCAGAAATAGAAGCTAGAAAAATTCTTGATAATAATTTTATTAACGTCTTTCAGCATTTATAAAGAACTTTTAGGAAACTTTAGTTAAATATCTATTGTTATTTGGGTTTAAATATATAATATAAATAATTTAAATCCCAGTTGCCAAAATTATTTTAAAATTCAGCCATTAAAGATGGTAATTTCTTATATTACTAAATGGAGAGTCAAAAGATCCTCTTAAAAGTTTATGTAACAAATTCTACTCTCTGGTATATATCCAAGAAAAATAAAAACATAAATCCACACAAAAACTTGTACATGAATGTTCACAGCAGTATCATTCGTAATAGCTGAAAAAATAGAAATAACCCAAATGTCCATTAACTATTGAATGGATGAACAAATGTGGCATATCCATACAGTAGAATATTATTTGGCAATAAGAAAGAATGGAGTACTGACACATGCTACAACGTGGACAACCCTTGAAAACATCATGGTAATTGACAGAAACTTGTTACAAAAGACCACATGGTATATGACTCCTGTTTGGAGAGTGACTGCTAATGGTTTGGGGTAATACTTGTTCCAAAATTGATTGAGATGTCTGCACAATTCCATGAATATACTCAAAACCATTGATTTGTACACTTTAAATGGATGAATTATATGTGAAATACATCTCAAAGCTCCCTTAAAAATTTTTGTAAAAGTAACAGAACAAGAAATAGGAGTTTAATTATATTAAAGTTATAAAAGCAAAAATAGAGAAAAATTGTGATCACAATCAAAAATAAGAAGGCTGTGTAAGAAAGGTGAACTGTCATATGTGATAGCTGCAAGCTGATAAATTAAAAATTAGGAAAATAAGTGTATTTAGAGACACTGAGTTAAACAGAAGGAGTTAAATGTGATTGCTTCTAAGAATGGGAAGGGTGGGGCAGGGGGACTGTTGGCCTTTATGATAGGCTCTATATAATTATTAACCATGTATTACTTGTTAATTAATTTTAATAAAGAAATTAACCATATAAAATCATATATATGTATGTATGTATGTGTATGCCATTTTAGCCATGATAGTGACCAAAAAATTAAAGATAAAGCAAATGTGGATGTGTGTAAATCTGAGTAAATTCCATTTTTTGCCTCTTTTCCCAAATTCCAAACCCACCCAAGGAGTTTATCTAGGAGTACTACATAGCTTACCATCAAAAATTCTTTGAGAACATTCTACTGCTGTGTGCCGTTCACCCTAGTAAAATGACCTGAAGAGATCGATGCCTTTAAACAGTCTCTACAGAGTGCTGTGCCTAGCGCTTGCTTCTGGTCCTACATAGATGGGAGTGGAAAGGCTGAGAACGGGTTTGGCAAATGGGGCATTTGAAGAGGGTAGGCATGGGTTAAGGGTCAGGTGTATCAGAGAGCAGAGGCAGCTTGAGGGCAGTTAACACCTGAGGGCAAAAAGTGAGGTGAGAAGAGGCAGGATACTGCTATTTTACAGTTTTTGGCTAGGCCCCTTCTGGCTGCTACTTAAACTTCTCTTCTGTGCTTCCTGTGGAGTTTTTCATATGTGGTGTTTTCAGATAGTTGGAAAGGGGGTCAAGCCAAGAGCTTTAAAAATCATATTGAGCTCATCATTTGATTTCAACATCTGTTTAGAAAAAGGACTTGTATTTTCCCCCATTGGGACTAATTTAGTAAGACCCATTTTTCTTGAATCCCCAGTACTTAATTGCTCCTATTTCTTCATTAAAGCTATATTATGGTTTAGGATTTTCGTTGCTGTTTAAATCTCTGAAGTGCTCTAGGAACCCTTGCCTTGGCTTTGCGTTTTGGAGGGAGACGAAAAATGATCTGCTTTACTTTTGGAAGCTGCAAAGCAACTCTGAGGTCCCAGGTGGATTTGGTGTTTGGAAAAGGGAATTTGGGGGACTAAGGTTGACCCTGAGCCCCCAGGTCACTGTTCACATTTACAAAAGCAAACCTGGTATCCCCAGTTGCTTTTCTCTTGAGGTTGGCTTAGCTTTATTTATCTTCTGTCTTGGGTCACTGCCCCTGAGGTGCTTCAAAAGCAAAACCCAAAAGACTCAAAACAAAGCTAAACCAGATTCAAGGAAAAAATGACCTGGCACTCTGGGTTCACTTTTACAAAGGCAAAAAGTCACTTCAAGAGTTCCACAGAAGGGTTTTAAGTCGGCCTAGATTCATTGTGTCATTTGCAAAAAGTGATCTCAACAGGTCCGAGACCCCAAGTTTCTTGGGTGGAGACTGGGACTAAGACTTAGGAGGAGAAACTGTCAGCAAGCCAGATGCGTTGACACAAACGAATTCTTCAGTGATTCTGAAGCGATTCAACTATTTTGAGCATATAAATGGGACCACCCATGCAACCATATCTTTCCTTAAGCTAAATCTTTTTGTTTGCTGGACACACACAGGGAATGCTGAGGAAGTGAAACTTACAACTCACTTACAGATATTGGCATAAGTCCACTTTATGTTATCAGATTAGTTATGAAGGGTATTTTTGAATCCTTGGTGAAAAAAAGAAGTTAGGATACTAATTTTAGATAATCTTATAGATCAGGATGAGATAGAGCTGAGGCGTCTCATTTTGCTGTTCATTTTTGTATGATCCATACTCTGCTTACTTCCCAAAAGGATTTAAGGTAGAATTATTTTACTTGACTATTGAAACAAACCCATTTATAGAACTTAATACCAATTTTCATTATAATATGCCTGACTTTATCCTTTAATAAGTAATTGTAAAATTGCTTTTGAATAATCTAGGGAAGATTTATGTTTTTGTTCATGTTTGATCTACATCTTTGAATACCACGTATATATGTTAATAAATTCACCTGTTGAGACTATGTCTTACTGTTTATTTACAAGACTGAGAGAGATTTTGTGTAATTAATAACAAATGTATTATTTGTGCACTGCCATCCAAAAGGGAGCAAAGCTTAAGGTAGAGAAGTGAGGTTTTCTATAACTTAGGTTTTAATATCGAGGATATAGTGCATCCTGTGAAACCTGACCAAATGTGAGAGATAGACCCCAAGGCTATGACTGACGGAGTGCACAGTGAAGGTGAGGGTCAGTGTTTTTTTCTGGCACCACTCCAGTTTCCTCCTCTCTTCCTATCACACTCTGGCTCCAGAGCAGGCATGTTCTTTTTAAACTATTCTAAAGACCAGGTATCATGCTTTTTGGTCAAAGCAGGCATGAGTAGCAGCCTATAAAATGGGCTCATTGCATAATTCTGGCCTGGGATAAGGTTAGGTAGGACCCAAGAATAATGCCCTAGTTTTGTGTTACATCTTTTACTTCAATAGAACTGTACTTTAACTCACCCCCCCCATGGCTGATACTGAATTTTATGCCCCCTGTAACTTCCCTCCCTCCACCATTCAGTATCTCCTATCGTCCAATTGCCTCTTTGCCCTGTACATGCTTCTCATCTTCCCCAATTCAGCCCCTCCTCCTCTCAGGATTCTTTCTCCCACAGTCCCTCCGTCCTTCCCTCCCTCTTTCCATGTACCCTACAATTATTCTCCAAGCAATGAGAAATAAAGCTTCTGTTGATAATCCAAAAAAAACAAAAAAAGAATGAAAGAAAGAAAAAAGAAGAACTGTGCTTTAAAATGTGAAAAAGTGGGATTACATCAAACTGAAAAGCACAGCAAAGGAGACCATCAACAAAACAAAAAGGCAACCTACCTGATGGGTGAATATATTTGCAAATCATAGATTCGATAAAGGGTTACTATCCAAAATATATTAAAAAAAACTTACACAACTGAATATCAAAACCCCCCCTAAACAATCCAGGTAAAAAATGGGCAAAGGACTCGAATAGACATTTTTTCCAATGAAGATATATAGACAGCCTACAGACACATGGAAAAATGCTCAGTCATCAGGGAAACGGAAATCAAAATCACAATGAGATATCACCTCACACCTATGAGAATGGCTACTCTCAAAAAGACAAAGAAATAACAAGTGTTGGTAAGGATGTGGAGAAAAGGAAACCCTTGTGCACTGCTGGTAGGAATGTAAATTGGTTCAGCCACCATGGACAGCAGCGTGGAGGTTCCCCAAAAAATTAAAAATAGAACTGCCATAAGATCCAGCAATTCCAGGGCATCTGGATGGCTCAGTCAGTTGAGCATCTGACTCTTGATGTTGGCTTGGGTCATGATCTCGGATTGTGAGATCGAGCCCACGTTGGGCTCCGCATTGGGTGTGGATCCAGCCATTCCACTTCCGTTCCACTTCCGGGTATTTATCCAAAGGAAACAAAAACACCAATGTGAAGAGAGATATGCACCCAATATGTTCATTGTGGCATAATTTACAGTCACCAAGATGTGGAAGTAACTGAAGTGTCTGTCAGTAGATAAATGGATAAAGAAGCTGTGAGATGTATATATACACAATGGACTGTTGCTCAGCCATAAAAAGAAGTGAAATCTTCCCATTCGTGATAACGTGAATGGACCTAGAGGGTATTATGCTAAATGAAGTAAATCAGAGAAAGACAAATACTGTATGATTTCACTTATAATGTGGAGTCTAAAAAACAAAACAAACAAAACAGAAACAGACTCAGAGATACAGGAGACAAACTGTTGGATACCAGAGTGGGGAGTGGTTTCGGAGTGGGTGAAATAAGTAAAAGGGATTAACAGGTACAAACTTCCAGTTGTAAAATAAGTAAGTCATGGGGATGTAATGTACAACATAGGATATGTAGTCAGTAATATTACAATAACTTCGTATGGTGGCAGATGGTAACTAGACTTACCTTGGGGATCATTTTGTGGTGTATAAAGATATCAAATCACTATGATATGTACCTGAAACCCATAGGATATTGTATGGCAATTATACTTCAATTTAAAAAAGTGAAACAGGACCTTGTAGTAATTACGGATGAGGGACACTGATAGACCATTCAGAAATATTAGTGCTTCTTTGTCTAGGAAGATCATTTAACTCTTACTAACATTATATCCAAGTCTTTATCATGAGGGAATCTGTTTTCTTTACCAGTGCCCCAGGGAAGTCAGTTGACTACAGTCACTTGTCCTAGTTTGCCCACAGGCCAAAACTGGCCTTTCTCAGAGAGCTGTGAACATAAGCCAAAGAAGTCTGGAGGGTGCTCATTTGTTATACTCTGAAAAGCCTATGGAAAAGCTCTTGGGTACAATTGGGATGGTCTGGCATCATCAATCAGTAAGTTATTTCTTCAGTGTCTAATGAGTGGTTAACACTCTGCATGGACACACTTCGTGCATTTGCCTGCCTAGCTTTAGGAAGTTTGTTTCTATTTACTTACTAAATGCAGTATTATGCATTTGAAAAATCCTTACACACACGGAAATGAGAAATCAGAATAGGAGGGCAGCATGCTTCCGGCCGGATGTTTCCTCTGCACCCGTATCCATGCATCCTTTAGGGCACAGACATAGAAATGGTGCTCGAGTCTACAGCAGCTGGGTCCGTGGGCTGAGAATAATGAGCAAGCAGTCACTGGCTCCTACAGAAATCAGCAGCTTCTGTCTTAATATTAAATTGATTGTAGCGGGGCACCTGCGTGGCTCTGTTGGTAAGCATCTGCCTTCAGCTCAGGTCATGATCTCAGGGTCCTGGGATGGAGCTGGGGTAGGGCTCCCTGCTCAGCGGGGAGCCTGCTTCTCTCTCTCCCTCTGCTTCTTCCCCCTGCTTGTGCTCTCTCACTCTCAAATAAGTAAATAAAACCTTTAAAAATAAATAAAATAAATTGATTGAGCTTCCCTGTATGCTAACTGGAATTTAAATAAAAACTTGAAACTAAAAAAAAAAAAAGAAAAAATTAAAAAATTTTTAAAAATAACTTGATTGTGGCTTCCTCATGTGTTACTGTAGTTTTAATTTCTAGGATTGTGTGAGTAGTTTTTTTTCCTTTATAATTTCTTCATGTCAACATCAAAACATTACTTGTTTCCTTCTTAACTGTCGCCTCCCCACTTTCCCCACTGAAAAGGTAAACTCTTGAAGGACAGGGACTATTTGTCTCATTCAATACTGTATCTCTGGCCTGGCACAGTAATTAGCACATTATAGGTGGTCAGTCAATATTTTTTGAATGAATAAATGAATCTTATCTAGAACGTTGGCCTTTTTTCCACATTGACAATGAGTTCCTTAACCATGAATGTACAAACTTCCATAGATATCTACAAGTTAATGATATACAATGTGTATTTCTATAGAATATTAGTGTAAGTTTAAAAGCATGTAGAGAAGACTTGTCTACATGTAGGCAGGCAGGTTAAATTTTATGGTTCCTGTAACTTCTGGTGATAAGAGATTTGCACGAGTATCTGCCCACATGTGAAAATTGTAAGCATAATATTTCTTTTTCTAAGAGAGTGTGTTTTTGTGCTGTTGTGGAAGAGCCAGTTCTGTAGTCACTGTTGGAGTTGGTGTAGGTTTTAAATTCATTAAATGGACTCCTCCTTTCCCACCTGGGGGTAGATCCACCCAAGAGAAAAAGAGAGTTATTTTAAGGCCTCTTCCTCTTCCAAATCCCAAAGGTCATGTTGCTAATGCCTTTTGGAAAGAAAGGGAGATTACAGCCTGTGTATTAAGTCGTTACTTTCTGCTGACTGTGCGCATGCCCAACCATACTTGTGCAAACACACACTTAAACACCTAAAAGAGGAATCCTTCAAAATGAGGCTTTTTTAAACAACTGTGTGAGGAGTATTTATTATTGAAATTTATTTTAATATGTAATATGTAAACCTTATTTCTAACTCTAGAGTTAATACATGGCCATTGTGGACTATTACAAAAATAAGGAATTCAGTAACAGTTACCCATAACCCTCACCACACAAATAACAACCATTCTTAACATTCTCGAAGATGTTCTCCCATTCTTTTTTGATGGGTATTTTTGTAATTGTAATAGGAACATTTATCACAAGCATCTTAGCAAGATATTTAAAGTTTTGTGTAAACATCGATTCTAATAACTGCATGATATTCACCTTACAGATAGATGTACCTCATTACTTAACCATTCTCTTAATATTGAGATTTGGGCTGTTTTTGGATTTTGTTTTTCCTTNAGATTTGGGCTGTTTTTGGATTTTGTTTTTCCTTTAGTTTTTTGATAACACAGTTAAACATTTTTGAGATTAACATCATTATTCTCTACCTTTATTATTGTTTCCTGAGGTTCGATTCCTAGAACCAGGATTACTGAATCAAAGGGAAGGGCCATTTTTATAGAGTTCTTAAACATGTATTATAAAATCACATTCCAGAGATGTTAATGCCAATTTTCATTTTCACCATCAGTGTGTGTGAAAGTTTTCCCTCCTTGTGAAAGTTGCTTGTTGCTAAGCAACAGTCAAAAATTACACAGAAGTTTAAATAAATTTAAACTTAAACTTTTCTTTTTCAGACAGTATATTATTTTAACATTGTTTCAGTGTAATTTCTGTACCAATATCTTAACTTTTGATATAGCCTAGAATGTTGTCCAAAAGAAAATAGAGTGGCTTTTAGTATTAGTAGTTACTATTTTCATTATGGAATTTTCACCCTTTTATGGGAACGTCTCTACTAATAGTTGTATATTGGATGGGAAAAGAGTCAGACAAGTCCATTACCTTCCTAAAAAAGAGCTAGTTTCTTGTAACCTTTCTTTAGTTTTTAATCACCCCAGTAGTTTTATCCCTCCCAGAGTCTGTGGGTTGGCTCACATATCCTATGAGTAAATACAAATGCTTCCTTCAATTGCAAGCAAAACCAATACACCCCTTACTTATAAAGTGAGTTAAAACAAGAAGAAAGAATAATATAAAAACCGAAGGAAGGTAGTAAAGTATTTAGCTTTCTGAAACAATTCAAATGGGGATAGGAAGTTGGTTTTAAATGGCTTAGAGGAGATTAGGGTTTTAAAGTTGGATAAGGAGTTTGGTGCTTTGGTTTAGGCGCGGCATTGCTTTTAAAAGATTACTTCCATATTTGACAACAATTCTAACTGGAGATTATAAAGCAAATAGTCAATTTTAAAACACTACGGAATACAAGAGGGCTTCTTTTTGTTGTTGTTTGTTTATACAAAATGATTGCCTAGAGTTAACAGGCTGAGTCCTGAGCCCTCATTTCATAATACTGCTGAGGATCTATCACCAGGGAGAACCCAGCAGAGGTTGTTCAATGCACTTAATTGAGATTATCTGAGCTTTTGGTTTAAATTACTTTGGGAAAAGTCTAGGTACAAACGGCTTCTCTGAAAGGTAAACATACTTAACCTCTAAGAAAAAAGGTTCAATTTAAGTTCTTTGAAATTCTTCAAACAGGTAGTAGCACCAACCCTTATTAATTAAATTGGAGTATGAACTGAATAACGTGTAAAGATTAAATCTCTATACATCAGGTACAGATGTTAATATAATTCTATTAATAGTGTTTTCATTATTTTATAGTTGTTTGAGAATTCAATCAGGTATTGTGTTAGAAAAGCAACCCCTGACAATTTTAGTAATTTCAAAAGTAAAAAGATACTATGTACTGTTTTGGTTATAAAGTATAGTTAATGATAAAATTTTAAAAATGAATTCCTTATTCTTTTCCTTCTATAAGAAGGTCATATTAAAGTGGATCAAGAATGGCATATACTGTATGTATTAGCTATGGGTAAATAGTCAAAAGTTGGTTTAACATTTTTGCCCTATCTTCCTCAGCTCCTTGACCTGTTTATGGTTTGGGATTGGTCTACTTATCTAGCTGATTATGGACAGCCAGCTTCTAAGTACCTTCGGGTGAATCCAAACACAGCTCTTATTCTTTTGGAGAAGTGAGTATATTCTGAAGACTTTTTTGTATAACATTTTAGCATTTTGTGATTTAGTGATGATTGAAGAACTAGAGATTTTCAACAAAAGAGAAATGTCTAAATGGAGCTTAAAAGCTCAGTCCATTCTAATGACCAAAACATAAGCCTCTTTCTTTCCTGGTGTTGGTGTAGTTTTATGAGATTGCAGTTTGTGTTGATGTGAACAAAATTGTAGTGCATCTTGTCTAATTAAAAAAAATGGAAGTTTAGGTGTTACTTTTCCCTCTCATTATGGGGCAGATTTTCTTTTCATTTAATTATATCTCATTTTAGGTATCACTATTAATATTTTCAATTTTTGAATTAAAAATATATATTATTTTCCTACATTTCAAAATATCTGTGATATATTTGATTTCAGAGGACAAAAGGAACTGTTTAAAATAAGTGTAAATTTATTTTACCATGCCATGAAACACTACTGAGGCCCCCCCCAAAAAAATGCTGCTTTAAATTTTCTAATGTTATTTTCCTTTCACCTTGTCTTTCTATGAATGTGATTTGCAGAGTGCATAGAGGGTATGTATTTTAACGTACATTGTGGACCAATAATAAAATAGTATGATATTAGCAAATTTAACATACTTTAGTTTTACATACTAATGCAAAAACCCTACTTCGCATAGAATGTAAAATAAAGCTGCTAATTTTTTTGTAGTTGCTCTGTATTTTTCTTAGTACCTATTTTCTTTGAAGTATATTTTTCAAGCATAAGGATTAGTGAGAGATAATTCAGAGCATGCCAAGATATTTTACTTGTGACAGCATAGCTTTTAATTTCCTTTTACCAAGCCTCTTCATTCAAATATATTTCTAGGATGAAGGATACTAGCAAAAAGAACAATATATTTGCTCAGTTCAGGAAGAATGATCGAGACAAACAGAAGTTGATAGAGACAGTCGTGAAACAGCTGAGAAGTTTGGTGAATGGTATGTCCCAGCACACATAGACTTGGATTGCACTCAGTGAAACCAAATCTGTGATGCAACATTGATTTCTAACAAGCGTCATGATACAGTAATTTGTTTGCAGAATTTAAAAATGCAGTAGAAAAAAGACACTGATGAGAGATTAAACAAGAAACAAAAATATCATTTGTATGGATTTTTAAATAATTGGATACTATTTTATATATGGAAAGTGACAATTTTTTTCACTTTTACGGAAAAAAAGGCAAAACGTAATATATAAATCAGGTCAGAAATTGTATATGAAACTGATTGTAAATACATTCGAAAAACCTTATATGCCTCTGCATACAAGTATTTTTTTCAATTCTTACTTGAATGACTTTTCTGGTTTTTTTCATCAGTATCTGGTTTTGAAATGTAATCACGTCTGATATGGGAGTATTTCACTGCCATTTTGTAACTGTTAACTTTTATTTTCATCTGAATATGATTTAAGTAGACTAAATTTCCCAATTCTGCAGACTCTGTGGGGGAAATATGCAAATCTTTAAAGGTCCCTGAAATCAACCTTGATTTAACTCAGTAAGAATGTGAATTATTTGTTCTGCTTGAGTGTTTTAATTTAATGGTTCTGAATATGAAGAAAAGGTGTTTGGCTTTCCTAAAGAAGCAATGTTGTTTCTGTTTAGCAGGGTTAATATTTCTAACTGTATTGTTTGTAGCTGACCCCATTCTAGGATTTACTTGGTTTGATTTGGTTCAAGTTAAAAGAGGACAGGAATGAAGCGGGATAAACCACTTCAGGTGCTGCTTGTGCGAAGTAGATTCGTTCTTACACACAGAAGTTACCACAGGGGTCAGGTTACTTTCTTCAAATAGCAGGTCTCAGTACCTCTCCTCAGTATGGAAACAAGCCAAACCAAATGAACTCTGGAAAATCTAACATGAATGTACATTTTCTTCTGTGTAAATTACTGGGTCCAAATGGTAGTATCAACCTGATCCCAACATTGTATTTATGCTGAATATTCCTTTTGCATTTTCAGGATTTATGCCTGTAAGAAACTTACACTTGACTCTGTAAAATAAGTGTAAAGAATTATATGTACATTTCTTGATTTTGTGATGAAATATTAAAAAGGTTGAGCGAGTTGTTGAAAATGCATTGCTGTTGCATCTCTTCAGAGCTTCCTGATTGAAAACAACTGCTTCCTTCAGAAGAACTGTTACTCCCTAGTTATCGGAATGAGGAGTGTCACCAAAACAAAGATAATAAGCATTTATTCTCTTGACCATCTCAGTCCTAAAGTATTTCACGTTTTAAAAAACACTACATGGAAAATATGGTAATTCTTCAGGCACAATAAAATCTGGAAGTTAGAAGAGGAGCGGTGAACAGCTAGCTCTTTTTTGAAAACTGGAATGTGGCTGCCCCTCTCGCGCCTTACGCACCCCTGCAGGGCATTCGGGATGTCTCCCTGCCTTTGGTTGAGGCGCCCCCGGATCCGGAGAGACGCAGCCTTTGTACTGCTTGGAGTAGAGAGCACTGTGGGTTCGTAGCTATGATGGTGTGAGATTAACTTTCTTCTCTAATACATATAACACTCCTGCCACTCCCCGCCAACCCTCGGGTTGCATTGTAGGGGCCAGGGACGCCAAGAGCCCAGAGGACCAGACACAAAAAACCGGACTAGCAACCAGGTAGACCGACCGCGGTGGGGTGGCGTGGCCTTCAGAGTGGGAAGGGAACGGTGAATTCAGCACTAGAGACCGGAAAGGTGCCCCGAGATACCAGCTTCTGCTAGGATTAGGGTGTCTCAGTGAAGCTTTGAGCAGCGATGATACTACCGTCTTTTGCAGGGGTCCTGAAGTGGTAGATCAGAAACCGGGGTGGGTGTGGGGAGGTCGGGGAATCTCGACCCCGGGTCTCGCTTGTAGGTGCTTGCAATGCAAGGCAGGCAACGAAGACCTCAGTTTCCCTGGAAACTGAAACAAAGCAAAGGGGACAGACCCCAGCCCTTCAGCCCTGGAGTCCCGACAGGGGAAGGACACCTACAGCCTCGAGGGTGGGGATGCCAGGGAGCCCGCGTCAGCCCAGGGCGCGGGGTTCGCCCACCCGCGGAGCTGCGGCGTACAGCCGGAACTTCTGGCGGGAAGCTGCAGGCCCCGCCCGAGGATCTGCGCGGGGCGCGGCCCCTAGCCCAGCCCGAGCGCCGCTGCTGCTGCCACTCCCTACTCGTAGCCCCCGGGTGAGCGTGCCGCTGCCCACCGCCTCCAATCATTACTCTGCTCCGAGCGCTTTAAATATGCATGGACGCGTCACGTCGTGTGAATCGGGATCGGTCCCTAGGGAGGGAGCCAATATCTATATAAATGTGCCCTGGGTGGGCCTAGTAGGGAGGCAGGTGGGGCGGGGGTCTGCAGCCCCGGTGATCGCAGCCTACGTTGGCAACACCGGTGAGTTGCTCCTCTCTTTGCTCTCCTTTGCTGCTTCTATCAAAGGAGTGCTGACCCGGGGAGGAGGTGGGAGGGACCGGCGGATGCCGGGCGAGAGCAGTCCCGAGGCAGGCGACATCCCAGCGAGGGACTGGCATTGGGGCCCAGAAGCCGTCGGACTAGAGGAAGGCACGTTCCCTCAGGGCGTGTGGTCACTGCCGCCTTCTACTACCAGTCTGCTTCTAGAGCGAAGTCCTTTTCCGAGATTGTAAATCTCGGTTTGTGCCTGCAAGACCCAGGCCCTTTCTGGACGGAGCAGGTGAGCACAGCGCGCTCCCAGTCCCTCAGCTCTCGCGCCCCGGGCGCTGCGAGCCGCCAGATCCCCGCAGGCTCGCCATGCTCCCCTGGGGGCTGAGCTGCCTGTCGGTGCTGGGGGCGGCGGGCACCGCTCTCCTGGGCGCCGGCCTGCTGCTCAGCCTGGCCCAGCACCTCTGGACGCTCCGCTGGACGCTGAGCCGGGACCGGGCGTCCGCCCTGCCCCTGCCCAAGGGCTCCATGGGCTGGCCCTTCTTCGGCGAAACGCTGCACTGGTTAGTTCAGGTGAGTAGCACGCACCCCGCCGTGCTCGCACCCCAACACGGCCCCTTCTTCCCTCCCACTGGACCCTCCTGGCTCACGGTGTTCCCAGGGTGCCTAGTCGGCCTCATCCTGTCGCCCAGGGGCCCAGAGAGCATACACAGCCCTCGTCTTTGCTCAGCTGCTCCCTTGAAGGGGTCGTATGTTGCCGGAGTTCTCCCCAGCGCAGCTTAAACACAGCCCGACACACGCCAGGGTGAACAGGGGGGTTCGGAGAAGCATTCGCCCAATACCCTGCAAGCACAGAAGCAGGAATCAGGGGCACTTCTCAGCCGTGAGGCCTGGGGCGCTCACGTCCCCATTCTGAGCCTCGGCCTCCTCATCTCACCAATGGGAACAGGAGCAACTACATTTCCATAGGATAGTCGCGAGGCACATTTGAGCCTCGGTTTTGTATAGCCACGCGCCGGCCTGGAGCAGGGAGTTGTTAGCAAGGGGCGGTTGGGAGGCCTTGGGCCAGACCCCCAGCCAAGGTCCAGCGGCCCCAGCCTCGCTCCGCCTCGCTCGCAGGGCTCCCGCTTCCACAGCTCCCGCCGGGAGCGCTACGGGACAGTGTTCAAGACGCACCTGCTGGGCCGGCCGGTGATCCGCGTGAGCGGCGCCGAGAACGTGCGCACAATCCTGCTGGGCGAGCACCGCCTTGTGCGCAGCCAGTGGCCGCAGAGCGCGCACATCCTGCTGGGCTCGCACACACTGCTTGGCGCAGTTGGTGAGCCGCACCGGCAGCGGCGCAAGGTGAGCTGAAACCGAAGAAGGGGCCGTTGGGACTTCAGACATGCGGTCCAGGCTGGGGCTAGGTTTTAGGGGCACACTTGGAAACTGGCAGAGACCCCTGGCTAACCAGTGATCGCTTTGGGCCAGTCCCTTACCTTTTTCCGCTTTGATTTATAAAGCCAGAAATGGGACTTTAGGGACCTTTCACCTCCTATCTTCTATGTGTGATTCTGATACCAGACTGGCGAAAAATCAGACTTGGAGAGGGACCGGGGACGACTTCCTGGAGGAAGTGGCATCTGGAGGCTGGCTGGCTGGATGGGAGGGACTGTATACATCAGAGATCTAGAGGGAATGGCGAGAGCAAAAGCCGGCACATTTAGGTCCGGGCCGCTTTTAAGAGGAGAAAGGGACCGAAATTGGCCTTCTGGCTCCTCTGGAATTGCTGAGCAGAGGAAGCCGGACGGACAGCGGCCAGTGCTGACCCCGAGGGCTCCCCACAGGTCCTGGCGCGTGTGTTTAGCCGTGGGGCTCTGCAGCGCTTCGTGCCCCGCCTGCAAGGGGCGCTGCGGCGCGAGGTGCGCTCCTGGTGCGCGGCCCGTGGGCCGGTTGCTGTCTACCAGGCTGCCAAGGCACTCACCTTTCGCATGGCTGCGCGCATCCTCCTGGGGCTACGGCTGGACGAGGTCGAGTGCGCGGAGCTGGCCCGGACCTTCGAGCAGTTCGTAGAGAACCTCTTCTCGCTGCCCCTGGACGTTCCCTTCAGCGGTCTGCGCAAGGTACTGCCGCTCTGGCCTCAGACCTTCTTCTTGGGGATCCCCAGCGTGGGCGGGTCTTCCAGGAGAAGACGAGGCTCCCTCGGCGCGCCCCACGCGTCACCTCCGAGGGGGTACCGAGGCATGGTCCAGGGTGGGGAGGTGGCATGGTGGGGCGGTGGGCGTCGGGGCTGACCTGTCTTTATTCGCTGTGTGACCCGGGGTGGGGGTGGGGGCGCAGATCTCTGGGCCGCGCCTCCCGGAATGCACTCCAGACCCACCAGTAGCTGGATTCCCGATTTTGGGTCTCGGTGGCGGCCGCCCAATCAGCCCAGCTCCAAACCCCAGAGCGGTGCCCCTTGGCCTGGCCTCCGGCGCCTCTTTGGAACCCCGGGTGGCTGCGGAACCGATGGGAGCACAGGCGCCGCAGACATTCCCCCGGCCTAGCCTGGGTTGGAGAGGAGTGGGTGCTCGTCCGGCTCCTCGTCCGTGGCTCCGGGCCCGCTAGTTCCAGATCAGAGAACCGCTGCTTCTTCAGACTTAAGAGCAATGGGCCGGGCAACTAGGAGGCTGCGTTTGACTTTTCTTTTTCCGTGAGCTGGGGCTTCTCACTGTACCGATGCCTTGGTTTTCCTCACCTGAATAAAAATACTAGTTATGTATGAAGGTGCATGCCTGAGGCTGATCGTCCTGAATACATTTTCTGAGTTAATCCTCTCAGCCTGCAAAGTGTTCTTTTATTGGTGAAGAAACTGAAGCTCAGAGAGGTTAAGTGACTTATCCAAGATCACACTGCTCATAGGGGCAGAGGCAGGATTTGAGCCTAATCTCCTATGATCTCGAAACCCAAGTGCTCAGATGCTTTGGCTATGCTTGCTCGCTGAACTTCCACCCTCTTGCCTTCCAGCTTACAGAGGCTAATGCTTAGAACATCTGGTAGTGGTCTCTAAGCCAGAGCTTTTCTGGATGCATCAAAGTGTGCTTTCCTCTCTCCACTGGTGCCGACTGCCCCTGCCTGAGTCTAGTGCAGGGAAAGGGCAATGGGCTGATTCCACCTGACTAGGCTCTGTGCCAGGCCTAGGCACTGAGCGCTGTATGACTGGGCAATTGCTTGACCCCTCTGAGCCTCAGATTCCTCTTCTGAGGATGACAGTAACTGCTTGCCTTGCCTCCAAGGTGGAACGTGATAATCAAGAGAGAATTATGTATAGAGATAGTGGATAAGTTCTTGAGCATTCACTGAGCCCCTACTATGTGCCACACATGGAGCTAAGTTGAGAAGCTTGACACCTGGATCTCAGAGCCAGGACAGTCCCAGGAAGATCTGGGGCGTAGGTGTACAGGCCTGGCCCCCTCGGCCTTCCTGCCCCATCTGCCTTCTCTCCCCATGCATCAGGGCATCCGGGCACGAGATCAGCTGCATCGGCACCTGGAGGATGCTATTGCAGAGAAGCTTCGTGAAGACAAGGCTGCAGAGCCAGGTGACGCCCTCGACATGATTATCCAAAGCACGAGGGAGCTCGGCCAGGAGCTCTCAGTGCAGGAGCTGAAGGTAGGTATGGGAAGGTTCAACTTCTTTTACGTTCCTAGCAGGTCTCCAAACACACCCTGCATCCTGCCCCCAGCAGGGTTCTGTTTGGCCCCACTTGCGGGGGGCAGGGGAGGAGATGTGGGTTCCAGTCATAGCTCAGCCCTACCCACCAGCTCTGTGGCCTTGGGCCAGTCACCATCCCTCTCTGTAAGAGTGTGGAAGGCATGAATCCCAGGCCCTGGCTTACAGGTTCTGGTCACAAACAGCTCTGCTTTCCCCACCCCCTTCTCTGTCACTCCATGCCTTTGCCTCTGCTGTCCCCCCTGTCTATGAGGCCCTCTCTGCTCCTTTTCCCTACAAACCCTAAGGGCTCTGGGTCAAGCTCCACGTTCTCCTTGAAGTTCCCTCTTCTTCCCCAAATTGACACTCTCCTTCCATGAGGCACCTTGTCACTTGGCACCTTTAACCTCTATTTTGCCACTGCTAGGTCTCCCCTGAGAATTAGAGCCCCTCCCCATTTATATGTAGAGCACAGGCAGTGGAGGAAAAGAGAGCGGCTTTGGAATGGCTCCCAGGACCTGCTGGAGAACCCAAAAAGGGATGAAGAGTCTGGGGGTGCAGGGGAAGGTTAGAAATGGAAACACCTCAACCCTTCCAAAAGGAACTCCCAGTCATTCTCTGAACCTTAATGTCCCACTTTCCAAGAGCCATGAATGGTAGGGCTCAGCCTTAGTTTCTTCGTTTGATTATGGGGCTAATAATCTTTACCCTGACTTCTGGGTGGTTATACGATCTGGAAGAATCCAGGGGGTTAGAAGTAGATGAACAGTGGGCTCATGAGTCCTGGGAGAGCCGCTGGATGGGAACAGTTTTCTGCTGTGAAGGTGAGTGCTTGACAGGGCTGGGGAGGGGATGACAACACTCTCCAGGTCAGGAATCTTCAGTTCTGGTCTGGACCTCCGGGGCAGGCCAGGCAGATGAGGCCTAATCCTGAAGGACCTTTTGGCTCCCATGTTGTCCAGCACAGGCAGTTGTACTTGGACCGGGTCTCATCCCAGAGACATTATGATGTATCTTTTTGGTGTCAGGCTGTTTGCTGGGACTGAGGAGATAGATAGCTCTGAGCAAAACACAGCCCCTGTCCTTGTGCCGGAGGGGAGGGGTACACATTCATCCTATGATCACACAAATCAATGTATAAACACAAACTGTGGGTGCCACCAGGAGCTGGGAGGGCAGAGCGAGGCAGTGAGGGTGAGGGCTAGGGCTTGGAGGATGAAGCCACCAGGGCCCTCCTCTGTCTTTGGTCAGTGCAGACTGGGAAGAGGTCATCACCCATTGGACCACTCCACTAAGTGGGAGGAGGAAGCCACGATGCGTGGAGGCTGGCGCCGCCGCTGCTGCGGGTGCCTTCCTCGTCCCACCCCCGTTCCAGTTCGCGGTCAGGACACCCCGCAGGGGTTGCAGGCAGCATCACCAGGTGGTTAACAGCACTGGACTACACTGCCCCTGTAAAAACAAGGGTAGTAATTGTGCCTCGCAGAGTTGGGATGAGAAGTTAATACACTTCAAGCACAAAGAACAGCACACTGAGTAAGCTCCCAGCGTGGTCTCTGGAAGCCCTTCCAAAGATCCTGGTTTCGGTCGTTGCTGTCTGTGCCTTTCTCTAGAGGCAGACTCGGGATTCGATCGACTCCGGGCCCGCGCTCGGAGCCGCCACTCTGGCTTTCGCGCCACGGTAAATCTGGGCCCTTCGCTTCCCAGCCCCGGGGCGGCGAGGCCTTGCGGCCAGGGCCCGCGGCC